>NC_080405.1:25416666-25727222 GCF_030265065.1 Corythoichthys intestinalis
AGCGCGCATGACGTAGGACAATGAATTTGAACTAACAGGAACTAACTGGTTGCTATGGGAACAAATGCATACCCATGGAATCTTTCTACCAGGAGTTTTAAAATTGCTAATAAAATCGTTTAGGATTATTTTAGAGGCAAACTTTATATTTTTCTTATAGAGTATTCGACGAGGAATACGATAGACCCATTAATGCTTTTGGAAAAGTCACCATTTCTTTTATTAGTCTCATGAATAATGACATGGCCTGTAAAAGGCAATGCAAATTCACTCGGCAAAGACTCTCTCCAGGTTACACTTGATGAGAAGTCTCGCCAAGGGTAATTATGTTGCCGTGCTTGCCAATTCGAAAGTGTGTAACATGCGTAAATTTCAAAACTTAAATTGTGCTGGTTGGAACCGATAAGAGAATGGTTAGATAAATTACCAAATGATTCCATGGAATCGGACCACTCGGAACTGGTTCTCTTTAAAAACCGGTCCTCGATTCCCATCCCTACTAGTGTTGTCACTAACGCGTTACTAAGTAAGTAGTTATAGTTATATCTGATTACTTTCTTTCGGTAACGAGCAGTCTAATGCGTTCATTTTTACAAACCAATAATCTGATTAAAGTTAGTGTTCTTAGTGTCTGTGCGTTACGATTTTGTTATTGCGTCATAATGTATGTAGAATGAAGAATATTGTAGTCATGTACGAAGAGCATTTTGAATGGAAAAAAAAAAAAAACCTTGGGAAGTTTACCACTACGTGTTCGTTTCCATAATAACCGCTCATTGTTACTACCTGTTTTGGTCCCAAGTCGCATGCGCTAAGTGTTTTGGGACTGAGAAAGCAGTGTGCCAGCGCGGGTGCACATTCCAGCTGAGTGCAGCCACCTGTTAAGATGTGCGAGGGAATGTTGATCTGTGTGTATTTTTCTTTTATTCTGGAGGGTTCCAGTGATAGGTTGGAACCTCTGCATATGCGACCATTTCGTTGCTTAGCCGTTGCAACGGCAGGTAGTTGGCGAGCATTGTTTACATCATATTTGTATTGCACATTTATGCCGTGAGGTGAAGTGTTCGATTAGCATCTTTGGGATGTGTTGTAATTCGGATTGAGTGTAAAGTGCTTAGTTTCTGCCACGTTCTATGGCTGAATTGACCGCGTGTGTGTACAGCGTACTTCCGAGTTGTGTGTGCCCGCCCCCACCTTTGTGTTAATTGCACTATGTAATTCATTTTGTTGTTGATTTTTGTGCAGTCAATTGGCATTGTTTTACATTGGCACTGATATTCTATTAACCCTAACCCAAAGTTAGAATTTTCCACATTAGGCTTAATCTTTGAGTTAGCTGGGGTTTAATTAGTTGCTGGAGTTGATTTCAACAAATTCCATGCAGTTTGTCAGTGAATGGATCATAGATATAGATTAACGTAGGATGTTTTATTTTATGTCTCTTGCAGTTGACACGACTTTTTCTGTAATCATTTTGT
This sequence comes from Corythoichthys intestinalis, assembly GCF_030265065.1. Taxonomy (NCBI): domain Eukaryota; kingdom Metazoa; phylum Chordata; class Actinopteri; order Syngnathiformes; family Syngnathidae; genus Corythoichthys; species Corythoichthys intestinalis. Next base: position 25,418,145 of record NC_080405.1, read on the forward strand.
TAATAACTACAAATTATCTGGACCATCAAACAGACCATTATCAAGAGCTTATCAATTGTAATGGTTATCACATTGGGATGGACATGCACAACCTTAGTGTCTAGTGTAATGTTTCACTAGGAGTTTCCTGCCTTTGCCCTTCCACTCTTTATTCCCTCACTTTTGTGGCTCCTTCATTTACAATTGAACTTGACAGAAAATCATTAACCGCATAATGAAAAGCAGCAGACCAGTAATATATACCATCACTGTCCATTACAGATCCTTAGCCTTAGACCCTGAATGTAAATTAATCCATGTTATATTCTGTTAACGTGTTGGGGCGCTGATGCAAATAGCTGTTTTTTTTTGTTTTGTTTTCATGCACGACAAAGCATTGAACATTAAGTCAAGTGTTTTGCAAGTTGATGTAATTCACAATGTATGAGTGCAAAATAGTGTTCATGAATGGTTGGATAAATGCACACATGACTTGGAATTCCGCAGCCTATTGAGTGACTATGATTTCTTTTTACGCCATTGTTTAAAAGAGGTCCTACTAAGGCAGTTTAAACATTTGTATTCTGTATTCTGGCTAAAAAAAAAAATCAAAATAAAACTCGAATGATCTTGCTTTCTGGACAAAAACAATATTTTTGTCTGGGAGTAAAAATGTTGAAACAATCCCCACCACAAGATAATCATTTCGGATAATCTTTCAGAGACATCTGGAGATGGAATTTGAGTTTAATTGTGTGTAAAGGAAAATTATCAATTTTGCTTGTATATACAGTATGTACATACAGTATGCAACCTCCTGAACATAGATACGCCCTGATGTTATTTGTGTTATGTGTTTTTCTGTAGGGTTTTCTTCTTTTTATGAGTCCCAATGCAAAAGCAAGCAAACCCAGAATTACAATTAGTATGGTCATTTTGCTGTGTAATACCCTCACTAATTCCATGCATAAATGTGTATTAAAGATTTAATGTTTCCATGCATTTAAGTGCACCCAAAAGGCTGATTTTTTTTTTTTTTTTTGCTCCGCTACAGGAAAATTGGTTAAAACAACTGTGCTGAGACTCAAACATTTTACCCAAGAGAAATGAAAATCATAACATGGAAAGTATCCTAATTATTTCTATCCATTTTACTTTTAAAAACTTAGAAAACATCTCAGCCACTGATTCTTAGCTGCTTGGCAGATGAGGATGGGAAACATAAATCCAGATCTTCAGGAAAAGACTGATTGACTGGAAAGAAATATGTTCAATCCACCCAAGTACCAAAGCGAGTCCAAGGCAATTTTGTCATTGTTGCCAAACCATGTACTTCTATCTAATTAGCATCACATATCCTTGGAGCAATGTAGTTTTCCCCTTCTTTGTGTTTACTTGACATAAACTGATCGTTTGCGTTCAGAATGAATGATAAACTAGAAAGCAGAAAGCTGTTTATTTCTTCATCCCCCATGGCTCTCTCGGTCTCTTGTCTGCCTTTCTAATGAGGTTTTCTCTAATTACATTTTAATGGACTGGGAACTACTCTTTTATCCCCTTCAGAGATTCCCGGCTTTCATTTTTAAACCTACATTTAAAATTTGAGGTGCAGAGAAACTGTTGATTGACCTCCATCAATTTGAGTTTAACGTAGTAATCCTAAATTTAGGTTTATATTTACACTACATTTATCAAAACAAAAATCTGGAAAATATGGACTAGACATACTCAGATCGCTTTCAAATTCCGATAAAAAAATAGGTATCAATATTGATGTATATCTGCATCTCTTATTTCTTGGGGTAGATTTTTCTGTGTGCACTCCAATTTACGCATTCTAAAAACTGAGTATACAAAATTAAATATAGTTAAAATTATTCGTAGTTGTGAACAGGGGGTTTGCTTAAGTATGTTGGCAAAATCCCAATTATAGGCTGTTTCTTACTAAACCAAAAAATCAACTTCAAATTAAATTTATTTATATAACCCTTTACAAAAACCTGAGAGGTCCTCAAAGTGCTTTACAACAAAGCAAAATATAGTGCATGGTAAATAAAAGGCAGGAAAGGATTATACAATAAAATTGAGGTGGGGGGGGGGGATTTGCATCACACTAAAAGTCATTACAGCAAATAAAACGGATTCAATTTGAACACATTGAAATCCTAAAAACCAGGCTACCCTAGTCAGGAGAAAAATATGTGAGTGTATAACCTAGATTTAAAAAGGCCTAGATCAGTGATGGTGCAGATGTCAGGTGGCAGGCTATTCTCTAACTTGAGATAATTGTACGTATGATCGTCATTTTACTGCCCCCCCCCCCCCAATCTGAGCTTTTTATCTGGGTGTTGAGTAAAAAATAAAAAAATAATAAAAAACAATACCCAACTCATCTCACCTGTGCTTATCATAAAAAACTAATGACCAAATTGCAGATACAACAGTCTGTTGTCAACTGTTAAGACTTCCGCAGAATGGTGCTGGTTTTGATTATCTTAATTAGATACTTCAGGGAAAAGAATAGTTTTAAATGCTCCACAGCTATTAGCTGATATCGATTGGGTGAGAGTGTGTGTAAGGCGGAGGATGGTAGTGAAGAAAAGAGGGAGAGGGTGGGGCCCTTTTCACATAAACTCTTAGGCTACGTCTACACTAGGACAGGCCTTAAACGTATTATTAGTTAGACTATACGGCATGTCGGCCACACTAGTATAGCACTTGTCCGGATTGGTTGCTACACGGATAATGTAGGCGGGTAATATCACCCACGGCTTCATATGAACCGCTGTCCCCGTACAACTATTGGATACTAAGCAAGTGACGTCTTTTAGTGCGGCACGGTGGCATTGTAAACAATAGACATTCTTGTTCTTTTCTTTTCCATAGTCTTTGTTTACAGTTTATCATGTGTACTGTATGTTTTCGTGAGTCATTACATGCTCTTTTGATGAGTGCATCTGCCTCTCCGCCAACCCAAAATTTTAAATGTGGTACCAGCCGGCTCGCTCGATCGACGTGAAGTGCTGATAATGCAATGCAATCAGTATAAAAAAATGCGTAGGGGAAAATAAAACCCCGAAAAGTGAACTGCTTGGTACCCCAAGTCACAGAGGCGCTAGATCAGTTTCATTTTGTTGACATTTTCGCCTGTCAAACCTGTCGCCACTTCCAGGAGCACCACTGTTATGCACAAGCCCTCCTGACTGCGTTTTCCACTTCCAGGAAATATACACAGCGCCACACCATATGTTTCTATTTGTTATTTTCAAGTGGTGAGTGCGCAACTGAGCATCGATTTTAACATCTCAAGTAACAATGTCTGGCTTTCGTTTTTTGTTCTTTTCTAAAGATTTCAATCACAACTCTGCGACTGCTCGTAAAAGCCAAGTGTACCCTCAGTCCCTTCACTCTCGCTCCCATGTGATGCGTTCAGTTGCGATCACGAAAAAAATACTGATCACAAAACTGAGTTCCTGACCCACTGGTCTAAAAGGTGTAGTAATTTCGAAATTTCCCGCTGGTGAGTAATGAGTTTCAGGTTCAGAGGTAAACCGCGCGGGTGATGACGTAACACATGACGCTTATCCTTTCTATGCATGCGTAGTTTGGGCAAATTCAGGCGTACCTTGCAGAAGCGGGGGGGTTAAACGCACCTCAAACGTAGTGCGGACAGGTATTAAAATAAGCTTGAGAACGATAAACCGATACGACCGGATATCTGGTTTTACAGGTGAGAGATACAGCTGTATCGATTGTAAAGTTACCATTCGACAGCAATTAGCCATTAAATATTCAATGAACCGATAGTAGAGATAGAATTCGGCTATCGCGAGCAAAAGAATCGGCTTCTAATGCCTAGTTCAATGCATTGCTTAATATGATAATAATTTAGCTTTTACCTGACATGCTGCGCTTGTCATTCACCACACAGTGCACTTAGATTGTGACCGCACGCATGATATAATATGGACAAGCGCCACTCGCAGTCGTGGTTGCCTCAACTTCCCATGCATTTCGGCAGGACCGCTAGTAGTCGCCGTCATTACCCGATCATCACGGGCGTGTCATAACAACGCGAGAGCTAACAAAACTACTGTAACGCACGCTCCATAGCGTTTTCTTCACAGCCCAAAACGAAACTCGTGGTGGCAACGAAGCAACATGCTAAAACAATGAACAGTTTGAGCACCACGCAAGCGACGTGCAGCGAGTGATTTTTAACGTACCCAGGAAATCAAAAGTCGGACTTTGAAGTGATGAAGGCAGCCAGATCTGTTCGCATGGGACAGAGCTAGTGTAAAGTTTGAAGCTGTACAGAGATCGTGAGTTTTTAACCCTGAAAAGTAACCCACTACAATGGTGGAAAGGGCCGCATAATGTTTCCACGAAACGCAGTCTACTCAAACATGAACATGTGGATCAGTTGATCTTCAAGAAAAATCTGCCCTTCAAAAAAGATGGACTGTGATGAGGATAAAAAATGTGGAAGCACGGGCATAAGTGAATGACTTTGCTGTGTATAAGGTTAAAGTAATGAATATAGACATGTCTGTCTAAAATGCCATGCTTTTATTCCGCCAATAATTACAGTCGTAAAGCATAATTTTTTATTTATGATAATACTAGCAGGTTTAATCATTTTTTTCTAGAGCTGCTGCATATAATATTTTTTCATTGTAAGATGTTTACATTGAAAGATAGCACTTAAATTACTTACCTATTGTGTTCAAAACACCAGGAAATACAGTAATTAAATTACTGCACTTTATTGTTGTCAGTCACTAGAGTTTTATCATCAATCCCATCCAACAAAATGATGGTCATATAGTAAGCTTTATTTTTTTTTTCATAAGAAAATAAAACAACATTGGTATGAAATGTTGTTGTTTAATTTTGCCATTGGAAATGTGGTCTTTTTTTATGTTTAAAATACTGTACGAACACACACAACAAATGTTACTATCGTATCGTTTTCATTCTGTATCGAACCGTATCGTTCTCAAACTGTATTGAATCGTAGCGAACCGGTCGGCCTTAAAAATGTATCGTTTTTTAATCGAATCGTAACCTGTATAAAAATGGTCGACCAAATACCCTTCAGAAAATGATCCGTCGTTGTGTACACGTAGCCTTAGGCTCCATTTCTGTAGTTGGAATATGTGGAAATGCAGGCGTATCCAAATTTGCATAACATTAAAACCTAAACTAACAATGTCACACACAAAGTGCGCGAGGTTCAACCTGGTTCCACCGTCAGAAAAGGGAGTCCAAAACCATTCGACTTTAAAAACATATATTCATTTTTAAACGTCTAACACCAATTTAAAAACGGCATAAAATAACATTTAAAACCGTCATGCAGCGTCCCCTGGGCCGCTCGTGCCGGTTTCGGGTGCGGCGCAGTCTATCTCCGGGCAGCTGGTTCTGGTCTTGGGTCCGCAGTCTTTCTCCGGGCCGCTCGTGCCATATGGGTGGGCAGGAGTGCGCATGCGCCCCAGCACATCGCCTGCCTCTTTCTCCTTCCCTGTTCTCCAGTCCTCCTCTTTGGCCATGTAGCCTCTCTTTAAAAACAGTCAATCGTTTGCAGGGGAGGGCGTGGTCCCTCAATTTGTCCAAATTACTCTCAGCTGCTAACAATCAGTCTAAAACCACTAAAACCATGCAATATAAAATACTTGTATAAACACTTTTATAAACACTGAAACACACACATAAAAATCAGCTAAAAATCACATCCATTTTGACAACAACAACAAAGCCATGGACCCACCCTGAAGCAGCAGCACCCCAACCAGGCTAATGCTGTAAGTGAGACTGAGGAGGTAGCCACCAATACCAAACACAAGCTATGAACTGAGCCCCTAACTAGAGAGTGGGCAGGTATGATTCAGTGAAAGTGGGTCAGAAATAGTAGAGCTTGACCTGTTTCTTGTTTGAAAAACAGAACTGAGTGTCTTTAAAATGTGACTGAAAGTGCAATAGTATTCAATTTTGTCAACCCAGCTATTTTGTAATGGTAAAGTGGCTTTAATATACAGTGGGGCAAATAAGTATTTAGTCAACCACTAATTGTGCAAGTTCTCCCACTTAAAAATATTAGAGAGGCCTGTAATTGTCAACATGGGTAAACCTCAACCATGAGAAACAGAATGTGGAAAAAAAAAACAGAAAATCACATTGTTTGATTTTTAAAGAATTTATTTGCAAATCATGGTGGAAAATAAGTATTTGGTCAATACCAAAAGTTAATCTCAATACTTTATGTCCCCTTTGTTGGCAGTAACGGAGGCCAAACGTTTTCTGTAACTCTTCACAAGCTTTTCACACACTGTTGCTGGTATTTTGGCCCATTCCTCCATGCAGATCTCCTCTAGAGCAGTGATATTTTGACGCTGTCGTTGGGCAACAAGGACTGTCAACTCCCTCCACAAATTGAGATCTGGAGACTGGCTAGGTCACTCCAGGACCCTGAAATGCTTCTTACGAAGCCACTCCTTTGTTGCCCTGGCTGTGTGTTTGGGATCATTGTCATGCTGAAAGACCCAGCCACGTCTCATCTTCAATGCCCTTGCTGGTGGAAAGAGATTTTCACTCAAAATCTCTCAATACATAGCCCCATTCGTTCTTTCCTTTACACAGATCAGTCGTCCTGGTCCCTTTGCAGAAAAACAGCCCCAAAGCATGATGTTTCCACCATATGCTTCACAGTGGGTATGGTGTTCTTCGGATGCAATTCAGTATTCTTTCTCCTCCAAACACGAAAACCTGTGTTTCTACCAAAAAGTTCTATTTTGGTTTCATCTGACCATAGCACATTCTCCCAGTCCTCTTCTGGATCATCCAAATGCTCTCCAGCGAACCACAGACGGGTCTGGACGTGTACTGGCTTCAGCAGGGGGACACGTCTGGATTTGAGTGCCTGGTGGCACATTGTGTTACTGATAGTAGCCTTTGTTACTGTGATCCCAGCTCTCTATAGGTCATTTACTAGGTCCCCCCATGTGGTTCTGGGATTTTTGCTCACCGTTCTTGCTATCATTTTGATGCCACGGGGTGAGATCTTGCATGGAGCCCCAGATAGAGGGAGATTATCAGTGGTCTTGTATGTCTTCCATTTTCTAATAATTGCTCCCACAGTTGATTTCTTTACACCAAGCGTTTTACCTATTGCAGATTCAGTCTTCCCAGCCTGGTGCAGGTCTACAATTTTGTCTCTGGTGTCCTTCGACAGCTCTTTGGTCTTGGCCATAGTGGAGTTTGGAGTGTGACTGACTGAGCTTGTGGACAGGTGTCTTTTATACTGATAATGAGTTAAATCAGGTGCCATTAGTACAGGTAACGAGTGGAGCCTCGTTAGACCTCGTTAGAAGAAGTTAGACCTCTTTGACAGCCAGAAATCTTACTTGTTTTTGGTGACCAAATACTTATTTTCCACTGTAATTTGGAAATAAATTCTTTAAAAATCAAACAATGTGATTTTCTGTTTTTTTTTTCCCACATTTTGTCTCTCATGGTTGTGGTTTACCCATGTTGACAATTACAGGCCTCTCTAATCTTTTCAAGTAGGAGAACTTGCACAATTGGTGGTTGACTAAATACTTATTTGGCCCACTGTATGTTGAATTTTATGGGTTGGTGTGTATTGGCAAGTGATTATCTAATAACACTCTCAAGTTACGTAGTTTAGCAACATGTGCTTGGAATGCATTGTTGAATATGCCTTTAGCTTTGTTTTCCATTGATAGCATTGCTGGGTCTGCAGTATGTTCGTGAGTAGGTGAGCTATGATACAGATACATGCCTACTTGTTGTCAAGAGAAGGCTCTTAGTCCAACGAGAGAAATACGGGTGGTTGGACCAATTTGAAAAGATTGGTTAGCTATAGTTGACTACATCATGGCGTCTGCTGCTAGCAACAAAAAAAGGTAGCTGCTTAATTGTAGGACTTCATCAACCACTCTGGGGATTTTATCGACAAAGAGGTTCCCATCTGCTTATTGGAGCCTCTGTGAAAGAACAATTTAAGGCTAGCCATGGTTAGTTAGACAGATATCAAAAAGACTGATATCCACACTTGACGCCAACAATGTCGCTAAACAATTATGAAGCCTCCAGACTTTTTAAGAGGGCTCTGTCCGCTACAAGCTAAGTCAAGGTAAAGTGAATCCTTTCTTATTTATTTATTTTTACATAATAATAGCAGCTTGGTTGTTAAAGTTAACTGCTTTAGTGATTTTAGACTGGCTGTAAACACACCAGTGGGAGCAGCCGTACAGTTTGGCTAGCCTTATGGGCAGCTGCATAATGAATGAGGAGGACACAGCTATTCGAGTTGATGATGTTAATTTGGGTATTTAAAAGATTGTTGATATTATTCTGTGTCACATCTTTCAAAGTAAACATCCCATATAACAACTTGAATAAGTCTGCTCAAGTAATATACTGCTCTCTTCAGCTTTCACCCATTTCTCTGTAGTTAATTAAATTATTCACTTAATCCACTCCTGATATGTCTCCTGAAACTTCTTATTAAGCACATTTGTGGACAATTACACTACCCTGACATTTCTCTTGATAACCTTTAAACTGCTTTCCATGGACCAATAATTTAAAAAATAATGATAATAATAATACAAAAAATTAATGGTAATGAAAAGATACTCTTACAATGAGGCATAATCTAGCCTTTGATAATCCATGTTGAGATTAATGGTTCCCAATTCATGGGATGTGATGGGTCAAAAAGCTCTGATAAAGATAATAAAGAAGTATGTGTGCGGGACTTGCTCAGTTTGAGTTCTGTGTGTGTTGAGAGAGTGTGTCAAGGTGACTGTCTGAGGGTTAATAACGAGTGACCCAAAGAAAAGAGATTGGAGGTCTTAAACTACACACTCACAGACATTTTTTTCATTAATACACTAGTCATACACAAAGTCTCACTTCATTCCTTTGTTCTAAATAATCCCTATAGTAGCCTAAAACATTCACGACCCCACCAAATTGATTTTGTTATTGGCAAAGATGAGCACATAACTTTGGGCACTGCGTGTATATGTAATAAAATCCTCACACAGGTGCTATTGAGCTATGAACTATATTGAAACATACTGTAGTGTACTGGTGTTTTTTTTTTTTTCTTCCAATTGGTGCCACTCCAAACAACTCTCTAAACAGTATAGAATAATCATAAACGGAGGTATCAAACTAATTTTCTAGCACAAGCCACAAATTATTTGTATATTTCTTCATAGGTTAATATGTATATCATAAAATTTGAGGGTATTACATTTTTCAAGAAATTAAATTATTTGACATTAGAGTTGAAAATGGATAGCGTGGTTGATTTCCTTTGGCGACCAGATGCTCTTTACCTTTGTAATTCTAGAAACTCTGCTCCTGACTCGCATCGAGGTAGGACGATTTTTCTGTGGTGCTGCGCTATCACTGGTACTCCGCTATCACTTGATATCATTGCTGGCGCCAGGTGGAAAAAACAACAAACCTTCAACATGCCTTACTGCGAAAAGATCGGAAGACATAGAAGAATTAAAATCTTCTATTCAAAAATTGGAGAGCACTGTGGCTGAATTCTTGATCCAAAATCTATTTGATGATTTGCATCCTATGGTATACTGGGGGCGGGATTTAATAAGCTTCGGCTTCTCCCGTAAGCCCTTTTCTTTTCGGGTTGAACTGAATGTAAACACAAATGAATGCTGTACGTTTGGATCTGTCACGCCTGAAAAGGAAATAAAGAACAACAACAAACAATGTCATGATCAAAACTGAATTGTCAATTTTTTAATCAACTGCCATGTTCACAAAAAGAGCAAATCTCTTTGATTGGTTCCCACTGCTCTATAAACAAGCTTCCTGAGCGAAAAATGGTTTCTGCTCCGAACTTCCTGTTTAGACAGAACAACATGAAGTCTGGTTGAAGTAAGCAGTGTGTTGACATAGTTAAAACTGCTAAATCAAACCAAAGGAACCCACTGAATCTCCAAAAATGGATTTGCCCATATATATGGTTGGAAGTGGAAAGTTTTGAACAGTGTCCAGCTTCAAAGCGCCAGTGGAACTAGCTGCAGACAATAAGTCAATGATGTGCTCTGAACAAAGGATCTACCTAAAAGATTGCAAAATTATAACAACCTGTCAGCCTGTGTTGACGTGAGGTATAGATTGATACGCCGGCCACTTGAGTGAAGAAATTTAGGTGAAATTACAAATAATATTACAGTTGCCGAATGCAGAAGGGCTGACAAAGATTTTGTTGTTACAAGGAAATACTGCAAGATATGTACATATAAACAAAAATATTATGCCATTCTTTTTTTATTGCAGTTATTCATCGCAACAAAACATTTGGACAACATGATTCCAATGTTTTTTATTTAAAACGATTGGTGCATGTGCAAAATAGGTCAATAAATCACAATTTATAAAAATTATTTAAAAAATGAACGAAGGTGGAGCATAAGTCGAGCCTTTCATCAACAAAGTAGAACGCACGTAGTCTCGATATCTGTCCATCAACGTACAGTTAGTGTTGTTGTGAGGCACATCGTGTGGTCTTCCCTTGGCTGACAGCATTTTCAACCCGTAAACAAATGAACAAAAAAATTGTAACACTTGCTTTTATGCGTTGACATAATTGTGCCATCCTACACGTACTGATTAGCAACAAGCTAGCAGCAGATAGCATGTATTGCAGCCACAGCAGTACAGTAGTTGTAGTAAATAACATTAAACATAATCATAATTAGAATCATCGTCGTAATAACAATATCAAAGACAACAAGTCGTTTCATGAGTAAGATTTTAATCCTAGTAGTTTTTGAGCACCGGACACGTGAAAATGCAGGGATAGGAAGAACATACCTTCCATAATACCAGCGGCAACATGGCTACATAAACACTGGGTCTTTGTGGTGGCACAGGCTTGGTGCCGCAGCTGCCTTCATGAACATGTTGTCCTCCCGTGACGTTATGATGGCAGATGGATCCAGTATTTCCAAATGGTCTTTTTTGAGGGATTTTGATTTGATTTTGATGTGTGATGTTACTCCGGCTCCACTGTTGTTTTGGATGGAGAAAGTGTAAAACGAAAGTCGTGAGGAGAAATGCGGAAGTACCTCGGAAACTTGTCAATATTTCTAGTCATGACTTATGTCTTGTGCTTTTTAAATATTATTTTAATAGATGTAGATGTTACCAAGGTAGCCCAGCTTAGCCTGCATCTTATTGGGGTCATGACACTTGTGAAAGGTCACCAACAACTAAGGTTATCCAGTTGTCTTTAGTTTCTTGACTAAAATCAATTCTGTACTACGCTGTAACATAAACCCTATTTAGAACAAGCCATTTACCATTTCAATGAGCGACTACCAAGAGCTGTCACTTTTATGAATTATGTTTATGCAATTATGAGTCGTTCTATTACAAGACTGAAAAATGCCCCTTTTTATAACAAGAACAAAATATGGCTCTGTGTGTGGGTACAGAAGATGAATGAATTAATGTTTTCACCTTTGTTCGAAATGACTTGCAAATAGATGTTGTTGTCAAGCAAGAATTAGTCATTTGCTCTTCTTGGCAGTGCATGGTACATGACTGACATGAAGGAAAGGGTGCATTTACAGTATTTAGAAAAAGATTTTTGTACAATGAAAATTCCGCATTTTCTGACATTAAATTCCAGAAAATTATTTAGTCTCCATGAATCTTTAAGGTGAATCATGTTCTTGAATGTTGAAACTCATTCACACAGGAAGTGAAAAACAAAAACATGATTTCTTTTGAAATATAGGGTAAAACGAGTTGCAGATAGACCTCAGAATTAAGATTTAAAAAGTGGTAAAGACATAGCATAGCAATTTATTTGGATAGAGCAAGGTTGTGCACCATCAAAGGTTCATATAGTATATTCCCACATAGAGGATGAACAGTGCAATTAGGTACATGCCGTAGTAGTAGTTTTTTAGAGTCAATCTAATACAGAAAATAGCTGCAGGTTAGAAAGCTGAAACACTGACCTCCGTTATTGTGTGTGTATTTAAAGGAGGGCACAGCAGTGAGTAGAAAAAGAGTACACATTGAAGGCTTTGCTCCAGAGTGTAATATAATTTTGTAGGAGCTCCCATGATGAGATGTGTGTTATCTTGTAGACTTGTATTTCACAGCAAAAATCAACTGATCATCTCACAAATAAATATTAAACTGCCAACTGTAACATCTAAAGTTGTTTAATTCATCCTCTCGTAATTGGTTTCCCTTTTTGTTTGTTTTTAATGTAAGTAATGCCTTTTTAATGTAAGTTAATAAATATATGGTATTAAATTCGGTTAACCTTAAATTTCTTAATGGTTCTTTGCATCAAGCTACACCACATTCTGCTAACCCTGTGCAATTGAAAGGGTCATTACAGTTTGCCACAGTTGTCCTTCGAATGCATGTGCTAGTTTTAGAGTGAACATGCAGCACTTAATGGCTTTCTATGACTTGGCCTTAGGCACATTATTGCTAAAAATAAGAACAAGTTGGTGATTGAGTGTGTCTGTCAGCAGAAAAAGGTCAAAATCTGCTGGATTAAAAGTGTGTAAAAAAAAACAAAAAAAAAAACCTAACTTTCAGATTCATTTTTTCCCCCCTAAAAGTTGCTAAGTAATAACCTAATTTTTAAACAAGTTTGTGGATATTCATAATCTCCAAGTACTTTGTACTACAGTACAATGAAGGCCTAATGATTTTTCTCAACACTTACCTTTTCATGTCTTAAATTAGTATTTCCCAAGCTTCTCATGTATCTTTAAGGACTACCAGAAAGTTATGATTGTTTTCAGTTTGGCTGTTGACATACAACTCCCTTCCCATTTTTGGTCAAAAAAAGGAAGAACCCTATACAGGTTATAGCTTTAATGGATTTATTCTTTTTACGTGTTGTACAATCGCACTTCACCAGCAACAAAAGTAAGCATGTGGCAGTTGCGTGTCGCTATTAAATGAAATGTCATACTGTGGCATCAAAACAGGTCTGGGCATTGTGACAATATACGCAATTGTATGAAATTTCTAAAACATCATGGAAAGGCAATGAGCTGTGTGACAGCACTGCTGCTCAGGTACAGAAAGCCATTACAATTGCAATTTTGTCCTGTGTCACAAAGTCAAATGCACCAACAAAACAACATTGCAACATTTGAATGGGTGTGAAATTGTACACGTGGATTCAAACTTAGAAAAGTGGCTAACTTCTGCAAATCATTCACGTTAACACAATTGAGCTCGATCCCAACACAAATGCTCTATATGCTTTTTTTTTTTTTTTTTTTTTAATTTGAAACTGACACTAGTGGTTGCAAACAACACTGACCTCACATTGAAGTCCAAGGCTCTTAACAGAGCGAGAGAAAGAGGAGTAAGACAATTATACTGTATAGTGTGTCCTTTTTCATAGAAAGAGAATGTGCCAATCTTGATAGATAACAAATGCTTAGAGGGAGGAAGAAAATGGATCTGAAGAAAAGATTGATAGAATGGGGGAAGTGTAAAGGAAATGGAAGCAAAGATAAAGACAGTCTTGTTCCAAGGTGTTCTCAATTGAATCTAAATTGTGCATACCTACGCACAAACACATATAAAGGAATTCTTTGCAAATTCTCAGGTTGTGGTAACACCTAGTGGCTGTTGAACTGACCTATAAATCTTGAGCACAGGAAGAAAAAAAAAAAAAAAAAAAAGCAATAAAGTCACTATCACCCCACTACCAGCAAACCCCCCCCCACACACACACAAATGTTGGGAAAAGTAGTGAAGTAAAGATGAAAACATCTGGAAAATCAAGAAAAGGGTTAAGAAGCCCAGAACACATCAATTGAGTTTCACGGATCATTTATTCTGAAAAGAAACTATGTGGTCAACTAAATGTGGTAACAAAAGAAAAATCTCAGAGTGCTTATAAAGCAACTTCATAGATTCACAGAGGCTGTCTCACTGTGTGCATAAAAGGTAATGTACCTGTGTCTCAATAGAAGAGAAATATAATAAAATGTGCCAATAAACTGCTTTGACTCCTAAAACTATCAAAACAAAGTTAACAGACAGTTGTTTGATATTTGTAAAAGCATACAAGAAATGTAATCATGACTGTGTTATCACTGGATTTTAACTCATTCACGACTAAATATGTCACAAGACATCCCCTTTTTCAAGTGCCATAAAATATTGTCTTCTATGCAGGGGTTAATTTGTGGCGGATCCTGCTGGAACAAGATCTGGCACGTCTTGATTTTGGCATCCCTATGTTCCGGGACTTATTTGGGCAGGTCTGGCAACTCTCGTGTATAGAAAATAATAACAGTATGTGGACCGGAGATTTACGTGGCTCATTTTTCGTCACTCCTACGTCCAGTTCTTTCTTCGGGGAGGTGGTGTAGTGTATAAAAATATAGACTCCTCGGATGGCTGTTGCATGGAGACTTTTATTAACTAAACAAAAACCAGCAGGGGACAGTCAGCCAGTCAACAACACGCTCCCGCGCAACTTTCCTTTTTGCTCCCCTCTCTCCCCCTTATGCTCGCCCACTTCTTCTACGCCAAATTGGCAATGCCGGTCACACTGAAACAGGTCGGCAGCCCCGAGGGGATGCGGGTAACATGCAGCCAGGATGAAACGGTATTTTAACATGCCAAAAAGACAGTTAAAATTTACTGTCCTTTTCCAAAAAGAAGGAAGATGGTTCAAAACGTGTCAGAAAAGCAACAACCGGTGATGAGGGCAATTGCAGCGATCATGCTAACTGGCAGGACCGGGAGCAGTAGCAGGCTAGCGGCGCAGGTTCACGGACAGCCAGTCAAGCCGGAGCAGGAGGCTGCTACTGTAACAGCAGCTGGTCAGGTTCAGCGCCACCTGGAGTGCGGGCCAGCTACAGCGCCAGCAGTCAGCCAGGTGGACCACCAAAGGCCAGAGCAACAGTCCCCCTGATGGGAAATTCGGGTTTGGACTGCACAATTTGCAAGGCGGCAGGAACTTTGGGGCCAAAGAAGACGGGGGGGATGAAACTCGCAAAAGAATGGGTTTGTGTTATTTATAGTAATCTCTGATTTTTTTATGTTTTACAAGTTAGACCTGATGAGAAACTAATTGCTGACTGTGCATGTAAGTCCCACCTGTGGTTATGTGGGCAATTGCCCGTGCTGTGCAGAGTATAGCCTAAATAATAGCAAATTGTTGTCATGACATTTATACTATGGATGTTACCTGAAATTGAGGCTTGCAAGTCCCACCGCGTGGCAAGTGGGCATTTGCGTGTTGTTTTTAGCACCATTTTCTGCATATGTACCAGGACCTGTGCCTGTCTCGTCATCCCTGCGCGGTCTTATGTACTTTGCGTTCTGGCACTTTATGATTTACAAATTAAGCACTGCTTCAATGGCGACATGAACACAGTACTTAAAAAGATTATATTCCCAATGTTTCATTACAACAACAAAAAATAGTTTGTTTCTACTCATTTTCGTTCTTTATTTATGAGCAGTTGAACATCATTAACAGCGTTGTTTACGCCTACTGTTTACATTAAGTCATATGTTTTGGGTAGTGAATGAGTCAATATACATTGCTGTGCTGAGTTTAAAGTTGTAATTTAGTATTTGGTGGCCATATTCCAATAACTTTCTCATTTAGGCTATTTGTCAAATTGTGCAAATATCTGTCCAATAAAGTTCTCAAATGAGGCAAACATCTTTCCAGGGAGGGAAATAATTACTTGAATATATTCTTTTAGCTGGATACAACCGTGCCATAGAGTGCAAAAACACTGCCCCAGATACCCAATGCTCAAGATTTGAGTACAAACACCCTGCAGAATCATGTAAACTACTAAAGAAATATCAGAAAACATGCTGACCAACATAGCAACCAATGCCTCGAAGCTCCACCACACCCATGCAGCAGCAATGCTCCACAAGAAAACAGTCCCAGCCATTATCATCAACTAGGAGGTCATGAATTCTTTGCCTGGCTTGTTATCAGAGTGTTGCATATTATGCATTAAAAGCTTAAATCAATCAAAAACTTTTTAAGGTCTTGTGAGTACTTGGCCCACTCCATTCATTATTGGATGAGAGTGGTGCATGATAAACCTACAGGTATATAATGATGTAATGTACTGATTGTACGGAGGTCATTCTGCTTGAAAGGCTAACCACATAAGCCACTTTATCAGTTTAGCTAGTATATCCCTAAGGTTCAATTAGACTTTCAAAGTGGAGGCGGATGTAGTGGCAGACATATTGGGGGAGTTATGAGGCTAGCAGACAATAGGCGATAAGGGAGGGGATGCACGGTCACCAGTGAATGAGGTTGAGCCAGTGGCAAAATGCTAAAGGAGAAAATACCTCCTTATCGCAACTGTATAACATGCTTTTTTTTTTTTACTGTCAATACATGCTGTTCTACAATTTAGTTTTGGTTATTATTATTTCTCTCTCATCTTATACTTTAACTTAACAAATTAAAACACATTTATGCTCATTATTCATTGCAATTGAAGGTCCCAATTGGATTATTATTGCTGTTATCATCAGTTTGTTTTTATTCATTTTATTATTCTACTGTTCAAAAGTTTGAGGCTTTACCAGCAAAATACTGTGTAAGAGCTCTAGTGCAGGTGTGACAAGGGGACCTTTCCTGGATGCTGAAGTCTTTTCACCCATATCTCAAGAGAATGGCATGGCGAAATGCCAAAATAAAGTGCTATTGGTTTATTGTTTGTTCAAGGGAGCTAAACAAGCAATAAATAACACCTTTTCCCAGCCAATATGAATGCTTTGTCAGCCCTTCTCCTAAAATTGATATAATCCAAATTCATTTTTGCAATGGTGCACATTACCAAATAAATTTAAAAAGAAATTGGATCCAGAATGGCAATTTGTTCCATTAGAGCACCAAAAACAACATGTACAACTACTTTAAAATTGTATTTGGCTGTTTCCTAATTTCAGAATTTTTTTTTTTTTTTTTTTAATATTTTTGGAATCAAAATAAAAAGTTAGATATCAGACAATAAAGGTCACGATACAACACAGCTCAAATGCGTATTAAATCCAATTTCTAAATGATTAGGTCATTTAAAAAGTGCAAAAATCATTGAAACCATTCTAACCCAACATTTGAGTAACTTTCGCCTTAAACTAACAACTTGTTGTTCAACCCTTGGCAGCAGTAACTGAAATTTAGTATTCTGACAATTTAATTTGACTGAATCTTCTTCCCATTATTGTTTGAACTCTGTCATAATGACACTGTTTTGACCATGAGCTCTATTTAGGTTCAGCAGACTTCTGTGTGGTTGTGGCTGTTGTTTTATTTTTCTGTCAGCAGTGGTTTTCGCCTTGGAACTCTCCTATTATGTCATTTTAGGCCAGTCCCTTTCTGATGACTGAGTGGCCAGCAAAGGCAGCAGTTCTTTGGATGCAACTCTTGGGTTATTTTTTATGCTTTTGAGGCTCTGCATACAGTACGTTGTACTAGATCACTTTTATCAAGTAAGTTGCTAGAGAGAGAGTATGTGGGCAAGAGTAAAAGTGGGAATGTTTACAAAGCTCCATTGCTACCTTTCACTTGAATATGTATGGAGTGCAACATTAATTACACGTTTACATTTTGGTGGCATTAGATGATATCTAATCAGAAATCATGGTTAATGAATAATACTGTATGCACATGTTCATGGTAGTATGAACATTTCCAGTTATAAAAGCATGAAATATTTGACTTAGCTAATTTTCCATGCTATTTTACCTTCAATATATGTGAAGAACTAAGTCATTCAACCTCTGCAGATCCATTAAGAGCAGTTATATTGTAAATATGTTCCATACAGTGTATTAATACATTACTCATAATTAGGATGTAATTGATGGAAATCATTAGCTTAACCCATGACTATACACATATACTTGCATAGATTTCAGTGTGACCAATAAACGGCAACATTCCTTCACCAATTTTTTTAAACAAATGACTTCGGAGGTTGGTTTACATTAAACTATATTAAAATCTCATTTCCAAAGATGTTCTCGCTGTAATGACTTCCCTCAAGACAAATGGCACAATCCCTAATTTGAAGTGCCCCAAAGCGAGAAACTGTATCTTTAATATTTCAGTGACAGCATCTTTGTCTTGGCTTTTTAGCTACCATAGCAATTATAGCTGGAGTAGTGGGAGGAATTTAGGTAATGTAATTATAGTGACAACATCCACTTGGGGGAGATCTGGGAGGATGAATAGTTTAACACACATCTGGCTTTTTAAATGAGAGGCGGAAAGCACTAATCAGGATTATAACGCCTAAATAAAATCATGTGCTTGTTGTTGTAACTATGACAATGAAAATGTTAACGGTAACAAAGCCATGAGCCTTGAATGGCAAAACAACCACAAATTGTTCAAATCAATAACAAATATGTATTTTGAAAGAGATACGAGTCCTTGTAGATTGTAGAATCAGCAATTTTGACATATTCACTAATATTTTCTCACACTAAGACATTTTATAAAAAGTCACAAGTGCAAAATGAACGGGGGAAAAAACAACAAATGGGAACAAAAATGATAAACTAAATGCCCCAGAACCCATTTCAATAATCTCATCAGAATCGATGTGATTCCCTTGTAAATCATTACATACAGTGGGGAGAAAAAGTATTTGATACACTGCCGATTTTGCTGGTTTTCCCACTTGCAAGCCATGTAGAGGTCTGTAATTTGTATCATAAGTTCTCTTCAACTGTGAGGGACGGAATCTAATACAAAAATCCAGAAAATCACATTGTATAAATTTTAAATAATACATTTGTATTTAACTGCATGAAATAAGTATTTGATACATTACCAACTAGTACATATTTCGGCTCTTGGTTCTTTTTTAAGAACCCCTCCTGTTCTCCACTCATTACCGGAAGTAACTGCACCTGTTTGAACTTGCTACCTGTATAAAAGACACCTGTTCACATGCTCAAACAAACAAACTCCAACCTCTCCACAATGGCCAAGACACACATCAGCTGTGTAAGGACATCAGGGATAAAACAATAGACCTGCACAAGGCTGGGATGGGCTACAGGAAAATAAGCAAGCAGCTTGGTGAGAAGGTAACAACTGTTGGAGCGATTATTAGAAAATGGAAGAAGTTCAAGTCGACGGTCAATCTGCCTCGTTCTGGGGCTCCATGCAAGATCTCACCTCGTGGGGCATCACTGATCATGAGGAAGGTGAGGGATCAGCCCAGAACTACACGGCAGGGCCTGGTCAATGACCTGAAGAGAGCTGGAACCTCAGTCTCGAAGAAAACCATCGCAAACACATTACGCCGTCATGGATTAAAATCCTACAGCGCACGCAAGGTCCCGCTGCTGACGCCAGTGCATGTCCAGACACGTCTGAAGTTTGCCTCTGACCATGGATGATCCAGAGGAGCAATGGGAGAAGGTCATGTGGTCGGATGAGACCAAAATTGAACTTTTTGGTCTAAACTCGGCTCGTCGTGTTTGGAGGAAAAAGAAGGATGAGTACAACCCCAAGAAAACCATCCCAACCGTGAAACATGGAGGAGGAAACATCATTTTTTGGGGCTGCTTCTCTGCCAAGGGTACAGGACGACTGCACCGTATTGAGGGGAGGATGGATGGGGCTATGTATCGCCAGATCTTGGCTGACAACCTCCTTCCTTCAGTGAGAGCCCTGATGACGGGTCGTGGCTGGGTCTTCCAGCATGACAACGACCCAAAGCACACAGCCAAGGCAACTAAAGAGTGGCTCCGTAAGAAGCATCTTAAGGTCCTGGAGTGGCCTAGCCAGTCACCAGATCTGAACCTGATAGAAAATCTATGGAGGGAGCTGAAAGTCCGTGTTGCCCGGCAGCAGCCCCGAAACCTGAAGGCTCTGGAGAAGATCTGCATGGAGGAGTGGGCCAAAATCCCTGCTGCAGTGTGTGCAAACCTTGTCAAGGACTACAGGAAACGTTTGGTATCTGTAATAGCAAACAAAGGTTTCTGTACCAAATATTAATTTCGATTTTTGTGATGTATCAAATACTTATTTCATGCAATTAAATGCAAATGTATTATTTAAAAATCATACAACGTGATTTTCTGGATTTTTGTATTAGATTCCGTCCCTCACAGTTGAAGAGAACTTATGATACAAATTCCAGACCTCTACATGCTTTGCAAGTGGGAAAACCAGCAAAATCGGCAGTGTATCAAATACTTGTTCTCCCCACTGTAGGTATTTTTTCAATTAAGCCTACAATCAAAGTCAGGAGTCAAACAAAGATGTTTGTTGACACTGGCAGCAGGAAACAACTGTTCTGCTTATGTTCTATTCATCTTAAGGAGCCAAACCGCAGAATGAAACTCTAACACAATGACATTTCGGAAGAAATTGGCGTGTGTGCGGGTGTGTGTGTGTTTGTGTGTGTGTGTGTGAATGGATGCTGAACTCCAAGATTTCTGTTGTTGCTTGTTATGGATGACTATGAAAGCTTCAAGCAAGGTGAACCATCAGCACTTCCTTCCAAGTATAAACGATTTACAGTATTTTTGCACTGACAACCAAATACTATATCGAGGATTGTCCATGTTTATGCGTGTTGGGGTGTGCATGAGCGTGTTTAACTGAAACACAAAAGTTGGCCAGGAGCCCAGTGGATCTTAGCAGAGGCCCCGGATCGAGCGTTCACTCTCAGTGGGCGCGAAAGCCATTCTGTGAACATCTCAACTCCCACACAAATACACACACAGAACATACATGTGCATTTGCACATTCGGCACTGTGGGAGTAAAACTTACGTCTTTTTTTTCATCCGTTTCGTACACATATCAAACACCCTTCGATCGCTGCACATTAACAAGCGTTTCTGTATGATGCATCCATTCTTCTTCAAAGTCTTCCTGATGTTTTTCATAGCAAAGCCAGAAGGTTGATAGTATTTCCGCATGACAGCAATGTAAAATAGAACATGTTCTTGAATGCTGTAATGGTGTGGATTGTGGGTAACTAAACTGATCATGTCTTGGATCACTGTGTGAAGATTTTATTATCTGGCTGTGCATGTCGTTTTGATTGGTAGTGTCTTAACAGCTCTTTTTAAGAACAGAAGCCTGCTTTAAGTGTGAATAAAATGCCAAAAAATCTTCAACAACTTTTGCATTCTCTAGATGGCTTGAAACGAAAGAATTTCTGACAGCCTGAACCTTACTGTGCACCATCAACCTGGGACACTTGCTGGTTTTCTCTCTCAGGCCAACACACCTTCTTTCATTAAGTTGTGATTATTCATGCTTAATTATCCCTTTTTTCCAACTTGTTTTAACTGCAAGAGGGTATTTTGATATCATATAATTATTTTACTAAACTGACATTACTGGAAGCACTGGATTAAAATCAGTACTGAAGTACTATGACCCACGGGCGTAGGTTTGGTCTCAACATTGGTAGGGACGATATAATGGCATGACCTGGATGTACACTTTTTTGTTGGGGACGGGACATTAATAAGACCAAACAGTTTGGGTGAACGGGTGTCTGGGCTACATTTCTCATGAATATAAACTAATTAATTGATAGGCGAAATGATTGATGCAAAATAATTCAGTACTGACTTCCACTTTCACGTGTATTGGTTCCGGTGATACACAGTTCGATTCAAATCTTTGTTTTCAAAAACTAATAATGATACATTTTGAAAACTTCCAGAATAAATGTTTGGATTTTATTAGCAAATAGAAAATGCAATATTCAAACATAAATTATGTTCACACACACACAATAAATACAAACTTGTTAATAATCTCTTAACTATCCAGGAATTCAAATAAATTAACATTTGTCTTAAGACCACCCAACATTGTCTGTCTAAATAAATAGGTAAAATATGACACAAAAAAACTTCTTAGTCAGAGAATAACAAAAATAAATGAAAATTAAGCCTTCCTTCAGGTAAAAAAAAATATTGCTTCCGTCCACAAGCACAGCCAAACTCAGCAAAAAATAAAAACTTTTTATCTTGATTAGTGTATGATTATCTGAAAAATCTGCATTGACTGCAAATAACATTTTTTTAGATAAATAATGCAGAAAATAAATTAATACATTTTAAATAAATGCAAGTCACCAGTCAATCAAATCTGCGTTTGAGGGGAAAAATGGACTGGCACATTAGCAAGTGAAAAGAGGTAAATGTAAATCTGAACATAATGTAAATAATTAACTTAATTATGGTAGGGTCAATTCAATCCTCACAACATATGGGATGACAATCTAAATTACCAATATAACTGAACTCCTTATATAATGCAAATAAGGTTACTTAAAAGTAGGTGGGGACATTTTAAGCATCCTGAAAAGTGGGTAGTGTTTTGTCCCTTCCGTCCCTATGCAAACCTATGTCCTTGCTATGACCTACCAGGCAATGCGATGATGCCATTGCTGCGTCACTGTCATCAATCTTACCATTCTTATAGAAATATATCATGAAAATAGTTCTAGCACACCTGTTCAGAAGAACTGCAAATTGAGTTGTAGATATATTTGAGAATACAGTATCTGGAATGATCATGATGGTGAAGCTAGCCTCTTATTATTTGGAGAACCTAATAATTGAAATCAAAATGTTACATGAACATACTGTGTGCTTCTTTTCACAAAGTGCCATAAAGTGAAGCCATACTTTTTAAGATATAGATTTACCCAAACTAAAGCGACCGTCATATTACAAGTTAAGGTTTTGAGCTATACCATACAGGCGCTGGGGGCACATTTTTCTCTCTTGATTGCCGACACACACACCCACACACATATAAGCATATCTATGCGTCACTGTGTTAATTTTAAATCTCACGTCCATGCAATCAGTCACACGGTCTTATGTGTGTGTTCACATATAGAGCAGTCTTTTCTAAGGGGCAGGTGCACCAATTTCCTTTCCATCTTTCTCTGTCTCTCTTTACCATTTTCTGCATATTGCCCTCTGTGCACACCTGCTAATTATCCTTGTGTACTTCCTGTGAAAGAAAAAGAAAGTGCCCTATTGGACGCTATGGTAGCATTCTGTACCAGCATGCACACTCGCTCCAAAATGCACACATGCTGTGTAACTTCAGGATAAATTAGGTGTTGTAATTAGCAAAATCTATTCAGCTAAAAGTTCTTATGCATCATAATAAACTAACACAAATAATGGACGTGTTATTCTAATAAGCAATTACTGAAGTCAATGGTATGTTTTCATGTATATATATATATATAATATATATACACACACACACTGCTGGCCAAAAGTATTGGGATCCCCGCAATTCTGTCATATAATGCTCAATTTCTCCCAGGAAATGATTGCAATTACAAATGCTTTCGTAATAATATCTTCATTTATTTTGCTTGCAATGAAAAAAAACCGCAAAAGAATGGGAAAAAAATTAAATCATTATCATTTTTGACAAAACTCTAAAAATAGGCCGGACAAAAGTATTAGCACACTTGAATAATCGTGTGATGCTTCTCTAATTTGAGTGATTAACAGCACCAGTTTCTTACCCGTGGCACATAACAATTGGTGGCAATAATTAAATCACACTTGCAGCCAGTTAAAATGGATTAAAATTGACTCAACCCTGGTCCTCTGTCCTTGTTTGAACCACATTGAACATGGAACGAAGAAAAAAGACCAAATAACTGTCTGAGGACTTGAGAAGCAAAATTGTGAGGACGCATGGGCAATCTCAAGGCCACAAGTCCATCTGCAAAGACTTGAATGTTCCTGTGTCTAGGGATGGGAATCGAAATCCGATTCCAATTCCGAACCGGTTCCTAGTGTTTCGAGGCCTCGACATCACAATGAAAAAGCCTTAACGATCCCTTTAACGATTCCTAAAGACGCATATTGCGTTGTGACTGTCTTGTTGTCCAGATGCATCAAACTAGCATGGCGCCAAGAACCACCCGCTCAAAAGTTTGGCTACACTTCACTAGGAAAGAGGGTGAAAATGAAAGGTTACGATGGTTTAGCACGAGCATTGCAGCCGTAAACATAACAATGACAGCACGTAGGTTCAAACGCTCGAAAGTGTGTCTTCACTTCACGAGGAAAAATTACAACAAAACGACTTGCAGTCATTGCAAGGTGGAGATAACTGCACCGGGAGGGAAGGTGGAGATAACTGTATCGGGAGGGAATAGACTGCAATGTCCTCACTGAGACAGCTATACAGCTAGCTAAACTCCGAAATGACGATACAGAAGACGTTGATATAATTTGCTAACTTTATTCAACCATCACTTGAAGAGTGAAACTAAAAATAGAAATGAAACTAATCAATTTGGTCCCCAATAACAAACAGGTTTGCATCAACGTAAATCAGCGATGATTAGCTGCTAATTCAGTCATAACAAAATGGTTAGCATGCGTTTGCTAGCATTAGCACATCGTTCAAACCAATACACAACTGGATTTAAGTGTCCGATCGCGAGTGGAAACACACAACAACAACACAAAAGATGATACATACAGGCGTTGCCTCTGTAGATATTTTACAAACATGAACAAAAAACGTAGGCTCGTAGCAGTGCTTCCCTCTCACTAACTCGCTCACTCGCTTGGATGCGGCATTTCTTCTTCTTCGCGTGTAAGCGTGCTCTTCTTCACGTGAGCGCGTTTTTCTTCGCGTGAGCAAGCGCCAGGGCGCCCCCACTTGAGCGTGAAAGCACCATAAAAACTAAAAGGCATGCATTTCAATATACTCGTAAATAATAAACTTTAACAGGGGTCCCCAAACTATGGCCCGCGGGCTGGATACGGCCCGCCCCGACATTTGGTCCGGCCCCCTGAAGAATTCCAGAGAGCATTTTGATTTTTTTTTTTTTTTCTCAATAGAGTTATTTATTTTCTGGACTTTTTCTGTGAAGAACTCAGAGAGGGTTATTTGGTTATTATCTGTTTGATTAATAGTTTTATTATTATTAATTATTATTATATTATATTATTATTTTTTTATTTTATTTACTTTTGTTCCGTGAAGAATCCAGAAAGGGTTATTTGATTGAAAAACAATAATTTTTTACATTTAGGCACTCCTGCAATCGTCACACTTTTTCTGTTACAAACTGACCCCGGCCCCTCACCAGAGAAGGGAAAAGTTATGTGGCCCTCACAGGAAAAAGTTTGGGGACCCCTGCAAGTTTAACACATATTGCCAACGGCAGCCCAACAATATATATGCCAATATATACGAATATTTTTTATTTCTATTGGAAAAATGTTTCAGTAAAATGTTACACATTCTTGTGCCTTTGCCACTTATTGCCACAGTTAATATTGAGGCTTTGGGCCTCTTTTGACCTCGTTGTGAGTTTGTAAGGTTGTGACTTCTGATTAAACAAACTCGATGCCAATCAAAATGTTTATTCTTCTTTTTCCCCAAATTAGAATCGATAAGAGAATCGATAAAGAATCGAATCATTAAGCAATATCGATAATCGAATTGGAATCGTAAAAATCCTATCAATTCCCATCCCTATCTGTGTCTACTGTGCACAGTGTCATCAATTAGTGTAAAGCTCATCACACTGTGGCTAACCTCCCTAGTTGTGGACAGAGAGGAAAAATTGACGAGAAATTTCAACAAATGATTGTGCAGATGGTGGATAAAGAACCTCGACTAACATCCAAACAAGTTCAAGCTGTCCTGCAGTCCGAGGGTACAACAGTGTCAACCTGTACTATCTGTCGGCGTCTGAATGAAAAGGGACTCTATGGTAGGATACCTGGGAAGACCCCACTTCTGACCCAGAGACATCAAAAAGCCAGGCTGGAGTTTGCCAAAACCTACCTGAGAAAGCCAAAAACATTTTGGAATAATGTTTTCTGCTCAGAAGGGACAAAAGTAGAGCTTTTGGGAAAAGACATCAACATAGAGTTTACAGGGAAAAAAAACAAGGCCTTCAAACAGAATCCCCACAGTCAAACATAGCAGAGGTTCCCTGATGTTATGGGGTTGCTTTGCTTCCTCTGGCACTGGATCGCTTGACCGTGTGCATGGCATTATGAAGTCTGAAGACTACCAACAAATTTTGCAGCATAAGGTAGCGCCCAGTGTGAGAAAGCTGAGTCTCCATCAGAGGTCATGGGTCTTCCAGCAGGACAATGACCCAAAAGCGCACTTCAAAAAGCACTAGAAACTGGTTTGAGAGAAAGCACTGGAGACTTCCAAAGTGGCCAGCAATGAGTCAAGACCTGAATCCCATAGAACACCTGTGGAGAAATCTGAAAATGGCAGTTTGGAGAAGGCACCCTTCAAATCTCAGTCCTGAGTCTCAGTCCAAAGAAGAATGGTCTAAAATTCCAGCAGAGCATTGTAAGAAATTCATTGATGGATACCGGAAGTGGGCGTTTGCAGTTATATTGTCTAAAGGTTGTGCTACCAAGTATTACGCTGAGGGTGCCAATACTTTTGTCTGCCCCATTTTTTGTTTTGTGTAAAATTATAATGATTTACATTTTTTTCCATTCTTGTTTGTGTGATTTCATTGCAAGCAAAATAAATGAAGCTATTACTAGCAAAACATTTGTAATTGCAATCATTTTCTGGGAGAAATTGAGCATTATCTGACTGAATTTCAGAGGTGCCAATACTTTTGGCCAGCAGTCTATATATAATTTATGGCTTGGATTCCAGTCCACGCTTCAGTGTCAAATGGTCCCCAAAAGAAAATGAATATATAGTAAAAAATTTGAAACTGTGTGTGATTTATGGCTCCCTCGTTTCCAATAATACCATAATACTGAACAGATGGTATTGGAGGAAGATTTCAATATAGCATTGATGTTTGAAATAGTAGGAAGTTGAAGGTGAGGGAGAGCAATTTCAGTCATTTATAAAATGAGTGTTATACCTTATCATGCCTGAGTTAATGAGGCTTACGTTTTTGTTGTTGCTATTGAGTCTTTGAAGTCGATCTGGTGCATGTCAGGTGTTTTATTAACAACCCTCTCCACTCCTACATGATGTTGCACTCAAGGTGCCATTGTATAAAGGAACTAAACTCTTAAGTGTGCCCTGAAGAGCAAGCATTAAAAAGGTTGTTAGCAATTTGAAGGGCTTTGATTGCCCAGTAGCGAACCAGTGAATGGTATTCGAATGAAATTTAAAGAGGTCCAGTTCAAGCAGTTTTTGTGAATCAAAAGTCGATAGGATCATAATGTCTATTTATATATATAATCTTTATTCCGGAATCTCACAGTGGGTCCATAGCACACACACACCAACAAAGAAAAAAAAAAAAAAAGAATACCGTACATACGGAGACATAATAATAAAGTGACTTGAAAGGAAAGAAGAAAAAAAAAAAAAAAAAAAAAAAACAGAACAACAAGGAAGCACTGGCAATCAGTGCACAACAAACAGGCTTTTGTGTCAATGGCACCACAGGCTCGAACTAAATCTAAAGCTCATTGTAGGGTCTGTTAAATTCATTATAATATTATTTCCAGACTCATTTAGCTGACACATGAAGCTGTACATCAATTTTCTTAAAAGCGCTTTAAATGTGGGTAATCCAGAGCTAACAAATAATTGACTGGCGCTGTACCATCTAGGCACACGCAGTAACAGCCTCAGGGCATCATTGTAGGCTACATTTAGCCTCTGCATGGATTTAGCTGTGTACCTTGACCACAGGTGAGCTGTGTAAAATGGTGTGCAGTATGCCTTAAACAGCGAGGTCTTAACGTGGGGGGAGCACATAGAAAATCTTCTTTTGAGCATATTTGCCTGTGCATAAAGTTTACAACATTGACGATGAATATCCCTGTCATCCGACAAGTCTTCAGATATGAAGTGGCCGAGGTATTTGGCTTCATTGCAAATATTCATAGCTATTTTGCCAAGAAAGAACTGAGGGAATATAGCCGCCCCATCTTCTTTAGAACGGACAATCATGATATTACTTTTCTCTGCGTTATATTTGATGTCAAAATGATCACCAAATTCGGAACATATCGAGAGTAACTCCTGCAAGCCAGCACTGCATGGGAAGAGCACCACCACATCATCTGCGTACATAAGATGGTTAATGACAGTGTCTCCTACAACACCTCCCGTATTACACTTATTGAGTCGGCTGGATAAGTCGTCCATGAAAACATTGAACAAATATGGAGAGAGAATTCCTCCCTGTCTTACACCATTACCTACTTTAAAGCAAGCAGAGACCGAGCCACCCCATTTTATGCGAACAAGTTGATTTGCATACCAGAAGGCCAGAATACGGATTATGTATTTGGGCACCCCTCTTTTTGCTAACATAAGAAAAAGTTTGCTGTGATTGATCCGGTCAAAGGCTTTCGATGAGTCAATGAAGCATAAAAACATTGTTGAGTTTAGGCTTCGATATTTAAATAATAGCTCCTTCAGAGCAAATATACACATGTCGGTTCCATGTTTCCTTTTAAACCCGAACTGATTGTCGCTTGTCGAAATAAATGAAACAATTCTGCGCAGTATGATTGACTCTAGAACTTTAGAGAGCACACTGGCCAGGGCAATAGGTCTGTAATTATCTTTACTATTGATTTTACCAGCCTTGTCTTTTAAGATAGGCACAAGTTGTACTGCCATCATAGAGTCAGGTAAGATGCCATGCTTAAAAAACCCGTCAAAACACAAGGCAAGAAGAGGGATTATTTTCTGACTGGCATGTTTTAAATGCTCAGCTGTAATACAATCGGCACCACCAGCCTTATTGTTTTCTAGTTCAGTAATAGCTTTGTGGATTTCATCCGGGGTTATCACTAAAATCTCACTGAGGTCAACATTATCCGGTATGTATATATCACTCTTAATACAGTTAAACAGCTCATAGTAGTGCTGTCTCCATAATTCCGCAATGTTATTCGAGCCACATACTCCGTTAATGTTAAAAGGTAAGGGAGCTTTACAATTATTCAATATTTTCACCTCTTTCCAAAAGTCACAGTATCTATGATTTTTTGAGTATTCTTTAGCTATGCATTGAAATATCCGTTGTCTGGATTTGCACAAACTCAATACCTTGGTCAGCTCAAATCATTTCAGGACAGTTAAAAAAACACCGACCAACACAGAACTGGACGTACAATACACTTGTGCATGACGGCCAATACGTCCCGTTGTGAGTTGTGACCCTTTTTTTTTTCTTTCTGATTCACAGCTAATCTAAATAAATACATTTAGAAACAAAATAATAATAGTAATTAAAATTCAGGGCATGTCAAATCAGAAGCAAAACTAATAAATATTACAAAAAATGGAAATACAAAGTAGAAGAGTTGTCATGGTATGAAGTTTTACACTAAACATTTAGAAACCCGACTGTAGACATAAAGTTGTAAACTGACTTTTGTCAATGTTTGTTACGGGCGTTTGAAAAGGGATTTTGTGAAAGCATCCAAAAATGGTGCAGTTTCAGATAATCTAATATAGCTGTTTAGTTTAATGTCATCGCTCAACGTGGTAATTTTAATCAGCCAATTTATTATTTATTTACGTTGTTTTACCTACCTCCTTATTAAAAGAACATCAGGTTAACGTAAAAATAAACATATTTGATATTCCTCCTCCCTTGCAATGATGGATTTTTTTTCTGTTGTTGCAAATGAAGAAAGCATGCAATTAGTCATTTCACCGCTGATGTATCATAATTATCATCTAAATCATGTAGCTTTCATCCCTCACTATTTTCTATGTTGGATGAAGGTTAATTGATTAAATTTAATACAAATGTTACTCATTTGTTTTACTGGATTTATTGGGTACATTACCCCAATATCATCGGCTGGGTATTTTTTATGAGGTAATTTTATCGATCACTTGCAATGGTTGGCACAAGCTTTAAGGTCACACATGTGTCTACACAACTTGGCAATGAAATGCCTTCTGCTTAGCTTTCAGAATACAACCACAGTGTTTCACTAAATGTCTTTATTCAATGACTCTGTCTAATTTCCTCATTCAACAGTAACTGCGGCATGCATCATGACATGAGAAATGACAGGAAGTGCTGTACATGATTATTTGTATTCTAGTTTTTGTTTTCCTATGTCATGTGGTCTGGAAAGCACTTTGGGAAAGCTGTTGCTTTGAAACAGCTATATAAATAAATGTTACCTGACCTGACCTAAGTTTAACTGTTCTCTCTCCATCAAATTATAGTCAGACATTTTTATTTCATCTTTTTATTGGGAAAAATTGGCGAAAGTGGGAAAGAGATCATGGTATTTGCAGAAGAATGCATAGTTGAGCTCTCATGCTTTTCTCCACATCCATTTCCAGACTGCTGCCCTTTCCTCTTCTCTAGATCGGCTCTGTCTTTCGTCAAAGGTCATATTGAATAAGTGCGGTTGATAAATGAAGTGGAGTAATAAAGAAAGCAGCAAGTAAAAATCTGTCCGTGTGTTTATTGTCAGAGCGAGTTAGAGGAAAACGGAATGCAAGTCGGTGAGATTGGCATTTTCATTTTCTTACTGACGCTTAAGCGTCTGAATGGCTGTAATGGACAATAAACAGCCTTGAACATGGGCATGCACGTGCTTGCGCATGCACTCACATTCACACAGGCACACTCAATCACAGAGAGATATGGCATTTACCAGCCATTGTCTTTTATAAGGAGAGTAAATCCAGTTCATGGACTGGGGTGTGAGAGCCACCAATGTTAGTTTGTCATCCAAATGTCAGCTGTTGAAATGTAATATGCAAATGATTTTGAGTTCTTTTCCATTGCTTCTATTGAGCTTTAAGGAATCATTACAGAGCTAGAGACAGCTGTTTACTTATTGAAGGACATCAGTCAGGCGTCTACGAAGCCTCCGACCCTCTCACCCTGCTGGTAGGAAAGTGCAACAAATCAAAATGTGCAACAGGGACAGGACGGTGCAGATAGAGGGCGTCACTAATCAAAGTGTTCAATGTGGGGATAGAGGGTCAGAGCACATTACAAATCAACCCTAGTCCAAAATGTGCTTGCCAACTGAGACAAATCATGCTGACCCTGTCTCATGTGACACATGTCCTACTCATGAAAAGAACGGCAGGGAAAACACACTCAAGCCGCCGACATAAAAAGACATGAAGGCGATCATTGACACAGAGATGGAAACACAGAAAATGGAAAAAAGATGAAGCGTGTCTTGTCTAATTACAGTTTTGCTCCCTGCGATTGATCCATTGGTTTCATTGCAGAAGTGTATGCCCTTAGTATCCACTTGTGTCTCTCTGTGTGTTTGACCAAGTGTAATGGTATTCCAATTGGAAGGCAGCCATGTAGAACCAGAGACTAACTGCCTGGGAGATTCTCAGCTCTCCATGCCGTCGATGACAAAGAAAGAGAGATAGCAATTGTTTGTCGAAATTCTCAACCATTCCTCTAAATCTCCCCTCCCTTCATCATTGCTCTAGAGCTTCCCTGTATGCCCTTGTTTAAGTGTGAATTCACCTGTGAAATGTCTTCTTGGATTCCAACAGCATGCTTGACAAGCTTCACGGATAGAGATAGAGAATGTGGAGCTGATGACCCCTCCCTGCTCCCATGTCAGTCAGAAATGCTCCATTGGACAGAGGAATTGCTTCCAACAAGTAAAT
This sequence comes from Corythoichthys intestinalis, assembly GCF_030265065.1. Taxonomy (NCBI): domain Eukaryota; kingdom Metazoa; phylum Chordata; class Actinopteri; order Syngnathiformes; family Syngnathidae; genus Corythoichthys; species Corythoichthys intestinalis. The sequence goes on from NC_080405.1 coordinate 25,449,801, forward strand.
GATGCATTAAGATATTTGAAGGATTTTGAAATGTTTTCATGATTAAATGATTCAAATTGGCATGATGATGTATGCTGCTACCTTTAGCGGAGCCTCCACGGTGCCAATGCAGCACTCTGATATTAATCCCAAGCCTTAATGAATCAGTAATGATTAACATTGAAAATAAAAAGAAATAAAAAACTTGCAAATAATGAAAGTGGCTCACAAGTAGCAACATCTTACTGGAGGAACCAAAACATTCATGTGCACACTAGACCTTATTCTTGTACCAGAGGGGAAAAAAATAATAAAACATCTGCTATGGTATGTGCCTTTAATGTACTGAAGAGCATATAACCCAAAATCAGGTAAATGTGCCCATAATTTTCCTATAGTGTTTTTGGGTCCAGTTGATTCAGTTGAATTCATCTGATATATTTATCTGATATAGATCAAAAAGTGCAAAGAATAAATAATTGCAGTGCATTTAACTACCCCTTTCAAGGGAACCTCAAACTTAAAGACTTATAGGCTCTAATATGCCACAATTGCTCTCTTTTACTAAAATGATATTTGAAATACATGAAATATTGCCATTGATTTAAACATCTATAATATTTAGTAGATCTTTTGACCTTGTTTTGACCCGCCATGTTTTAAGCACGCAGTAGACGCTCAGGGAGATGACATAGATTGTCACTGTCACTCGACAAATACTACCTGTCGCTGCATTTCCTTCTACGCAGCGAGATGTCCAACAAATGTGCTCATCGGTTAAAAGCGGCAAGTACTTACTATTTGTGTTTTTATTATTGTTAAATTAACTTTTCATTGCCTCAAAATACTTTTTCCCCTCTCATACTTTTAAGCATTGTGTTTTCTTGTGGTAGCTATAAAGCAGATTGTTGTTCTGTTGAACACATTAGTCACATAGCGTATTTAAACCAACCTTATTCGATATTACTACGTTTAAGTATTTTCTTAAGGAATCTTTAGTATGTTCTGTCTGTATGCATCTAAACAAAACAAGTTGAAGCGCACGGAACTAAATTGGGTGTCCAATTTGCCTCTTGTCAGACATTTTGCCGGTGTAGGACATTTTTGCACAACATTTTTCTACTGTTGTCTAATCCAGTCTTTCCTGTTCATTTTGTTTTTGCTGCTTGTTTTGTGAAATATCGACAGTGCTGTCATGCTCATTGATGATCCTCTGGGGTTCAAATTGGTTGAACAGATGACATGTTTATTTTGCTAAAGTCATACTCTGGAAGCACGGCAGCGTAACCATGTGACTGTTTCGGCCTGCGACGTCAACAACATTGGCGACCTACTAGTTAAACTAATTTTACAAAGTGTAAAAAAACGAAAACACCAAGAGGGGTTTCAATATCAAGTTATTCTAACTCATAATAACATTTATCTTTTTAGAACTACGTTTTTCTACCCGTGGATCCCTTAAGCACTCGAGTGACGTCTGTTATATTGTAACATATAGGGCTGCAATTAAATGATTAAACGGATGAATGTCAGTTATTTCAATTACCTTCCAATTCAATTACCTAACAATGAAGACAAATCTTCAAAACCATTGAGCTACAACCCCCCCCCTTCTTTTTTAAGCGAAAATTCAATAAAATAAGTTTAGAAAAATAGTAAAATTTTACAACAGATTCCCGACCTAACTGTCGTCAACTTCTGTTTAAGTACACAAAACTTGTCAGTACACAAATCAGATAAGTCATGTTTATTCAAATGAAAAAAAATTGCTGCTGATTGACTTTTTTTTTTTTTCTCGTGGGCAACGCACTGATATAGATTGTGTCAATGACTCATTTATTTTCCTTAAAAAAACTAAACAACAACATCAAATGAGGAGGAGGAGGCGGACTGTAATGAATCAGTTTTCTATATCAAACAGTTGTTCATCAATTGCCACGTTTACATGGAGCCAAATATTCCAATTACAATCGGAATATTTGTTCAAACCGAATAAATGTGTTCCATATAAACACCTCATTCGGAATGAACAGGCCCAAACCGAATGGAATTTCATTCCGATTCACAGGGGTGGAATATTCCTTTTCCCAAACCGATTAGAAGTAAAATTATATCATGTAAACAGGGAAGCGGAATGGTGACTGGTTGCGTTCTTTCTGCACATGCTCCGTACTGACGTGGTGACGTCATTTTGTGACGTAAGTACCGTCACTTGCAACATGGCTTCCAAGCACAGCGCACCTAATTGGAGTCCGGCAGAAAGATTGTATTTAATTCAAACTTTAAAAGAATTGAATATAATTGCTCGCTTAGACGGGCGTAAAACGAGGAACAGTGAACTATTTAAAAAAGTTCACGAGAGGTTACACGAAGCAGGAATAGACCGGAGCGTTGACCAGATTAGAAACCGGTGGAAAACCGGCTACTACAAGGCAAAAGAGCAAAACAGCAGAAGCGGATACGACCCCACAAACACAACAAGTGGGTTAAAGTTAAAACAGCAGCACTCTGACGATCGATCTCCATGTTTTGCAACGTGACGCTTTGTTTTGATTAATCTGCGCATGTCAGATGGCAGTTGTCAAACGTCCTTTCGGAATAAAGGCAGACACATGTAAACGATGGATCGGAATAGATGAAGTGACATGTAAACAGCTGATCTGAAATTTCCATTCGGAATGATTTGAATCGGTATGAATAAAAGTCAGCATGTAAATATGGCTAATGAGATCCAAATCCAATTTCAAAGCACACGCGCTTGTATGACATTTTACAGTTTGAATGGGAGTTTTTGTTGAAAGGCGACTCTAAACTGTTATATGAAGTGGTTTATGCGTGTGGTTTCTTTATAAAAAGAAATGAGACAACTTTACTATCTAACAATAACACAAGTGCTAATATGCTTCTCTAAAACACTATACAAACGGACACTTAAGACACTGATTAGCATAATTGCTAACTAGCTTAGCGTTCCGTTGTAACGTCTCATCAACAAAGAATACAAACAATATAATTGGCTTCATTTACTCACCTGTGACGCATGCGCAATACTGTAGGTCTAAGAACACAAAAGACAATCTAACTCTCGACACTTCATGTTATTATTAATTCAGCAACCCAAACTGAGTGTAGCAGTGAGATCTGTCTGTCTTAAGGCCAGACCTGCGCCGTCAAGGAAGACCCGATTTACGACCCTGGGCCGTAGCCTGACGTGTTCCTGTTCAATTTTCTGGCTGATTGTAGAACACGGCAAACAAATCGGGCTGGAGGGCTTTGTAGACCTCGGACAAAACGCTGGACGCAGTGTTCGACGCCAGTTTGAAGCTAGCAGCCACAGCTAGCTGGTTTCCACCCGCGGCTAGAACTCTCTATGCGGCATCAAAAGTTGGACAGACCGCCTCGAAACAGTCTTCTGCGTCGCCTGCACCTCAACATTTGTAGGATCAACATTTATACAATGTTGATGAGCTGAAGATCCACTTTCATGCGTTCCATCTTGCATTGTTTATTTTATTATCCATTAAACTAGACTCGAGGAAGTCAACAATCATGCCCCAAAAAAGAACAAACATAATGCCACACCCTTCTTGTGGCTTGGCGGTGAATTACAGAGCAACGCGTCACCTGACCGGAAAACCGTCGAATGACGCCGTAGTCGCTGCGCCGTCACCGCAGCGCGGAAGCATAACTCAGGCTTTACTCTAATCACTGGTGCATGCGCCGCTTCACATTACACCCATACAAGGTCCCAAACGGGACTGCTCATAGAGGCTGGAAAAAATCGATTATCATATTAGTTGGAAACTAATTTACTAATCGATTTTAATAGATTAGTTTTTGCAGCCTTCACATGTAACATAAATGTCTGACAAGAAAACCAGGTTTGTAGTTGTAATTAAGTCATTTTTGCCAGTCGTAGTGAGAGTCTGCATGTATATGGTCAAACGATTGCTAAAAATACAAATCATTGGTCTATGTTTTTATTTTTATTTTTACGTTTTTAGGAAAAGGTGAGGGAAGTTAGGATTTTTTTTTTTTTTTTTAACACCATTTTAGACGTAAAAGCAGCTCAGTCTGTGAATCCACATGAGAGGCTTCTCTGATTGCTGCATTTTTATTAAAAAAAAAATAATAATAATAATAACATGTTCCTCTGCTGATTTACTAAATAATGGAAGGAGACTTAATCAAAGTTTTTTTTTTTTTTTTTTTCAAGTGAAAGGTAAGGAAGGAAAAATCAGTCAAAATGATGTTAAATGTCCGGCAAGCTAGAGCTGACTGCTCTGAAAAAAGTTTAACAAGGAAAAAATGACACCACTTTCATACGGTTCTTTACATTGCAAATTTAATTTGGGCATTATATGCAGGTCATTCACTTTTTACTGTATATTTCAGGCTACATTCTCTTTAATCTCCTTATAAAAGTCAGCTAGTAAACCTTAAGGACAAGAAACTGGCTGACTTTATAGCACACTGTTTGATTTTGGTTAAAAAAAAAAAAAAAAAAATCACTATAATCTTTTTTTGTCTTTCTCTCACCATGTCTCAGCTTAACTTGCAGTTTAGGTTATGAGCTTATATAAATGCATGGGCGTTGTATCCAAATGTTGCCATTCACTTAAAATACTGTATGTATTCCTGTTTTTCACTACTCTGTAATGTTCTAATGTCTTGAATGAAGATCCTCTGATCCATCCTTTTATTTAAAGTTTTCTCTAGATAAAATCTATTTGAGTCATCACATGATTGTAAGATATCCTAAATTCTGAGGCGAGCAGGTGGGCTCACAGAAGGCATGTGAATCACACCTACAGTAAATTGGAAAAAAGTCTCACTTTATTAAAAAAAAAAAAAAATGTTGCTAAATTTTATCATGGACCACAGTTGTGGAAGGAACGGTGAAGGCGGTGGTAGCCAATTCTAGGGCAGAAGCCAAAAGAGTTGGCAGGGAATGTTTTAACCAAAAGTTTCACAGGCTAGTAACAAATAGCAAAATTAATACCTCTGATAATCGCTATCAAATACAAATATTCAATTAAACAATTACACAACATTTAGTTTTGAACAAAGTAACTGCATACCGCAGGATTAGTTATTCTCATTTGTGTACAATAAGATGTAGCATCCAGATAAATAAAACTAGTCACAAGCTTTAAAAAAAAAAAAAAAAAAAAAGATGGATGTCAAAACTAGGCTTATCTGAAGTTGTGCTGAAAATTGGTCCACTTAGAGCATAATTTGGTAAACTTCCACACTCCAACAAGACTATATATAATGGGAGCATAAAAATGTAGGGTTCATTAAACATATTTTAGAATAGATATTGACATATGAAATGCTTTGAATTCATATCTGACTGTTCCATTAAAATAATAATTCGCTGTAATAGTTCTAAAGTTGCCTTTGTTAACTTAAATTTAAACTTAATTTTGTTTGAACGTGTAACTTAATAACTTTTTCAACTCCTTTTCATTTTCATCATTATCCCTCTACATAGTCAATGTCATTCATTTTTTCCTGATTTGCTGCAATGCATTATTCAATGAACTAGAGCAGTCGTGAATTCATTTAATTAGCATTATGGGCTCGGCACTAAAATCTGTCTGCATTCGTTTGTAATTTCTTAATGTAGCGTTCATTTTCAGTCAGACCTTGGCCTTTTTCTGCCAAAAAGACGATGTCATTACATTAAATGCAGATCAGGGAACTATTAACTCAATTCCCTATGCATAAACACAGATGGACACTTTCTAATGTGGTTAGTGGGTGTAAATCACGTATTCAGTCTAAACTATTAAATTGTTAGCAGTAGCTTAAGTGTTGTTTGCACAACAGTAATTGTTTACATACGATATGCCACATACACTCCCACAGCAGGCGCCTGCAACTTGTGACGCCGTCTCCTGCACATATGCCACACTCCCATCAAACCGAGTGTACATCCCAGTATGCTAACATGAAACGCAGCTGTATTGATCTGCTTTGGTGGAGAAAACCAAATGTGGAAATCCCATGGGGGATGGCGTGGGATTTATTGTCATTGTTTAGCACGCGTACTAAATATCAAGTAGGTTAGCAAAGCAATAAGCTAATGGCTAATGATATCAAAATGCATAATCGTAAAATCAAAATATTTAAAAGTAAAAGTAATGAAATAATATACTATAGTGCAGAAACTGTTAAAAAATGGCATTATTTGTACATTATAGACTAAAGAGACCAAGGAATACACCGAGGGATATAGGGGTAAAGGCAAGGGGAAAAGGTAAGGCTACATTGAGGAAAAATGAACTCTTTAACTGAACTTATGCAATTGATCTCTAGAAACTTTGAAATTATTGCATATTAATTACACACTAAATTTAAATACATCAGCCAACAAATGCCAAATTTTTCAGTGTATCATTAGGATACACTCAGGCCATCCAAATGTGTTTTCTATCAGCTTGCGGATTAGTCAAGTGTGAGTCATTAATCAGTTAAGAATTTTATTTGAAATTATTTCGGTGCCAATGGTACACCGGTAAAAAAAAAATCGATGTACCATATTTTCGGACTATACAGGCATGAAAATCTCTCACCTTTCGGCGAAATTCGCCGTTTTGAAGTCAAAAAGGACGACCTACGTGAATTGCGTAGATCCGAGGAGAAATTATTTTTGGGAGGGGGGGGGGGGTAGGGAGGTTTTATTTAATTATTATTATTATCATCATGTGATTAACTTAGTACGTAAACTGAGCACTTAAGAAATCCAGTCAGCAAATCCTTCTAGATGCTTCACTGACGAGAACCAATCATTGGCCCAAACTGCGTTCCATTATTCCAATCGCGCGCACTCTTTACGTGTACATGGAGTGCTTGGAGAGCCTTTGGTTGCATTGCAAAGCTGCGAAAACAAAAAGCAGGCCTTATCCAGAGCGGGGCAGACCAGAGCGCAGCATACACACTTGCCTGTATTTGCCAGCAGATTGAATTTGGTGAGTAATGCTTTCAATCGTTTTCATATTTTGCGATATAATAAAGTTACTGCCATTCGTTGCAGCTTGCGTTGAACACTGCCAGAGCTAGCCAAATCTCCCGTGAAAAAATAGCTCCCGTTAAATTGGCGTCAAGCTCGTGTATTTAGCGGTAATATTAACGAAGAAACTCACTGTTGAGTCAAATTAAGCGGCATGCTCTCGGATGGAGTGGGGCGCCTCGCATCGCTCCCGTCGTTCGCCAGAGACACGTTATTTTCGGCTGGGACTTGAGCTGACGGCCGGTGTCGGCACAACACCGGCCCGACGAGTGGTGGGAATGACTCTGGCTTCTTAAAGCTTTTCAGAAATACAGGGATCCCTCGTTTTTCGCGGTTAATGGGGACCAGAACCCGCCGCAATAAGTGAAAACCGCGAAGTAGCGCCCCCCCCCCCCCCCCCCCCATTTTTTTGTGCGTGTTCAATGTATTCATTCAGATTTTACATTGGAAAAAAGATACATATATATAAGACATATTTTTTCACTTTTTTCACCAAAGTATCATTTATAAATGGGTTTCAAGCACTTCAAAATGTAAGAATTAAGATAAGTTTTAAACATGTTACTGCCCCACCGAATTATTTTTTAAAAAAGAATAAAGTTGTAAGAAAATGCTTGGCTTTATTAAATGCTTCATAGTGAGTCAAACCCTCTCAGGCTTTGTTAAACGGTGATTGACACATGTGCAAAGTTTTTCTTTTTATATATATTTCTTTGTTTGAAGCAACTTATTTGATTGAATAATAAAGACACAAATGTCCTAGCCAAAATGTGGCCCAAACGCAAAACAACATTACTTCAATGGAAAAATTAGTTTCAGTCAAGAAAAATAGTTTTCAAATGGTTTTTTTTGTCTCAAATTTATTTTTGCAATCAAAAACATTTTTTTTGTTGAAGTGACTTTTTGGGGACTAAAAGTATATCCTGTATTTTGATTGAAGCAACTTTGTTTCTGATAGAAGTAAGTTCGTTTTTGGAATGAATAACAAAAACACAAATCTACCTCCATCGTTATTGAGAGAGAAAGAAATTAAGAAAGCTTTAAAACTAAAAGCCACCGGGGAGGCTGTTTTTTTTTTTTTTTTTTTTTTTTTTTTTTTTTTTTTAAATATTTATATTTCATTGCATCGACATGCCTCGTAGGGAAAGGAGATTGAGGGATAAAAAAAGGAGTTGGATGAGGCTGCTAAAGGCAGTGGATACCTCATCAGCTGGGTGAATAGCAGACCTGGTAAGAACAAGTTTGCAAGGATAGTCGGGTATTAAATACAATTATAAACACAATTACAATGTTATTTTTCTATAAGATTTTATGTCATTGCTTTATTAATCATTAGGTGCTAGAGTTGTTAAGTATGGATAATAATGAAATAATAGTTTTGAGAAAACTGTGCTGTTGGTGGCTCAGTGACCATCTGATGTGGTTTGTTCTCAGATGAACAAGTTGAGGAAGGAAGTTTTGATGCAGAGGTTGAAGGAAGAAAAGAGGCAGACTGACTGAGTCAAAGCCAGAAAGTGTTGATGGCAGTTTTGATTTCTATTTACTGTTGCCCCCTCCCAATTAAAGTATGTCACAGTCGCAGCCAATTATTATCTAAAGCTGGTTAAAATTGAAGTTATGTTGTTTTAAGGTGTATTAAATACTTGTTCATGTGCCCCTTTTGATCTACAAGCACCCGCCCCTCCGCTGGTCTCTGCACGGCCCTGCTGAAACACAGTATGGGTCGACAGAGCTCAATATTTTGTTGGGGTGTACAGTGTACTGGAACATATTTCCTCCATCCCCCTCCTCACCTTTTTAACCCCTGACCCATTTTCATGCCTGACTATAGGTCGCAGCGGAGTATAAGTCGCACTTTTGGGGGAAATTTATTTGATAAAATCCAACACATAGAACGGATATGTCATGTTGAAAGGCAATTTAAAATAAAAATACAATAGAGAACAACATGCTGAACAAGTGTACAGTATGATAATATTACATGATGAATGAACAACGGAATGCGAAAGTGGCCGGTATGTTAACATTACATAGCTATTAAGAGTTATTCAGATAACTATAGAATAAAGAGCTTGCTAACAAGTTTACCAAACCATCAGCGTCACTCAAAAACACCAAAATAACATGTGAAATGATATTTATAATAATGTGTTAATAATTTCACACATAAGTCGCACCCCCAGCCAAACTATGGAAAAAAAAAAAACAAACAAAAAAAACAAAAACTACAACTTATAGTCCGAAAAATACCGTAATGGCCAACCCCCTGCTATAATTTGAGATCCACTCACTAATTTCTTTATTTCTATTTTCATTCCATGTTCCATTGTAAGAGGGTTTTCCCCTAAACAACAGTTATACTTAAAAAAATGCTTTGCCAATGCAAAGCCTACAAGTTTGAACTGAAAACCTTCAAGTTTGAATTGTATTTTAGTCACTTGCCGTCTCAGTAAATACTGAGACCTTTATTCTATACACATATTCAAATTGTGTTGTTAAGTGTTAAAAAAGCAAGCTGAGCAAATAAAAATGCTTTTACTCTATCATCCTTCTCCAGCTGCCTCTGAGGCACGCATGCCCTGCTGTGCCCTGTGGACTTGCCTCAGTCATTCATGCTCAGAATATTGAACACCACCAACAGTGACTCCTCTCAGTGATACAGCGCAAGCATTAGGCCAATAGCGGGTCATTCCAAACTGCTGATTCCTTCAGTCTATCTGGCTAAGGGAGCACAGACAATCTCAGAAGCAACCCTCACTGCAAAGGGTAAATGTCCCCTGACTAGTTTAATTTATACATTCATCTTCCAAGCTGCTTATCGTCACGAGGGTCAAGGGGGTACTGTAGCCTTTCCCAGCTAACTATGGGCAGTCGGTGGGGTAAATCCTGACTTGGTTTCCATCCAATTGCAGGGCACATGGAGACAAACAACCATTTGCTCATACCCTCTTACCTAGGAATTGAGAGTGTAACTGTATTTGCATTAGTCCTGTACCGTACATTCGAGGAAAATAAAAAATCCATGTCAAAGTTAGTCCTCCTTTACTCCAGGGGGCGATCGAGATAATTCTTCTAAACCAACAACCAACATTATGGGGAAAAAGAAGACAAACCAATACAGACAAAGAAGTTATCATAGATCACCACTAGAAAAGTTAAGGCGAATGTACAGAGTGGGTCAAATGCACTATTACCAACTTTTTTATATTTTTAAATCAATAAATGTTTATTTTCCTCTAGGCCGAGGCTAAAGTCAGTGAAAAACGGGCAGTATCAGTATTTAAATTTGCAATATTTCAAGAATGCTTTTTCAGTTTTGGAACTATTTGCACTTATTATTTTACCCAATTTAAAAACATATCTAATGTGTGAGTGAATGTTCACTGGTAATGATTTACAGTTAACTGTGTATAATCCAACATTGAAAATGGTTTTCAATGTTGGATCTTATTTTTATTAAAAAAAAAAAAAAAAACACTTTACCAAGGTTGCCACCTGGTGAGTGTTACCTGACTTTAACTTACCTCAGTCAATCACTACAAAAATGGGTGTGTTATCTTTTCTCGCACATAAACTGTGAATTAAGAATTTTAGAACCATTAAATATAAATTTACAAGTTTGATGTTTTTCTTCTATTTATTTTGCACTTTAAAAAGAGCTGATTTTAAGTATTATCCAATAGAATAAACGTTAACTTTTTGTTTTTCATTTTTATCGAACCGTGACACCCATACCAATGTACGTACAGAGCTGTGACTTGCGTGTACTGTTACACTTCTACTAGGAACAATTTGGATTGTTCAATCAGCCTACCATGCATGTTTTTGAGATGTGGAAGGAAACCTGAGTACTTGGAGGAAAACCATACAGGCACAGGGAGAACATGCAAACTTCACTTAGGAAGGCGTGAGCCCGGGATTGAACCCTTGATCTCAGAACTGTGAGGTGGACGTGCTAACAAATCATCCACAATACTCCCTGATTTGTTTAATTCTGCCTCAAAATATTTTTATTTATTTGTGCTTGAATATCTCACCACTTTACCTGTTTAAGATGCACATGCAGTAAACTACTGTAAAAACACGAGGAGATATACAGTTTGTGATGACAACATCATTATGATCACTGTTGGTCGGGGAGTCCAGATCCATACCTTTGGAAAAAATTCCTAACATTTACTGCATACTGATGTGTTGAATTCATCACATTTATGAAATATGTACTTGCCTAGGCAGACCTGTGTCAATAAGTCATGCTGTAGTGGCCTGACACAGTGACATACTGGCACCAGACAATCAGCCAACCTTTAATGTCGGACCCTGCTCTGAGTGTTGAGGAATTCCCGACACAAATTTATTCGTGTTGTGCTATTGTTATAGTATGTTTGATGGATTTTATCTTCACCACAATACGTAGTGATATCGCAATTCCCAGACAAGAATCTAATGTTTAGGTTTTATTTATTTTTGTTCCCAGCAGTAATAGAACGTGCATTTTATGCTTTCTAATAACACTATTACAAGCAGCTTTATTTCTTTGGAGCCATATAGAGGATTAGAACAATAAACAAAGAGATATAATGTGTGATGCACCCAGCAAATAATGTTTACAGAGTGTGAGAAAAATTGCCACTGAGCTTTCCAGTCAATGCTAATATCCAAGTACTGTGCGTGAACTGAGGTGAATACATGCTGAAGATGTTGATATCTAGAAATTAGTGTTTTATGCTGTGATAAACTACCCAACATTACAATCAATACTGTATTCTATGTCTTATGTTAAAGATTGCAAGTTGGAGTACATCCAAGGTGATTGATGGCAAGAGGTAGACTGCTAGTCAGTCAATCTCAGTGAGCATGCAGACAGCCATTTACAAACATGCTCACTCTTTCTGTCACAAAGTGGGAACTTATTCCACACTGGAGGCCACTATATTATCACTGAGCTTTATAATTGTCAGTTTAATGTATTTTACTCATTTCTTTTAGGCAACGGCGTATCTACTATGCATTTATTGTTATTTGTAAGGGATATTTAGTTAGGCATGAATGCAAAAATGTGCCGATGGCTGTGTATATATGGTGTAATGTAATGCATAATAATCCTCATTTATGTAATCTATTTTGTATTCTCTAGTTTTTACTTTACTTTCTGGTAAGTGTTGTTAATAATAAAAAATACAGACCAAGTCAAGATTTTTAAGTAATCTCTTTAGCATCTTAGTCTGTAAAATTGTGGTTAGTTTCTATTCTGACACTCCTCTGCTTGGTATTATTTGGCATAAGATGATTGGCACACTACAAATGTGTTCGTTATTCCTAACAGCAAAGTTATGAGAGTTGAATTAGCATAATTTGTCTTTCTTTTTGCATCTTGTCCGTCTTTGTCTCACTCTACCATCGTCTCTTTCAATCTACTGTCTGTCCTTCTCCTCCCTTTCATTTCTCTTAGTCCCCTCTCTCCGCCCCGCTGTTTGCTAAAGATGACTGCAATATGATGAAGTATTTCCTGTCATGATTATGAATTAGCCTCTCCATGTATCCCCAATACACATCGCTACAACCACATACACAAGCATTAGTACACACCTCAATAGGCCCATGCATCATAGCAAGGTCTCTTGAGTCAGTTGAACAGTGATGTCATTGATCTCAGTCTACTTTCAATGAGGAGACCGGTACACAGAGCAGCCATGACACACTCATAAAAGAAGACAAAATGATGTTTTGCTACTTTTCCATGGCAGTGGTGTTATTGATATTTTGGAGGCACTAACCAATTAGGTAGAGTACAGACAAGGGAAACTTCTTGTTTTACTATTGGTAGATAGTTAACACTTCTAAAACAAGAATCATTCATATTTAATTCCATGTCACTCCTCGCACCGCCAGACAACAGCAACACCACTATGGGGACTTGTGGTTAAGCAGATGCTTGAGTCATTTATTTATTTTAAACTGGTCTAGTCAAAAAATGTAAGTGGCCAATTGCTGCTAGGCAGAGTACAGAATGCTCAATCCAAAATGGCCCAAAGGTCAGTGAAAACATGTAATGATAGCCACTTCTTCCAGGCTGTTTTAATGATGATCGAGGGGAGAACAAGGGTAAGTAAAAACATGTCCAGATCGCCAACAGAAACAAGAAGTCAGATAACCACCCACTTATGAAATTACGCCCCAAACCAAAAAAATCATCATCATATTATTCTAAGTTTCAGGCCCCTTCTCTCCAAAAAATATAAATTGCATACCACTAGAGAGAAAAAAAAAAAACCTATCCTGTTGGATATTACCCCAAATGATGCTTTTCCAAAATTGCCATTATGCCATTATGTCTATTAGAAAAATATTAATGAGGAGTACTGAAGTGCACTATTCAAACAGTCATGTCACTGGATTAATAAATATTATACAAGCAAAAATTCAAGAATGTGAATGTGAATTAAATCATTCATTGTAATCTCAACAAGTCATAACGTGCATTCAAAAAGTAATTGCCTGTACATCTGCTCAGACATTAAAGTGTTCAAAAACATTAACAAATACGAATGGTGTTGTTAAATTTGTTGTAACGTTATGTTCATCTGAAGACTGCAAATTTGTTATGAGCATTTAGTCAAAAAGACATTATCTTGCAGCGTATGTCACAAGTAAGGTTAAAGAAATCATTCAGGCTAACATTATCTAAAGACCCTGAATCTAAAAGCCATTCCACAATAGTTTCACTCATGCGTGGCATGGTCGTCACAACATGCAAAGCCTTTGGCATGCAAGAAGTTGTAACACACATAATCTGTTTTTAGAAGATGAGGTCTCGTTTCCTGGAATCTTTTTTTTTTTTTTTTTTCCCTTTACAGTGCATAGAAAGTAAGTAAATGCAAATAGACAACTCGGGCAGTATCACGTTATTTAATTGTAAAATAGGAAACATTTGTTTTGTGATGAATTATTTAATCGTTTTAGCAGCAAACAAAGTCAATAAAATGACATTTAATAAAATGGGGCCACTGCCTGTGTTAATGAAACGCTGAAATAAACTCATTTTTGTAATTACAATAGAAATCATTTCACACCGCCATGATGAAAAGAAGCACAAATACCCCCCCATCCCACCCCCCAAAACAACAACAACACACACACAGATGTGTTCCATCACTTTGCTGATGGTGCTAAGTGTACTATTTTCAGCATGACCTGGCAACCGGCTCTCTTCACACTTATCAGCCTTGCGTCACACACTCCAGTCTTTTGGTGTCAAAAATGCTCACAGTAGTGTTGTTTGATTGAGTGGACCCACGCCTCAGGCTAGAGGACTCTTGAGCCATTGGCATGCCATTTTTTAAACCATTTCACTGGCTGCAAAAATCTTAGCTCAAATTCTAGATAATACAAAAAGAATGGCATTCAGACTTCCTGTACCAAATTAACATCTGTTGACCCTTGAATTGCAGTGTAGTCTAAGTGTTGTTAATAACGGCGTTGCTAAAGGTATTATTTTTTTACAGTAGTGAGTAATCTAATTAATTTATTTTCACATCTTGGCAACGCCGTTACCGTTACTGAGGATGTAAAGGCGTGCGTTACTATGCGTTACAACGTTGGTTGAATGACGTGAGAAAAGTCGTGTGACACGGACTCACAGAGAAGATGGAGCAGAGCGGGAGCGTGGAGGAGGGAAGGGAGTTGTGACGCCATTGCAAACGCAATCCTAGCTGGCTCCAATAATACAATAACCCCTGACTGTAGCTGATAGCCTACAAACTGTGCCCACGTGATGCTACAGTAGATATCACATTTACAGTATATCGAACTAGATGCGAAATGACAGACACGGCAGCTTTAGCACATGTATAGAGAACTAGATGTGAAATTATAGACTCACCGGCGTTAATCAATAGCCACCATCTTGAAGTAGTAGACTTCTCAGTAAGGCTCTGTTGTAGAGAACATTCCTAGCGAACCTAAGTAACTTTTTATCTAAAATACTCCTAAATCGGCAAAATCTTGACTTGAACCGATCTTTAAATGGTGAAACAGTTTTTAAACTTAAACATATCAAAAGTAGACAGAAGGGAACTAATGCAATAATGGGAGCAATTTTAACAACTTTAAACAGTTGATTCACATGAAATGGCTTCAAAACAAAGCAAAGGTTACTATGTTTTTTGTTTTTGTTTTTATTTGTTATTCATGAAGGGTAACACCAGTTACTGTGCCAAGTAACTAATTACTCTTACATTTAGGTAATTGAGTTACTAACTCAATTACTTTTTGGGAGAAGTAATTTGTAATTGTAATTAATTACTTTTTAAAAGTAAGATTAACAACGCTGCTTACTAAGAATTGATAAACAGGTCCTGGAGGAAAAAAAAACAACAAACAAAAAAAACAAAAAAAATCAATGACCTAGAGTTGGAATGAAAAATGCAGTTGAAATGCACTGTTATTACATCTTTGGGCAGTTGTAGCTCTTTCTGTTCGAGATGGGTGATGCAGTTTCAGCTCTCAATACGGGCAAACAGATAAAGGGCAAAATTGTCAGAAAGATGCTAGTACGGTTGCGTACCCTTGAGCTTGACATCATCCCCAACATGTCAGCTGGATTAGTGCAGCATTTTTTGCACACCTTTTTTGCACTGAATCTCTCCTGTATGGGGATGATCTGGTTATGTGTGTGGTGTAAAACAAGTAATGACCATTGGAAAGAAAGTTGAAGTTACTCAAGAAAGGAACACGAGTAAGTATAATAAATTTGGTAGAAATCATAACGTTTCTGGACTTATTATCTGATAATATTCAGTATTCACCCATTGATTGAAAATATCATGCAATATAGTGGACTCTGAGGATTGTGGTGATTCATGATTTATTTAAACATCGTCACATGCAGTAGGGTGAGTGTTTGGCAGAAATTGACCTCATTAGACCTGCGTGAGAGAGATGTTGCTGTATTAATCTCAGCTGTCACAACCACAAAAACCACATTTGTCAGATAAACAGTGTAGATGACAGTGATAAGATAATACAAGTCCCTGATTGTTTTCCATTTGCAAGGTATTTACTTACTTTCTAAGCATGTACATGCACTGTACATAAAAAAATAACCCCCTGTATTGTTTTTTTTTTTTTTTCTTCTGTACTAGGGAATTTTAAAATAAGTTAATGAATTGAGAAGTGTCATCTACAGTGAAAACTTATTTTGTCATGATCCACGAGACCAAAGGTGAACATTTCAGTCATAATTGAAAAAGCTGTTTGTCATAACCATGATGCACAATAATAGAAAACATTTTCATCTTTCTTTTTCCCACTATCATTTTTATATTTGATAGGTGTATGTTGACTTTTTCGAGCCACCGTATCTACAGATTTTATCCAATCATCTGTGCCACTGTGGGAACAGTCTCTTTCAAGTTGGCCCAGGCCTGAACTTCCAGTGTGTAGTACTTCATAAGCATAACACCTTTTTTATCATTTAACACATATTCAATTGGTATTTTTTATTTTCATTTTACAAATCATAAGACATTTGCAATTTATCACACTAATAGAAACGTAGAAACGAGGGCAGCCGGTGGGACTGTCAGGAAAAAGGCCAACAAGAAGCAGTGACTCAAATTGGTGGTCATTTCACTTCCACATCAGTCAACAACAAAGAGCCTTCTTGGTTGGTTTCCATAGTAACAGGTCTTTCAAACTGAGATGTTGTCAATAGAGGACAACTAAAACAATTGAATAGTAAACAGGAAGTAAACCCATCTAATGTCATACTGTACATATATGCCTGTTTTCTAAATACTGGATGAGTGATCACCCAAGTTTACAAATACTGTGAACACACAATTCCCATGGTTTCGTCACATTAATCGTTCTATAATCACCTGTAAACAATAATTTAATTGCATCACCGCCAATCACTTGCATGAATAAAAAAGCTTTTCGTTGTTCCACGAATGATTCATCCTCTCTGAACAACAGAGCTTAATAGTTTTTATGATAATATACTGTTTTCAGTCTAGCAATGACTAATTGCAGTGCTTAAGTGACATTCTCAGCTTTTCGTCAATTTTATTGCACACATGATTTGATTCACCACAAGACCCCCCCCCTACCTTTTCCCTTAATGAATCTAGGTTTTCATATACTGGTAACTTAAACATAGGAGCTATGCAAAACACTACCTTGACATACAATTAGAAATCTTTATTTCTTCTCTTCCTAAGGAAGTACGCTTTTTTTTTTATAAATCTATTTATTTTTTCCCTATACTGCGAATAAAGATATGTTGCCCAGGACTGAAAACACTGAAAGTGCTGGGCCTTATACAGCTTTCTGGTGCAGGTTCAATTACCCAATCCATATCTCCTGTGATTATGTTGAGGCTTTACAAAAACAAATACACAAACGCAGGGATATTGCTCATCCTTTCACAAATTTTTAGAAGTTACTTTTTTGTCAAGGTCATAGCTTTTAATACAGTTTTTCTTGTTTTATTTTTCTTGTTTTATTTTATTTATTTTCAATTGCCACAAAATACAGTGGGGCAAATAAGTATTTAGTCAACCACAAATTGTGCAAGTTCTCCTACTTGAAAAGATTAGAGAGGCCTGTAATTGTCAACATGGGTAAACCTCAACCATGAGAGACAGAATGTGGAAAAAAAAATCTTAAAATCACATCGTCTGATTTTTAAAGAATTTATTTCCAAATTACAGTGGAAAATAAGTATTTGGTCATCTACAAACAAGCACGATTTCTGGCTGTCAAAGAGGTCTAACTTCGTCTAACGAGGTCTAATGAGGCTCCACTCGTTACCTTTATTAATGGCGTCTGTTTTAACTCATTATCAATATAAAAGAAACCTGTCCACAAACTCAGTCAGTCACGCTCCAAACTCCACTATGGCCAAGACCAAAGAGCTGTCGAAGGACACCAGAGACAAAATTGTAGACCTGCACCAGGCTGGGAAGACTGAATCTGCAATAGGTAAAATGCTTGGTGTAAAGAAATCAACTGTGGGAGCAATTATTAGAAAATGGAAGACATACAAGACCACTGATGATATCCCTCGATCTGGGGCTCCATGCAAGATCTCACCCCGTGGCGTCAAAATGATAACAAGAATGGTGAGCAAAAATCCCAGAACCACACGAAGGGCCCTAGTGAATGACCTACAGAGAGCTAGGACCACAGTAACAAAGGCTACTATCAGTAACACAATGCGCCGCCAGGGACTCAAATCCTGCACTGCCAGATGTGTCCCCCTGCTGAAGAAATTACATGTCCAGGCCCGTCTGCGGTTCGCTAGAGAGCATTTGGATGATCCAGAAGAGGACTGGGAGAATGTGTTATGGTCAGATGAAACCAAAATAGAAGTCTTTGGTAGAAACACAGGTTCTTGTGTTTGGAGGAGAAAGAATACTGAATTACATCCAAAGAACACCATACCCCCGGGGAAGCATGGGGGTGGAAACATCATGCTTTGGGGTTGTTTTTCTGCAAAGGGATCAGGACGACTGATCTATGTAAAGGAAAGAATGAATGGGGCCATGTATCGAGAGATTTTGACTGAAAATCTCCTTCCCTCAGCAAGGGCATTGAAGATGAGACGTGGCTGGGTCTTTCAGCTGACAATGATCCCAAACACATTCCAAACACACAGCCACGGCAACAAAGGAGTGGCTTCGTAAAAAGCATTTCAAGGTCCTGGAGTGGCCTAGCCAGTCTCCAGATCTCAATCCCATTGAAAATCTGTGGCGGGATTTGAAAGTCCGTGTTGCCCAACGACAGCCCCAAAACATCACTGCTCTAGAGGAGATCTGCTTGGAGCAATGGGCAAAAATACCAGCAACAGTGTGTGAAAAGCTTGTGAAGAGTTACAGAAAATGTTTGGCCTCCGTTATTACCAACAAAGGGTACATAACAAAGTACCGAGGTGAACTTTTGGTATTGACCTAATACTTATTTTCCACCAAGATTTTCAAATAAATTCTTCAAAAATCAAACAATATGATTTTCTTGGGGGGGGGGGGGGTTCCACGTTCTGTCTCTCATGGTTGAGGTTTACCCATGTTGACTATTACAGGTCTCCGTAATATTTTCAAGTGGGAGAACTTGCACAATTAGTGGTTGACTAAATACTGATTTGCCCCACTGTATTCCTAACTGTTAAAGGTTATTCTCTGTTCACTTGTAGCAATTGTTTGGCATTATGTGCAATGCAGCTCAAAGTGCAGGTATCCTTATTTTTGTTTTCATGCCAATTTCCAACATTCTGCTGATAGTAAACCGCTACTAGCTTAACATGGCTGCAGGCATGCAGCTGAAAGATGCTCATACCAACCTATCATTCTTATATCATTTCTACAATAAATGAGATCATTAACAATGCACTTTACCCTTTGTATGTCTTGACTTCTACTAAAACCCTGAGATGGGATCACAAAAACATTTTTATAAGTTCTAATGAAGGCATTTATAGCTGTGGATTTTTTATATGATTTGAAATGATCACTTAGGTCATTTAGTAGACTCGGCAGCTCTGGCAGATGGATTTTGCTGACTTTGACAACACTCTATGCATGTAATGTTATTTTGTGTTTTTTTCCACACAACATTTGAAAAGCTCCCCAAATAACATGTGGCACTGTTTGGGTATAAAAAACAGACACACGCACACACACAAACAATCTGAGTCGTGCATTGTATGACAAGTACAGAGGCTGCGCATTAGAAAACCCTCCTATTTACCGCCCAGGTATTTGTACTCAATATTATGAGCGGAGAATGGCAAAAAATCGTGTTGATTGCAAAAGAGTGAAAACATAATGTGACTAGGGCATGACTTGTGTGGTGAATACATGAAACTCAACAAGCACACACCAGCAAACACTGAGATGCGGTTTAGCGCGCTTTTGCACTGGCACTGTTTGGTTGGTTTTCAACTAACCAGAGTTCTTGTTCCCAGAGAGTCAGCTTTGTTTTGTTAATGTGAACGCGCATTTGAACTCTAGTTCGGACCAAACAAATGAATGCTGGTTATGAGCAGCTTCACAGCCTGGAGCTGTGATCTTCCAGGCTGTTACGGGACAAGCAGGGTATCCTTGGAATCTGAAGTACAGCAAGCAAGCTTTTCAAAATCAACAATGGCAAGATGACAGACGATTAACCACGGCCAAATGTTGTTGTGCTGCGCTAAGCAGTTGCATTTGATACACAGAATCAAATGCGAATGTGGTGGTTGTGTGTTGCATGCTGTTCCTAAACATACCTTGTGAGAGTGACAGAAGCCGATACAAGCAGAGCCTATCGGGGCGGCTTTTTCGTGAGTCTTTCTCCTGGAAGTGGCGACAATTTGGCAGTCCAAAAAAGTCACGAAAGTGAGAGCAAAAGCACGCTTGTGTGACTTGGGGTACCACAAGGTTGCCTGTCGCTGTTTCATTTCCCCTATGCATTTTGTATATACCATATTTTTCGGACGATAAGTCGTACCCGAGTATAAGTCGCACCAGCCCAAAAATGCTCAATGAGAGCAAAAGCACGCTTGTGTGACTTGGGGTACCACGCGGTTGCCTGTCGTGGTTTCATTTCCCCTATGCATTTTGTATATACCGTATTTTTCGGAATATATGTAACTCCTACCTGACTATAAGTTGCACCAGCCTAAAAATGCGCAATGAAGAGGAAAATACATATATGTCGGACTGGAGTATAAGTCGCACTTTTGGGGGGAATTTACTTGATAAAATCCAACACATAGAACAGATATGTCATCTTGAAAGGCAATTTAAAATAAAAATACAATAGAGAACAACATGCTGAATAAGTGTACAGTATGATAATTTTACATGATGCATGAACAATGAAACGCGAACATGGCTGGTATGTTAACGTAACATAGCTATTAAGAGTTATTCAGATAACTATAGCATATAGAACATGCTAACAAGTTTACCAAACCATCAGTGTCACTCCAAAACACCAAACCATCAGTGTCACTCCAAAACACCAAAATAACATGTGAAATGATATAATAATGTGTTAATAATTTCACATATCAGTCGCTCCAGAGTATAAGTCGCACCCCCCGCCAAACTATGGAAAAACTGCGATTTATAGTCCGAAAAATACGGTACTCCAGTTTGCTCGACATCAAGTCAGGAGGGAGCGATCCCGCCATTGGCCGAGCGGCGACTTTATTTATGCTACATTACCCGCAGCGTCACAGGACCCTGCTGTGATGGTCCATGCTCCCTTGCAGGAGGGAGGAATTTTTTCTATTTTTGCAATCAATGAGTGCGCCTTTCGTCCACGTGATGCTACTCTGAAAGTTCGGTTGGCGCAGTGTGAATGCTGAACCTTTTCAACAAGTCATTTGCAAGTGTGCGAGGTAGCTCTCCAACCAGACCCTGGTCCTCTTGGTCTAATGTGAAAGCGCCCTTATTAGAGAACTGGGTCATAAAGTCAGCTAAAGACATCTCTAATATATACTGTGCACCTGTAAAATGTCACAGATTGCGGGCAGGCAGGTGATGTGTACCCAAATGCAGGGAAACAAAAGCGCAGCAAGGCAGGTGGCGGTGAACCCAAAAAATGTTTTAATAATTACTAACAAAAACAGAAAGTACAAACAAAAGGACTGAGGATCAAAAAGGCAATGTTCAAACAAAACTTACTTAATCAGAGGGACTGGTACACGAGGGCTTGGACAGGACTTGAAATTGACATTGACAATGACACAACAAGGAGTGAAAAAAAACTGGGAGCTTATATACACACAAGGGGTAACGAGACAACGAGGAACAGCTGGGTGACACAGGAGGATGCAGATTGGAGGATACACTAGGAGCAGGTACAACAGGTGAAATCAATGGGCAATCACAGGGACACACTAGGAGGGAACCAACACAAAACCTAACATAAAGGATTTGATGTGGTTGAAGAGCTGTTGGTGTTAGTTGCAGCATGCCTGGAAAAAATGCCTCTGAATTAACTCTAAACTGGAGCATTCTATTTGATTCATAAATGTTCTCAGGTTTATTTTCACACTTTTATCTTTTTTATTATTTCCATGTACAGTTTCATCATGACAATTTGGCATTGGAACAATTCATTTTTTTCCCCACTTTTTCAAATGTACACTATATTTGAGATAAATCCACACATAACAACTCAGACCAAAAGGTCGTTTTGTAAAACGTAGCCTGGCATGGTACTGCTTGGGAAGGGACCAAATCAGGACAACAGTAGTCCAATAATCTTTATATACAGTATAAACCATGCCTAAAATCCTGAGAATGAGCTGCAGATGTGACTCATATTGTGATATTTCATTAACATGCCATCCAATATCTCCATCCAAAACAACGGTGGAGCTGGAGTAACATTACTGATCAAAATCCCTTACAAAAGACAATTTGGAAATACCGCATCCATCTGCCATCATCACGACAGGGGAGGACAACATGTTCATGATGGCAGATGTGGACCCAAGCTCGTGCCACCACAAAGACCAGGTGTATTTGTAGCCATGTTGCAGCTATGTTATGGAAGGTATGTTTTTTTTATCCCTGCATTTTCATGTGTCCGGTACTCAAAAAATACTAAAGCTAAAATCTTATAACTAAAGCAAAAAATGACTTGTTTCCTTTGATATTGGTATTACGATGATGATTGTAATTATGATGATCATTAATATTATTTACTACAACTGCTGTTCCTGCTAGCCTGTTGCTAATCAGTATGTGTAGATGACACAGTAATGTCAACGCATAAATGCAAGCGTTACCAGTTGTTGTCCGCTTGTTTACAGGTGGAAAACGCTGTTAGGCAAGGGAAGACGAGTTGATGTGCCTTACAACAACACTTACTGTACATTGATGGACATATATCGAGACTACGTGCGTTTTACCCGGGGGCGGCCGAGAGGCTGGGGCAGGGAGACGGTGGCTCTCCTCGCGGCAGATCGTCAGCTCGATCCCGAGATCCAATGACGAGCTTTTTCACTGCAGCAAGATACACTATTGGAGCTGAAATTACCGAGGACAGCGGAAGAAAGCCTGTCTGGAAGACACCGAGGGTCTCCGTAATGTCGGGTTAAAGTTTGGCAAGACCTCATATGCTCAACCTTCGTTAATACTTTTCCACTAATATTACAAATGTTATAAATTGTGATTTATTGACCTGTTTTCCGATGCACCAATCATTTTAAATGAAATGAGAAATGGAATCATATTGTCCAAATGTTTTATTGCGATCTATATCTGCAAAAAAAAAAAAAAAAAATGACATACCGAATTGGCCCGAATATAAGACGGCCCTGATTATAAGACGACCCCCTCTTTTTCAAGACTCAAGTTTGAAAAAAGACTTTTTGAACACTAAATTAATTCTTATAAAGAAAATAATTACAATACATCCGAAACAAATGATTATAAAACTATATTTGGGAGAAAAAGCATGTTATTTTGCCTCATTCAAATCTTAATATCTGAACATTTAGATATGTAAACTAAAGTGCAATCACATTCGTAAATGAATGGCTTTGGTTTATTTACATTTCAAAAACCTATCTATTGTGATAAAACAACAAAATTGCAATAACTGCATTAACCATCAAAGTCTAGCTGTAACTAGTTTTGAAACAAATTTGAATAAGGAAAAACATTGCAAAAAAATAATGCAAACTGGTTAAACTTGAGAGTAGCTGAGATATGTCATGACAGAACATCGCTCCAATGATATCTGGCACCATCTAGCGTCGTGAATGGGGAGAGTAGCTGAGATCTGTCATGACAGAACATCGCTTCAATGATATCTGGTGCCATCTAACATCGTGAATGGGTATAATGTCTAGACCGGGAATATAAGACGACCTCCTCTTTTTCACTCCTATTTCACTGCAAAAAAACAGTCTTATATTCGGGCGAATACGGTACTTATATATATGTATGTATATATATGTATATTATTTGTAGTATTTCCTTGTAACAACAAAATCCGTGTTAGCCCTTCTGCATTCGGCAAACTTAATATTATTTGTGATTTCACCATTTTTGTCACTCAAGTGGCCGGCGTATCATTTACGTCAACACAGGCTGACCGGTTGTTATAACTTTGTCCACTAATGATCAACGAAGTTAAAAAAACAATCATACAATCTTTTAGGTATATCCTTAGGTTTAAATCACACCCTAAACGTCTTGTCTTCAGCTGGTTTCGATTTAAGGCGTATGGCGTGGTACATTCACACTTGCGCTTTGAAGCATGTTAGAATTTTGTCCATGAACGGTCAACAATGTGATAAGAACAAACGCACAACAAAGCAAGTCCTGGAGCTTAATCTACATAGTGCTGAATCCATTTTTGGAGATTCCGTGGGTTCCTCTGCTTTGATTTTGCAGTCTTAACTTTGTCAACACACCGCTTAATTTTTTCATGTTGTTCTTTCTGGACCGGAAGTTCGGGGCAGACATTTTCCAAGATGGCGCCGCCCCTATTTCGCTCAGGAAACTTGCCTATTCTTTAGTTACAATAATGGAGAGTGCACATTAAAGCATTTTGTGTTGCTAAAGGATTTTTCTCATTATCACAGGTGGTCAAATACATTGGATCAGCATTCCATGTTTGAAAGCAACCCCTCAATTCCAAAGGTTGTCAAGCAGATTATGAAACTGGAATAGTTGTTAAGAGTGTCATAATTAAAAAAGAACATTTGGCCTTTGTACCATGGTATTTGGTGAAAAGATGTTTGGCAGAAGAAAAATGAATAGGCCTCACTCTGAATCAAAGACGTGCCTGCAGGCACAGCAGTACACCAGGCCTAGATTTGTCTTTGTCCCATGCTAGCATTAAGATGGCTGCTTGCCTCTTTTTCCACACAAACAAAAATAGATAATATGCGTCGATGCAAACAAGCAGTCTTGCCAGCCTTTAGTTACTCAGATTGCAAGACATTGGATGACTAAAACTAGGTCAGACGATGGTTTAAACACCGCTCAATGGCCTCAGGTTGTTCCGGCCTTACAAAGAGGTGCTTCTAGTCAAGCAGTTTAATCCATGACATTTTCTAAAACAGATTTTCGTGTGAATCCCCAATATTAAAAAACAATCCATTCTTGGCAGCTGCTCGCCATATTATTTGCTCAGCTATCCAAAATAGGTTTTCAATAAAAAGAAAGAAGGAAATATTATGAAAACGGGGCTGGGAGAGGGGTAATGCTATGTGGTCCATTCTAGTTCAAATGAAATGCAACTTCTTGGGTGACCATGGTGCAGTTGGTGGAGTGGGATGTCCAGAAATCAATGGGTAAGCGATGGATCCCAGTTTGGACTATACACTGTCAAAGTGAGCTTCAGAAAAACATTTACTCTAAATTGCTACTAGTGGGTATGGCAGGTGCTTATATGGCATCAGCTCCGCCTACTGGTATATGAATGTGTATGTAAAAATAAGCCTCTGTAAAGCGCCATGGGCACTCCAATAGTGTAGATAAAAGTGCTATACACAGTAAATTGTTTTAAAGAGATGCCTTTCTCCATCTAAACAACACTTTGAATGTTGCACAAAAACTATATTCTCTTTAGAGAAAAAATAATAATTTAAGTTGATCCGCACTTGTTTGGAGTAAGTAAACTCAAAAACTGTCCTGTTATATATATATATGGCAGAAAACACTCTGATGACTTGAAGTTCTGCTCTGAGACCCCCAATTTAGCCAAATTTCAAAATTGTCCTATATGCATGTGTGATACATCATGGGAAAGCTTGATATCACAATTTTCTGGGGGAAGAAAAATTTTGAACAGGAGGGCATTTAAAAAAATAAATAAATAAATAAATAAATAGCAAAACCCTAACTCAAGGTGAGAGCATAATAAATGACCCCATGATTTTAACGAGATATTATCATGTCAATCCAAAAACTCCATGTAGAATGTATCACTGGGTGTCAAGACACAGTTGTGAATGGCCACAGCCGGATTTTGGGGGGATTTTATGGGTGAATCATGGTAATATAACAAGGGTCATGATGCATAAATCGCAGACATCAAGGAGTGGTCAATATTTTCTTTTTCATATATTTACCCTTTTTAACCTTTTTTTTTTTTTTTTTTTTTTTTTTTTTTGATCGATTATTTATCTAAAAGATTGGGGAAAATGTGATGGTAACAACAACAACAAAAAAATACAATTAGGCGATAGTTATGAGATAGATATCCGTGACTTATTTACAGGCACTAATTCTCTCATTGTGACGTAATCTGTTTAAAAGTTTAATTTTTAAGTCAGTTTCAATTAAAAATAAAACAAAAACAAAAAAAACACTATTAGACATCAATTAATGATTCTAAGCTAAAAATGACACATTTCGAATAATAAATATAATTCTTTTTATGGCTGGGTTGAAACAAAAGCCATTGCGCGGTGTCTGTAAACAGGGGTCTCCAGGGTTAAACGAACAAATTAAAAATAGTTTGGGGGCTTAATGTGTTTTGAAATTGCTATGGCAGCATATAGACATATTGTTCTATCAAACACAACAGTTCTTTTGGCTTAAATACAGTAGTTTATTTCAAAGAGGGGTGCAAGAGCAACAACTACTTTTTCAGCATGTCTGTGTTTTCCGCCAGAGATATATATATCGTAATTAATCGCAATTAATCGCAATTCAAACCATCTCTAAAATATGCCATATTTTTATGTAAATTATTGTTGGAATGGAAAGATAAGACACACGACGGATATATACATACAACATACTGTACATAAGTACTGTATTTGTTTATTGTAACAATAAATCCACAAATGGCATTAACATTCTTTCTGTTAAAGTGATCCACGGATAGAAAGACTTGTAGTTCTTAAACGATAAATGTTACAGTTACAAGTTATAGTAATTTTATATTAAAACCCCTCTTCATGTTTTCGTTTTAATAACATTTGTAAAATTTTCAATCAAAAGTAGAGTTAATATAATAATAATAAGAATAAAAATAACAATAATAAAAATAGAGTGACCAAAGTTTTACGTGTATTTTGCATAGCTATTTTGATATGGAATGCCAGTTCATTTTGCATTGTTGTTTAAGAATAGGGCCTCATTACTATAGACTGAAGTGCTTTTCTTTTTGTGAACATTTTTTTTTTTTTTTTTTTTTTGGAGAGATAGGAATATTATTTTTGTTGTGCTTTCACTAAACGATACTTACATTGGGGAGAGCAAGTATTTGATACACTGCCAATGGGAAAACCCATTGGCAGTGTATCAAATACTTGTTCTCCCCACTGTATGTTTGTTGTGAAGGAGTTGCCAATAAACGGCGCGGTCCAAAGAACGCCTGTGTCCACTCGCCTTTACTGTATTAAATATATCTGTACACATCTTACCCAAAATACAACAAGAGACACATAATTGCCACTAAAAGAAAGAAAACTTACCGAAATATGTGTGGAGCACAAATAGCAATTTGCGTTGCATTGTGAATACAGCATAAACGTCTCACAACTACTAATTCTCCCAGGTTTTGAAGAAATAACATGAGTATGGAACGGCGCTGCCCCCAAGCGGCCGGAGGCATTCTCTTCACTCTTAATGCCCATAAACGGCCTCATTGTATAATCTGTTTGAGGCAATATGCGAGATGGTGATTCACCCAAGCGCCAGCAGAGGGCGGCAAAACTCCATAACAACAAGTGAGCTTTTCACTGAACAGTCATTTAAATCTGTCTGGGCGGGACATCTGCGTTAATTGCGCCAAATATTTTAACGTGATTAATTTTTTTTTTTAAATTAACGCCCGTTAACGCGATAATTTTGACAGCCCTAATATATATATATATACACATATATATATATATATATATATATATATATATACAGATTCATTCATTCATTTTCCATGCCGCTTTTCCTCACGAGGGTCGCGGAGGTGCTGGAGCCTATCCCAGCAAACTACGGGCAGTAGGCAGGGGACACCCTCAACTGGTTGCCAGCCAATCGCAGGGCACAAGGAGACATACAACCATTCACGCACGCACTCATACCTACGGACAATTTATATATATATATATATATATATATATATATATATATATATACAGTATATAGTTTTTTTTGTGTGTGTGTGCTTTTTTATGCTGCCAACATTTTTTTTTTTTGCCTCAAATGAAGTTGCTATTGACTGATATATTTTGAATAATTTACACATTGAGAAGTTCTGAATTAGTTGAGTCTGCCATGGCTAAAATCTGTCATAGGTGATTGCTTTTTAAACAAAGAATGAAAATTGTTGCAGAAAAGAATTACTACCCACCTTCAAGTTCCTCTCCACAGATGCACAAAAACACAATCATAGGCTCAGTCCAAAACATGCCATCTAAGCAGAGTTCTCTGACAGCATTAGCTTGTCACAATGGTGAGGTCAGCAGTTTAAGGGTGGAGCTGGATCCTGATTGACAAAGACAGCGCTGACAGACTCTCCACTAGTCAACCAGTCTTTTACTGGACTCATGCTCACTACGTGCATGTATGTGCAATGTCACTAAAGACAGATTACCTTTTTATGCCTGTGTATTTGATCAGTTTTGTAGTTACAGGCGATTTTCCATCAGGATTAACAATGGCCCTATTTACATTGAAGTGTTAAACATTATCTGCCCACATGAACTAGACAATGTAGTACAAGACAAACAACATGTAAAAAAAAAAAATGTGTGTATATATATATATATATATATATATATATATATATTAGGGCTGCAGCTATCGAATATTTTAGTAATCAACTGAAAATTCTATCGATTAATCGAGTAATCGGATAAAACATTTTTTTTTTCGGTAAAGAGCAATTATAAATATACATGAGAAAAAAAGACATTTAATCCAATATTGAACCATTTTCAGTCAATCAAAGTCTTAATTTTCGATGTACATTGTTGAAAACAGCCAACAATTGCATCACAGATATCACTAAAAAAAATTCACTGCTTTCATTAAAAAAACTTCTAGATCTTATTAAAAAAAAAACAACAACATATTTCTTACCTAAACATGTAATAACGCTTGATAACATCACTTAAAAGCTACTTGTTTTTCCACAGGTGTTACAATTGAATTTCCATTTGTGTCAAGCTATTTTTAAGTTCTAATTAAGTTTTAAATTAATCTAAACTGTAAGTACTGATAGGTTTTTGCAGTGTTCAAAATAAATGTATGATACCTGCTGTATTGAAGCTCATTAGGGACCAGTGCTACTTGGTGTTTTATCCAGCAATGACTACTGAGCTAAAACTGATAGTTAGCTTTATTATGTTTTAATTTTACACCCTCATCACTCTACAGCGCTGTGTTTTTACAGATTAAATAAAGCCTGTATGTAAGACACATTAGGCACGCATCGACAGTGGTCATAATCAATAGAAACCTAGCCCTCCGAAGGGCTAACGTTACGTGAGCGAGTGACAGTAACGTTATATTTATTAGCGCTGAGAAGTCTACTGCTTAAAGATGGCGGCTGTTTACTAACGCTGCCCACACGCAACCGAGTCTGTCATTTCGCATCTAGTCCTAAATGCATGCGATATCTATGAGACGCATCGGACACTACCTGCTACCACACTAGCATCATTTGGGCGTAGTTTTTAGCAACGCCGGTGTAGTTTGTAGCGGTTGTCGGCTGCAGTAAGTTTTTTATTTTTATTTATTTATTTTTTTTAATTAATTAATGCTTCTTCCTCTACGCACGTGATGTCAGCGCATTGTCCCGCATTAAAAGTAATCCGGGCAAAACGTGATGCTTAGAGCTGGCAAAATTAAACGATTCCTCGAGGTGAATCAAATTACTCGGATCAGTTTTTAAACTCAAGTTACTTGAGTTGCTCGAGTATTCGTTTCAGCTCTAATATATATATATTTATATGTATTATGTGTCATTTGTAGATCACATTTAAGAATTTAAACTAAAACTTACACTTTAAAGAAGAGTGGATTTAGAATTATTTCAAGTCTTTCAAAGTTTAGTGATTAAATCCCTAGGCAAATCCGTTTATCATTATAATCCGGGACCTGGACTCGAAACCAACGTACTAAAATTAACAAAAGGTAGTTTAAAGTATAATCCTGCATATTTTCTCCATGTAATTACCATTCCAATAATAAATAGTCTTTTACCCGTTTCTAAACTGCCAGAGAGGTGAGATTTTTTGCAGGTGCAACATGTAATCGTACATTTATTTCCAGAGTGATTGCTGTACCAGGTGGCCTGCTAGGTGCGCTGATGTTCAGTGTGCTTTTTTTTTTTTTTTACTCTCCCAGTTTGTCATGGTAACAGTGATTAATTTACAAAATATGTGTGAAAAATTATTTTAGATTATGTTATACTGCTATTTTTCTATAGTATGATCATAAATGTTTCAGTAAATACAAGTGATAGTGTTATGCTTCTATTCAATGCATGGCTGAAAGTTTTGTCTTTTCTCAGTTTTATAGCGAGGTAGTATATGGAATCTGATATCTGACTTGAGTACATAAGAAATCGGATCAGTTCTAACTCGATCTCTTCACAACCGCCCTGTGATTTCACTGGTGATCAATCCAAGATGTAATTCACCTTTCACCCAAACTCAGATTGGATGAAATTAAATTGCCAGTTTGACCCTGATTCCCTGAATTGATTTCCTTTGTAAACGGTATATCCATTCATATGGCATATATTTGAAGTGACAAAAATCTATACTTATATTTTCCAGTTGAGTAGTTTATTCTTGAATCTTGGATAAAAGCATGACACTTAAATTTTATATAGGTAATAGTCCAGAAAAGATTCCCAACCCCTTAAATGGTTGCAAATGCGACAAAAAAGGTTTTTGAAACGAATATAATATTACGAGACGGCAACCATGCAACAACCTTTTTGGTTTTTCGCATGAGTTTTATATTAACAACCTCCCTCCTTTAAAATCTTAAAAAAAAAAAAAAAAAAAAAAAAAACTAATGCACAAAAGCAGTTCTTGAATGTATACAGTATACCTGCACTGAGACTTTATGGGAGACTATTTTCAACAGAGTAAATGTGTAGAAAGAAACACGGTGACTGGGTGTTAAGGACATCTGCCGCACAGTTCTGAGGTCAATGATTCAATCCCAGACGCTGGCCTTCCTGTGTGATGTTTGCTTGCTCTTCCTGTGCCTACGGGGCTTTTCTCTGGGTACTCTTTTTCCTTTCACTCCTGAAAAACATGCGCGGTAGGCTGATTGAATTCTCTAAATCAGGGGTCCTCAAATACAAATCTTGAAGGTCCACAATTACAAAAAAAAATTTCTTGACTTAAAATAAAAATTGGGGGAAAAAAAAATTTAAAATAAAAATTGGGGAAAAAAAAAAAAAACATGCAAGTACAATGTTTACACATGTACACGAAATAATTGACTAAATCTGTCATTAAGGTGCAAACAATAACTATTGACAGTACATTTTGTAACTGTAAAACACTGCTGGACAAAAAAGAAAATGTGCAAATAGTACAGTACATGTTCACATATACAGAGCATAAATGACAAGCTCTGCCATTAAGGTGCAAACATAATAATTATTGACAGTAACTTTAACTGTAAAACACTGCTCGATGAGAGACATGGCATTTGGGGGTCACAAAGCTGTTTACTGACATCATCAGCCAGTACTTCAGTGCGTCTTGTCGTTGATGAATCTGAGAGTGAGATTTGTTTGATTTTTGATGTCCATTCTTCCTGTTTTCCTTCGAACATTTCTGCCATCACTTCAGTTATAAACTCTTTTATTATTTCTCCATCAGAGAACGGCTTCTTATGTTTCACCAACACCCACGACACTCTGAGTGAGCACTCCATTTCAATTTGTTGCTGTGTCATAGATTTACCAATAACCTTCCTTGACTCTTGATATAACTGCTTTAACCTGTTCATTTCTTGCCTTCTCAGTTCTAATTTAGGAGGACACGTCTCTTCAAAAGAGCTGTGCTCTTTAACATGGCGTTTCACAGTTTCACTTTTTATATAGCAACTGTCTTGAAGCATATTAAGCACATAGGTTTGGTACTTGCAATTGGTAAAATGGACGCATATTTGTCAGTCCATTCCTCATTGAAACGGTGATTTTTGTTGTCCACTTTTCTTGTCTTGGTCAACTTTGAGCATGCCATTTTGATAGATTCGCTCTTCTACTGGTGGGATGTAAAGAAACAGATTGCAAAATGCCAGGTGTGACTCGTGTTTCACACTGCTGTGGTTTGTCCACTCTGGCTAGCTAGCAGCATACATGCTCTCTCAGCCAATCAGCGCATCCATGCAGGCTCTCTCAGCCAATCAGCGCATCCATGCAGGCTCTCTCAGCCAATCAGCGCATCCACGCAGGCTCTCTCTGCCAATCAGCGCATCCACGCAGGCTCTCTCAGCCAATCAGCGCATCCATGCAGGCTCTCTCAGCCAATCAGCGCACCGTTGTCTTAGAGGTGACAGAAGTTGGAAAATGGATATTTGAATAAAAATGAAACCGAATTTAGAATAGTAGCGCATAGCGATAGATCGGCAAGTCATACAAATAAAATATGTTTTTTTTTTTTTTTTTTTTTTTTTTAAGTGCTGTTTGCTCTGGGTCCGCAGAGAGGTGTGCCGTGGTCTGGTCGTGGACTGTGGTCCGCTAATTGAGGACCCCGGCTCCAAATTGTACACAAGTGTGATTGTGAGTGTTCCAGGTTGTTTGTCTATATATGTATTCTGCAATTGGCTGGCAACCAATTCATGGTATACACAGCCTCCTACCCATAGCTTGTTGGGATAAGCTCCAGCCCCCCCTACGACTGCCGTGAGGATAAGTGGTATGGAAAATTAAAGACTAAATAAATGTTAAATAGGTTTTGCCATTCATTTTAAATAAATGTAAATTCACAACAATTACATTTCAAAAAAGGTCTTAAGCATTACCATTCTTCACTGTACACTGAAAATAGTCTGTTAAAATAATCAAAATAATCAGTTAAAGTGTCTCCGTTATTTTTTACTGATTGTGGAAAGAGATTCAACATTTAAGCAACAGGAATACAAATCTTTTGCTTCATCAATGACAAAGTGAAATATATCATATCCTTTCAGTTAATTCTTAGAGAATGCAGACCTAGTTATGATTTTTTAAAGTTACTGTATGTTCTGTTGCAACAAACACTGTAGCTATTTTCTCATATATGGTCTCAAACATCCAGACCTTACGAAACTACTGCTAAACTGTGAGTTCCCTTGGGTTTCCTTTGTTTGCACAAGCTCCTACAATGTCCCTGGACACACTCTCTCCCCAGTACAATAACCTCTTCTCTATTCCTTCCTATCCCAATATGTGTTTTCCCAAAAGACAGAGTCGAGTAAAACTGTCAAATCCCAGTGATGTAGGGCTGTGTAGGGCAGACTGGCAAAGAGCTTTAGACACAAACACACACACACACCCACACACACTTGGATACACACAGAGTGCAGAGGTAAGCGGGTATTTGACAGTAGACCTTCAGGGAGATAGAGGAGCTACTGCTGCCCTAGGGGAAGGAGGGGAGTTAGAAAGAGTGAAACAAGGAAGTCAAAATGGGAGCAGGGCTTGAGAGGATAGCAGATGAATCAAAAACCTCTCAATGGCAATGATTCTAGATAAACCACTTACTCAGTGGTACTCACGTAACAGGTGCGGTGTGAAAAGTTGAAAACCTTTATTCTCTCTCATTTGTATTGAAATGGACCCTTTCTTTACCAGTGGGTTCTGCAGATACTTATCACATTAAAGAAATAAAAAGCTCATTAGTAATCCGTATAACTTCTAACACGCACAAATCTCAAAGCTCCATCGAGACCATATGCTGAAAATCCTCCACTTAACACACAAGTCTCAGGAGTATTTCTCCCTTCTGGATGTGACCACACTAGTTGATTGTGCAAGCAGCTGCCTCACTAACATTCTGTGAAGATGTCTTTTGTCAGGACCGGTGCCAGTGTGAGCCACAGTCTGAAAGACTGGCCTTATTAACAACTGTTTTATAAAGATGCTGCCATTGACAGAAAGTGTGCTTTTTGAGTAGAGATTAAATATGTGGTCAGATGAAAAGAGCAACACATCACTTAAAGCAATTGACAGCATTCAAAATAAATGACCTTCATGCAAAAGAAGGTCACACAAAGTATGTAAAATGAACAATTTTATACCTCTGATAATTGAGAAAATAATGTTTAAACACAGAAAATAACAAAGCTTGCAAGCACAGCCATTTTCTGAAAAATGTGTCATCTGTCACGCCACGTGCGTACAGTACATTGACAGCATTCAATATAAATGACCTTCATGCAAAGGAAGGTCACACAAAGTATCTAAATATGTAAAATGCACAATTTTATACCTTTGATAATTGAGAAAATAATGTTTAAACACAGAAAATGACAAAGCTTGCAAGCACAGCCATTTTCTGAAAAACGTGTCATCTGTCATGCCACGTGCGTAAAGTACATGAACACAAATACACTAATAGCAGGTAAAAACTAGATTAGAAAACAGGCACTCTCAAAACAGGTAAAGACTAGATTAGAAAACAGACACACAGTCTTTATAAACCCTAACCCTAAACCCTAACCCTAACCCTTCTGTACCAGTGCAATCTGTCTTTTTCCTTTCTCTATGTAAAATTCAGACAAAGCCAGCTTCGCTTCTTCGTTCCATTAAGACTTGTTTCTCCATTTTCCAATTATATTTTTCTAGATGCAATTTGATCTGAATTCTTTAACTTCTTTAATTCATTGGATGCTATTGATGGTGATAGATGAAACAGTGTTGTTCTAAAATTTAACTGTTTTTACTTTGACCAAACAGTAAATTTGGCATATTAGCACTTACAACACTGAAATTAAAGCCCCTTTCACACACGTACCCCGGTAAATTCCTGTGTAAAGCCATACGGGATTTACTTGCGTCATTGCTTTCACACATGGAGACATATCCTGGGAATGATGCGGGTTGAACACTTTCACAGACTTGTCCCGTGTTGCCGACTTGGCGCTCTCTGTGCGGGGAGGGCTGCTGGCGCGATTTTATAACCCGGACATTACGTCATTTTTGGTTGCCATTGGCTGTCACACTCTGTTGGTCAGATCGTGTTTTGTTACAGAGTCGGTTGTGAGAGCGTTCCCGACGTGGTACCTGCAACCAATTCAAGCTCATTAGGACTGTATTTAAGCTCAGGCGAGTCAAGACAAAGGTATCGAGATATCAACTTGCTGGGCTCCATTCAACACCTTGTACTCTCAAATTTCGTGCATTTGCTAGCTTTTTCGTCAGTCGTCTTTGTTTTAAAAAATCCTTTACGTTTTGCTGGTATTTGAGTGTATTTGTTTTCTGGTGTTATCGACTTTATTGTTAATATTGATCCCCGTCGACCTACTTTCACGGACCCATTGTAGTATTCTTCCTTTTCCGCGATCACGCGTATTAATGTTTATAATTAATAAACCCTTGAGTGCGTCCCTCCGTTTTTTTCTGCTTTGAGGTACAACCTTGTGTCCGCAGTTGCCGACACTAACATCGGCAACAAAATAAACCACACATTTCCAAAGATGGACAATGGACTCTCTTCCTCAGCTCTACAATCCAGTAGCAATTTCATTTTTTTATGTTTTCAGTTTAATTTTGCTATTTCCAGCTAGCCATGTTGATAATTGTTTACCGCTTTTCGTCTTACTGCGAAGAAAGAGGAAATGACAATTGGCCCGCCATGACATTTAAGTCATCAGCCTTCGTGCTGTGATCTGGGAATCAAACGCATGCTTTCACACATGCTTCATCCCGGGAAAGTCCCGGACATAATACGAAGATGCGACCCATTAATTCGCGTAATCCCTGTGTCAGTTGACCCAGGAAATTGCTTTCACACACAAGGGCTACCCGTTTAAATCACAGGATTTTAACGGTGTTCAGGTATATATAAAAGGGGCTTAAAAAAACCCTTAAAAAAAACAAATGGATTGGACATCAGTTGCTGCCAATAGTACTGAAACATGATCGTTCAATGCCAACCATCCCAGTTAAAATTGATTTGATGTCTATTGCTGTCAATGACAGTAAATAAATAAATGGCGCTCCAGTTCTTAAAAAAAAAAAAAAAAAAAAAAAAAAAAAGAAAAAGACATTGATTTCACCTCCAACAAGCTGGCACTCAAAAATTCTTGTATATAGTACACTGAGTCCTTTAGAGAGGTCGGAGGTTTTGAGTTTTTCTATGGAACAAACAAAGTCACACCAAGACAGAAGAGTGACATAAGTGCAAGTGCAAAATTTGCCTTGTTTAAAGGTCATCTGTCACCTCAAGGGCTACTCAGCTGCTGCCAGTTTTCTTGTCACAGTTCAGAACCATTAAAAGTACAGTACCTCAAAAAGTCTGTAAATACCCCAGTGAGTGACTCGTCACGTGAACAACCGGTGATGTGTTGTTTTGAATCGGAAATAACACGCATTCCTGAAATGTTTACATTTGATTTGGTGTCAAGTCCTCTCTGACATCGCAGTGTTCATCCATTCTGCTAGCTGCCATCAAGCATGTCATCACACGAGTACAACAATAAAAGAACAGAAAGGGCACCAGGCTCAGACACACAGAATTCAGTGGTTCAAGGGGAGGAAGTCACGATGTGTGAGAGTGCATTTGGTGCAACCTTTGTTTTCTGCCCTCCTCTTGTGTGTCCTGCATATTAATGAAAATATCAGCCCTGTTATAATACTGATCATGCTGTGTTTACTTGTTTTTGGCAAATGATGCAAGATATATCTACAACATTCATTTGTGCTTTGAAAAATGTTATCCATTTTCTTTTCCTTCAATGTCATAAGATTTCGGAACTTGAGAACTTCAAGCAAAGGTTGGGAATTAAAATTATGTAGCAATGTTTGAGCCCGCCAGGTAGGCTACAGTAGATACGCCAAACACTACTCCATTGTTTTGATAGCCTGCCACTAATAGGTTTCGATCGTAAAAGATTATTTTAACCTTCCTGCTTTAAAAAAAATAGCCGTAGGAAAATAGCAGATGTTTTATGTCATCTGGAGATTTCAAATTAAGCTCATACAGTAACTCACTCTTTCTACTGCGCTCTTTTTTCTTTTGTCTTCCTTTTTTGGCCTTTTACCATGCTGCATTTTATCCCCAAGGACTTTATAGGTCCATAAACTCTCTCCCATCACATCAAACTCTCACACACACACAGATACAAACAAACCGGTTCACGCCGTACATTTTTCCCTGTCTTTATGGAGCTATTCTGCACTCTGTCCAATTCTGAGACTCTGTGTCTGGTCTCTCTGAGTGATGGAGGAGTTGCCTTAGAGTAGGCGGAGATGAGCAAGGTCAGTCAAACTGCCATGTTGTTTGGACTCTGTTCTTGTAAAGGCATTGCTACTGCAATTTTCTATTATAGAAAACAGTGCAAAGTTGAACTAAAACATAAGCTATCTCTTATGAGTGACTGGTAGAGTTATACTATATACTATTTATTTGATTGATTGATTGAACACGTTTATTTCGAATACTTAATACATAGGTACCGATAATCGGTGACAATAATGAAAAAAAAAATATATATATGAGTTTTCGAAAAGGAGTGAGAAGAAGTAAAAACTTATTTACTCCCATCCCTTGTCCTTAAGTCCTGACATATCAGTTCAATTCCTTACATTTAAATATATACATTCTTGTATATACATTCTTGTTTAACACATATACAATCTCACCATATAACCCTGCATATGACCTATATACAAATGTTGCAAAAGCCCAGTCCATTAAACAGCCCAGAAAACATAGATAAATGAATAAATGACAGCAATGTCCCATATCCTAATAACCACAACACCCTAGTTGTTATCCATATTTTCATCATCCGTATATTTTTTGAAAATCATATCGTTATACAGTTTCCTAAATTGTCCAATATTTACAGTATACATTGTTTTAAAACCACACGAAATTTCTTTAGTAGTCTCACTCCACATACTGATATGCAAAAAATTGTCCTTGTCGTCCGAAATCTGGGTTCTTTGAAGTCCCAATATCCACGTAAATTGTAATTTTTTTCGTAGTTTGTGAACAACTGCTGAATATTCTGAGGTAATAAATTTCTTATAGCTTTGAACATTATTTGTGCTGTTTGGTATTGTACGATATCCGAAAGCTTGAGCAATTTTGACTTATGAAATAGTGTGTTTGTATGATCCTGATAACCAGCTTTGTGTATGACCTGTAATGCCCTTTTCTGCAGTACATTTACTGAATATAGCGAAGTTTTGTAATTACTGCCCCATACTTCGGCACTGTATTGCAAGTAA
This sequence comes from Corythoichthys intestinalis, assembly GCF_030265065.1. Classification (NCBI taxonomy): domain Eukaryota; kingdom Metazoa; phylum Chordata; class Actinopteri; order Syngnathiformes; family Syngnathidae; genus Corythoichthys; species Corythoichthys intestinalis. Next base: position 25,488,175 of record NC_080405.1, read on the forward strand.
CGAGAGACTAGTGAACCATATAGAGTGTGGAGTGATTTGGAATCTAATACCCACTTTGCTTTATTTATTATTGCAATATTCCGCGAAAATTTGCCCTTTATGTGTTTGATATGTTGTTTCCAGTTAAGTTTTTCATCAATAATTACCCCCAAAAACCTGATTTCATGTACTCTCTCAATTTCTATCCCATCTACTATTATCTTCAACTGTGCATCGTTTTTACAGTTCCCAAATAATATTATTTTTGTCTTCTCTAAATTTAATGATAATTTATTATTACTAAACCATATTTTTAATTTGTTCATTTCTGTTATTATTTCCCCCTGCAATTGTAATATGTTATCCCCCGAGTAAAAAATATTTGTGTCATCAGCAAACAACACAAACTGCAGTAACGTGGAAACCTTGCACATATCATTTATATACAAAAGAAAGAATTTGGGGCCCGATACTGACCCCTGTGGGACACCACACACAACATCCAAACATGATGAGGAATTATTACATAATTTGACAAACTGCTGCCTTCCCCTAAAATAACTTTTTACCCATTCAAGCACTATTCCTCTAATGCCATATCGTTGGAGTTTATTATCTATTATCTTTATCTCATGATTAATGGTATCAAATGCCCTCTTCAGGTCTATAAATACTCCAGCAGCATATTTCTTGTGATTTATAGCATTTATCTACCAGTAGCAATATTAATTATACCTCAAGACCCTATATACAAGAGCTGTATGAAAACATGTGATTCCCCCCTTCCCTACAAAGATAATGTTCATTTTATTTTTTTCCTCAAACATGACACAATACGCCCAAACTGGTTGTGGATAAAAGCAAAATCCATTAAACAATTGTATTGTTAAAAAAAAAAAAAAAAGGACCATTCACATCAAGTTCTCTTTAGTCTTCCTTTATGTCCTCACATAATCCTTTCGCCCTCTTGTTCTGAACTACCTCCAAGCTATTTCCAGTAGAGTGACACAAGACAAAAGTGTCTCATAAAACACATATTTTTAGCACATGCAGGCAAATGCATGCACTCGAACACACACGCTCACACAGAAACACGCATCCATCATGATTGATGTACCAAAATTATTTGGTCAACTTATCAAAAGTAATTATGCCCTGAAAGCAAATTTAATATTTTTTAATGTCTTTTCCTCATTAGCTTTAAAGGAAAAAGCACATTTCTCAAAATTGGGTAAATATTTCTAACCCGTAAACCAGGGGTGCCCAAGTCCAGTCCTCGAGAGCCCCTATCCAGCTTGTTTTCCATTTCTCCCTCCTCCAACACACCTGACTCAAATAATCAGGATCATTATAAGGCACCTGCAGAGCTTGCTGATGAGCTGATCATTTGATTCAGGTGTGTTCAAGGAGGGAAACATGGAAAACAAGCTGGATAGGGGCTCTCGAGGACCCCTGCCGTAAACAATACTTTCTCTTGCATTTAATTAACAATTGTATTGTATCTTGCTTCATTTACAGCACAGGTGTCAAACCGATTCCAGCAAGGGCCAAGTGGGTGCTGGATTTTGTTCCAACCGATACAACGCAGAGAGTTTAACCAATGAACTTCCTGCTGAAACAAGCAGCACCTGACAAAGTTTAACTGATTACACATGTAAAGATCTAACTGGTGAAAAGGTGTCGTCTTCATTGGTTGGAAAGCAAACTTGCACCCACTTGGCCCTTTCTGGAATCGGTTTTACACCTGTCATTTACAGGATATTGATAAAAATTGTTCGTAAAACAAAATATAGGAAACATGGCCTGAGATTTAGGCCAACTACCTCTGAACTGTGAGGTGCCAAATTGCAAATATTTTATCTTGAAATAATCTATGAATAATCTGAACATGAATTCAAATTTTAGCACAGCTGAGTGCTTGACTCTAAAATGTCACCAACTGTCAAGCTTTAAACAGTCAAGTCTTTCAATAATGTGCGACCTACCTTTTGCTATTTTGTCCTCAACATTTCGGGTCATTTAAAACATCAAATTCAAATATATTTTCCATTATGGCAGCAAACACGTATTTACTTACAGTGGTATCTTTACATACGAATTTAGTTCGTTCCAGGAACTGGGTTGTAAGTCGAAATGGTCGTCTGTCGAGAGGGAGTTTCCCATAATAACATATTATAATTCGATTAATTTGTTCCACTGACCAAAAACCTACACTAAATCCGTCATAAAGGCTGCAGGTACGATTACAAACAGCAATTACACAAAGAAAAACAAATTATAAATACTAATCAGGATTAATAATAATATAATATAACGAATCGGGCTATATTGTGGCAATTGTGTTGTGCATGCTGTTCCTGAACAGACTGATGAGAGAACGAGAGAGATGCGGAAAAGTGGGAAGTTTTTACTTAAACTTTTCATGTTCTGTTGTTTTTGGCATCAGCTGCGGACAATAGCCGTGTTGCACAAGTTCTTAAATAGATTTTTTTAAAACCTGACGAAGCTGGCGACTTCCTTGCAATGTTACAACAATAATAACTGTCACTTTAACTTATAATGACTGGCGAATGGAGGTTTAAGGAGGACCGTAGACATCGTAAACCATCATAGACATATTCCATCATTTTCATCTTAATTTCAATGGTAAGTGTCACGTTTTTCCTTTTTTTTCTTTTTTCACCACCCGCACTAACCTTTTTGGGACCCAATGTTGGTCCCTCTCACAAGAGAATCTGCCGTGCTGCTGTCTTGCGGGAAAACAATGAAATTGTGACGCTGTCTGAAATCATAATATTTCGAGCATGCTGTCATATGTCGAGACAAATGACGAGTCAAATTTTGCGTTGGATCGTATGTCGAGGTGTTGCTTATGTCGATGCACCACTGTATATTTATTTCAGTGCATTTGTGTACGCATCAGCAGCTCTTTGAGTTTCAAAAGTTAGCGTCTGTTCAGGATGTCACATTGAATCATGTATTAAGGCTTTGTAAGTTATGTTTAATGCACTAAAGATGTTTACGGTGTCAAGGAAAGGAGGCATCTACTCTTAAAACCACAAAGACAGACATGTTCTCACTCTCATCAAATTATAAGTGGTCACGCTGGCAGAGGGGTTGCAGCTCTTTCAGTTCAAGTGAGCTACCGTCCAAACTGCCTCACTGGCAGCACTCGAAACATTCGCGCACTTTACAAGCAAATACTGTATGTGGGACTTCACACTCCAATGCCAAAGGTTTGTCACATATTAAATTGTTTAATGTCAGAATAACAATAACTGAGATTGTAATTTCCACCAATTCGATTCAATTCATTTTATTCACAAACACATTCATATTTACAAGGTGTACATCATATAGTGCAGAGCCAAGATTATGTGTGAGTCAGGTCTCCTTATGAAGCTACTAAAAGCTTATAGTCAGGAGCCTGCGTGCATCAGGAGAACCATAAGAAAAATTATCAGATGACCAAATCTTAATCAAAAAAAAAAAAAACATAGGGCAGGCAGGTGACTTTGGTGACTGAGCCAAGTAGTAATGGTAATTCTTGATGCTAATGATGAATAAATGAACAAATAAAATGATTAATTGTAATAACCTGTCTGGATGTATTGGCAAAAAAAAAAAAAAAAAATCAATTAAAATAAAATGTAAAAACTTAACTATTTACAATGGAACTTTAAAGTGTTTAGCTTTAAACTTATTTCTACATCGAATACTTCTAAAAACAAAACAAACAAAAAACAACAGCAAATAGCTGAAAATAGCTAATAACTTGTATGTAGCTACGACTGATATTGAGGAACACCAATTGCCTCAGCTTCAAGAGTTACTTTTTTTTTTTTTTTTTTTAATATGATTTCTTATGACCTTTGATGGCATTTTCTTAAAATTGCAAGATAATTTGCATTGAAAATGTCCAGACTGTCCTTTATCAAGCTGTTTTGTTAGTCAAACAGCCAGATTCACATTAATATGTGAAAGATTGGGTTAAATTTAAATTTGTTTTACATTTTAACCTTTCACTCAGAAGCGTATATGTAGAATGCACAGACAACCTGGGCAGGTACTTGCAAAATACGGCGGCGTGTGACGTCACACCGTCACTGATTTTGAAAGTTGTTTCACTTACAGAGGCAATTGGAATAAAATCGCAGACCATAGGGTAAAGAGTATAAAGAGTGTAGAAAGTATATTGTGATCTATCTTGTGCATAAAACTGGAATTAAATGCAGGGTCCCTTTAAGGAGCTGATCTGATGTCTTCTGTCGGAACTGATCGGCCCTGCATTGGAGAAGTTTCTCACAGGCAGTGTTGGGCACGTTACTTTAAAAAAGTAATTAGTTACATTACTCACTACTTCCAAAAAGTAACTGAGTTAGTAAAAATTACTCTACAGTAAAAGTAACTAGTTACCAGGGAAAGTAACTATTTCTGTTACTTTAAAAAGAACTTGTTGTATGTCAAAGAATTTGACATTTTCTGAGCAGTATTCGAATCAGTGGAATAGAGAAGAACAGACAGGTAGTTAACTTGTCAGGTGCTTCAGCAGATTTGAATTGCTTACCACAGATGTCGACAAAAGCTTTGCCCTGGGACATAAATTACACATTACATGCAGGTTCTTTCCTTTAATTTCGACAAACTTGAAATAGTGTCTATATCTCCACCTCTTAAAGGACAATTTTTCTTCTGAATGCTCTGCCAGCCCGACCCTGTGCATCTGTTTTGCGTGTGTGTTTGCCGCACGCGCTGTTCCGGTTTGCTTGTGAAATCACCGGCTCTGATTGGCTTTCCACGACACATGACTCTAACCCTCAGCCAATTACAATCACTTCCATCGCATCTCTCGAGGGGCCGCATTCAGGTAGGCTCGTTTCCCGACAATTCACGTCACCTTCAAAGCGTCTGCCGTCCTCAAGATGGAAGCAGAATTATTGCTGGCTGACAGTGGGAGATGGGAACGAGGCTAGCATCAGGTGTAGCAAACACAGAAACGTTACGAAACTTTGGAAAGCATTGTCTAATTGAATGAGCAGGGACAAACAGCTTGGAGTCAGAAGTACGTGCGCTATTCTCGAACCTGAACACACCCCAAGTCTTGGATGACAAATCAACAGAGCAGAGAGTTGACTCGACACGGATGGAAGTTTCTTCAATTTTTTCAGAGTAAGTAATGCACCGCTTTTGACCGTCAGTAACGGTAACGGCGTTGTAACGGCGGAAAAAGTAATTAGTTAGATTACCCCGTTACTGAAAAAAATAACGCCGTTACCTAACGGCGTTATTTATAACGGCGTTACTCCCAACACTGCTCGCAGGAGAGCTACAATGCAGCAGCACAGTAAAGTAGAAATTCTGGCACCTTCATTATATTCGAATTGGAATACAGTGGTACCTCGATATACGATCGCTTTGATACACGATCTTTTCGACATCAGACGTAAAATTTGACTCGCCATTGTTTTTCTAAATCTAAATGCTCGAAATACAACAATTTATGACAGCGTCACAATTTGATTGTTTTCCCGCAAGACAGACGCACGGTGGATTTTCTTGTGAGAGAAATCAACATGGGTTCCATAGTTAAAGCGGTTGGTGAAAAAAGAAAAAAGGTGAGGCTTAACGTTGAAATGAAGATGGAAATGATAGAAAAATATGAGCGTGGTGAACTGCTTGACAATACGGTCGTAGATCCCGACGGTCCTCGTCCGACCTCCGTTTGCCAGTCTTTATAAGTTAAGGTGACAATTATTATGATTGTAACATCACCCAAAAATCGCCAGCTTCATCAGGTTTTTAATCAACACAACATGCCTACTGTCTGCCGCAGCTGAACATGAAAAGTGAAAAATCCTCTCTCACTCTGGCATGTCAGCCACACGGAGCGTTCAGGTACACCACGCAAAACACATCTGCCACATTAGAACCCGATTCGTTACATTATTATTATTACTATTATTATTATGATTTTTATTCTTAATTAATTTGTTTTGCTCTTTTTAATTGCTATATGCAATTGTACCAGCAGTGTTTATTCAGGATTTAGTGTAGGTTTTCGTGCTGTGTAAAGAATTATAATGTATTCTTATGGGAAAATCCTGCTGGACATATGACTGTTTTGACTTACAAACAAGGTCCTGGATTGAATTAACTTAGTATGTAGACATACCACTGTACTTGTCTTTTTACTGCCCATTGCACAGATAGGTGGTTGTGCAGGTTGGTTGTAGTGTCATCTCAATTAAAGAATTGGTTTTCTTCCAGACTTTCCATGTTGCCTTTGTATTGTCAAGAACATCGAATAGTGTCCAGATTTCGCTCCTTTTCCTGCTGTCCCTATTTTCTTAATAACAGAATTTTCAATATATACCACCATGAGTGTTGCCTCTTTCCTTGCTCGCTTTTGCTCATATCTTTCTCCTCTGTACTCATGCCTGTGTGGCGCTGTGTGATTGCAGCCTCGCTGTCTTCTGTTCACTGCAATGACCAATCACGCGCATGTGTGTGGTGTGCAATTACCACCCCCCCACCACCCTCGTATGTGGCTTGTAGAAAGAAAGTGAGAGTCAATGGGAAGAAATAATAAAACAGTTCCCAATAAGGAACCGGCTCCTGTCATTCACTTCAATGAGCTGGCTCTAAGAGCTGTTTCGTTTGCGAGTGACAGATCACTAGAGCCAGGGGAAAACTTGCCTCTAACAGGAAGAAACATCAGACAGAACCAGACCTCAGTTAGGGATGCCATTTGCCGCAACCTAAGAGTGGGCTGACCAAATGGTCCTCATAAAAATGTCGACTGGTCTACACGGTAGATTTAACAGATTACTATTATGGATTTTTGCACAAAATAACTTTTTTTTTTTTTTTTTTTTTCAAACACAACCCCACCCCCGCCACACACATTTAATAGCTTCTTTATTTAAAAAAAAAAATCCAAACAAATGCAAGAGCATTTAGTTAGGTTTAGGATTTATGGTTATACTGTACTGGGGGGAAAAGGAGGTTTACCTAGGCAATAGAGGTGATATATGGGTGTGATATGCACTATGTGAGGTGTCAACTTTTACTAGTGAAGCTGTGTAAAGTAGTTTCTGAGCCTCAATTACTGCTTTTTTTTTTTTTTTTTTTTTTTTTTTTTTGGTTTGTTTTTTTTAAAACCTGCCAGTGTCATTTAGTACACTCGTGAGTAGACAAGGTCAACCCACAGAGTAGCTGTGACATACTATGCGCAGGAGAAATCCACTGTCATGATATTACTGCTATGAATCGTACTATTAAAAAATAATTAATGAATCAGACCTGACTTCAGACACGTCGTCAAACCTCAGTTTTAAGGGGGCAAATGAAATCGATACAGACGTTCAATTATCTTTATTGCAGACATAACTTTGCTTTATGTTTTTGATGATTCAATGACTAAGGTATCCTTTTCGTGCATGGCTGCCAAATGAAATTAATCATGCTGAATGGCACCCTGTATGACAAACGCTGGCAAGTTTTACCATAGACAACATTTTTAGTGTAAACAAATACAGGGCACATTGGTAAATTCTGAATTGTACGTTGATTTCGCAGTCATAATGAATGTGACAAATAATCAGTGATTATTCATTTACTGGTCATACAGCGCATAAAACCATTTTATTATTGTATTATTTATTATTGTATTTGCCTTTTCCAACATTTTTTTTTTTTTTTTTAAATTAAATTTCAGATTTTGTTACTAATCTGATTCAATTTGGTGAACTTGCTGAGGTATCGCAAGGCTAGAACTCATGCCTAAGGGAGTAGTAGTTGTAGTTGTCAAAGTTTGCAGAAGACATTCTCAAAAGGACAAGCAAAATATTTCAATTTCGAGTGAAATTTTGAAAAATATTTAGTGGTTCACTTGTTTTCTCTTAATATGACATTTTTGTGCTGATGCCAGCCCTATACAATGATGGATATTGTAAAAAGTCCACCCCTTGACATATTTCAGGATAATCGCTCTGCTTTAGTAGTTATTACAAATGGATATCGATATCACTGCATCTTACGTGTTGAATCAATCAAACTAAACACACCATATTTATTTACACGTATATCTTGAATGTATTATGAAATACATCTTTACTAAGAACACATAAATCTTATTTATTTGCAATATCATCTTTATTTTGGCCAGCCCATATCAAAGGTTGTGCCAGACAGTATACAGGGGTTTTAGATTCACTCTTATATATGGATACTGTATCTACGTACGAGTTATGCTGATCACTCAAGCAACAACCGGTGAAGTTGGATAGTCTTTAGAGATTAGTTGCTGTAGCCCTTCCCTAATTAGTTGGTTGTGTCATTCACAACTTTGCTTGATGCTCATTTCCTTAAACGCTGGCCTATTTTGAGTGGACAATTATTAAATTGCTTGCTATAGACAAGTATCCTGAGCAAAATATGGCCGGCGCCATCTTGGACAATGTCTGCCTCGAAATTCCGTTGGAGAAAAAAAGCTCATGAGTTGCAGTTTAGGTTAGCAGTGTGTTGATGACGTTCAAACTGCGAAATCAAGCCAGAGGAACCCAAGGAATCTTAAAAAATGGATTCAGCACGACCTGGATGAGACGTAGATTAGATTGGATGATTGTTCTTATCATTTTGTTGATGATTCGTGGACAAAATTATAACAACCTGTCAGCCTGTGTTGACGTGATGTATAGACCGATATGCCAGCCACTTGAGTCACCAAAATGAGTTGAAATTACAAATTATATTACATTTGCCGAATGCAGAAGGGCTGACACGGATTTTGTTGTTGCAAGGAAATACTACAAGGTATGTACATATCATATATTACGTCATTTGTTTTTATTGCAGACATTGATCGCAATAAAACATTTGGACAGCAGGATTCCATGTCTTATTTTTTCATTTAAAATGATTGGTGCATGTGCAAAACAGGTCAATAAATCCCAATTTATTAAAAGAATAGAAACATTTTAACGAAGGTTGAGCATACGAGGAATGTTTTATCAGACAACAGAGTTTAAGGGAGCTTTTCCAAACTTCCACCCGACGTTACGGCGACCCTCGGCGGCAACCAGACGGATTTTATCTCGCTGTCATCGGTAATTCCAGCTCCAATAGCATATCTTAAAGTTGCTGCAGTTAAAAAGCTCGTAGTTGGATCTTGGGATCAAGCTGACTGTCCGCTTCAAGGCGAGCAACCGCCTCCAGCCCTAGCCTCTAGCTCCCCCGCCCCGCCCCGCCCCGCCCGGATAGAACTACGTAGTCTCAATATAAGTCCATCAACGTACAGTAAGTGTTGCTGTGAGGCACATCAACTTATTGTATCAAAAAAGTGAGTACACCCATCGTATTTCTGCAGATATGTAAGTATATCTTTTCATGGGACAACACTGACAAAATGACACTTTGACACAACGAAAAGTAGTCTGTGTGCAGCTTATATACCGTATTTTTTGGACTATAAGTCGCAGTTTTTTTTTCATAGTTTGGCTGGGGGTGCGACTTATACTCAGGAGTGACTTATGTGTGAAATTATTAACACATTATGATATCAGTTGATATGATATATATGATATCTTAATAGCTATGGCCACGTTCGCGTTCTGCCTTTGGCAATGTGTGTTCACTTGTATTATTGACTTTTTTATATTGAAATGCATGCTTTTAGTTTGTGGCGCTTTCACGCCCAAGTGGGGGCGCACTCGCGTACTTGAAGAAGAGTGCTAACACGCCAGAAGAAGACGGACAGCTACGCAGTGTATCTGAGCGAGTGGGTGAGAGAGGAAGGGAGAAACTCAGCTGCGAACCTACGTTCATTGTTTATACTTGTAAAATATCTCTACAGAGGCAACACCTGTGTGTATCATCTTTTCTCATGTTGTTGTTGTGTATTTTCCACCTGCTATCGGACACTTAGAGCCAGTTGTGTGGTTGTTTGAACAATGTGCTAATAGTAGCGAACGCATGCCAACAATTGTGTCATTGCTGTAATAGCACCTAATTATCATTTATTTACGTTGATGCGAACCCGAATACGGACATCCAGCATTGTCATTTGGGAGTTTAGCTCGCTGTATAGCCAGGACCGAGCCATAGCGTCCTGGTGAGGACAGTATATTTGCATTTCGTTATTCATGCATCATGTAACATCATACTGTACACTTATTCAGCATGTTGTTCTCTATTTTATTTTTATATTAATTTGCCTTTCAAGATGACATATCTGTTCCATGTGTTGGATTTTATCAAGTAAATTTCCCCCAAAAATGTGACTTATATGTTTTTTTTACCTCTTCGTTGGGCATTTTATGGCTGGTGCGACTTATACTGAGGTGCGACTTATAGTCCGAAAAATACGATAATAGAGTTCATTTATTTTCCCTCAAAATAATTCAAAATATAGCCATTAATATCTAAAGGGGTCATTCTCACCACTATGCTTGACTGTAGGCATGACACACTTATCTTTGTACTCCTCACCTGGTCGCCGCCACACATGCTTGAGACCATCGGAACCAAACAAATTAATTTTCGTGTCCTCAGACCATGGGACATGGTTGCAGTAATCCGTGTGCTTTGTTGAGACGTCTTCAGCAAACTGTTTGCGGGCTTTCTTGTTTACTGTCTTCAGAAGAGGCTTCCTCCTGGGTTGACAGCCATGCACACCAATTTGATGTAGAGTGCAGCGTATGGTTTGAGCACTGACAGGCTGACCCCCCACCTCTTCAATCTCTGCAGCAATGCTGACAGCACTCCTGCAAAGAGTCACATGACATTTTTGAGGGAAAATGACAAGCAGTACTCAATTTGGACATTTAGGGATGTACATAGTTCCCATGCGGTGTACTCACTTTTGTTGCCAGGGGTTTCGATATTAATGGCTATATTTTGAGTTATTTTGAGGGGAAAATAAATTAACTCTATTATATAAGCTGCACTCAGACTAACTTTTTATTGTGTCAAAGTGTAATTTTGTCAGTATTGTCCTATGAAAAGATAAACTTAAATATCTGCATAAATGCGAGGGGTGTACCAGGGGTCGCGTTAACCGAATATTTTCCGTCGTTGACCGGTTTTTTAAAACTGTGACGGAAAAAACTGAAGTCCGTCCGTCATTTTGACAGGTTGCAATTCACACCCCAGACCACAGGGTGGCGAGTGAGCATATTAATTAGCTATTGTCTCTCTTGATGCATGACGTCGTTGGCCTTACTCGGAAAAATGTCTAGGCAACTGAGTGTTTGCCTGGCACGGCCAGACTGTTCTGCCTGTATTTTTCAAACACTGAGAGAAAAGTCTGGGACACAGCCTCTCGAGTAGGTACAAAATCAATCGACAAATCAGATTTGTTATTTTTTGCGTGACGTGTTCTTCATGAGCAACGTCACTCTTGCGCGCCGAAAGTCGTCTCTTCTATAACACGGATGGCGGACGGGAGAGCCGAGAATATGTTCCAATCCGCGGTAAATTCAGTTTTAAATGAGCTAAAACACATCGACACGAGTCATTGACAACAGTATGTCTCGCGCTAGCCATGTTGAATAAACTCCGTTCTCCTCGTATGGTTACTTCCGCGCGCAAGTCCCTTGTCCTGCCCTCGTCGCTTTGCTAACGGCACGTCTGCCCGTCGCTGATTGGTGCACTCCGCTGTCTGTTTGCCTCTTGTTAAGCTTGTTCGGACAGAATATTAATTAAAAATGAATGAAAACTAAATACTATTGAATATGTCATTATTATCATTTTAAAAATGTAAGTGACGGGTAAAAATAGATTATGACCGGATTTTTATGACACTCAGTCAAAATGACAGACAACAAAAAAGTCTAGCGCAACCTCTGGGGTGTACTCACTTTTGTGATACACTGTAGATCGTAGAACGGTTCTTACAGGAAAATAACCATCAATGTATATGTCTTGATTCTTTAATTGAGGGACTAGTATGTGAAAATGTATGAAGTTATTGTAGTACTAACCAAATTTTATTTTGCATTGCATATTAGAATTGTGAATCTTGTAGCCTTTATTGGAGAATTTGCTATTTTGTTTGTATCTAATTAAATTAATCTCTTTTACTACTCTTCGTAGCCAACTTAATTGCCCTTACTTTATTTGCATCCATCAGTGTAACAACAGAAATTGTGGTTTTGGATAATTGGAAATTAAAACATTAATGATCTAACTTCCAAATATATTTGTTTTCCATATTCATGGCGTTCCTCTGGGTTTTCATTTCCTCCCTCTTGCTTACTCCACTCCTACACTTCTGAGCTTATTTACTGTAAGTAATAGACCTTCATACAAATAGCTGGTTCTGCCTTTGCACCATTCGGAGATTTCCTTCTTTTGGATCCTCATGACTTTGCCTCGCAGCTTTTCTCTTCCACAATTTTAGTGTAACACTGCATTTTATCTGCCTGTTATTTGTTTCTCACCGTCATATTTCACTGAATCATCTGCACCTTTATGACAGTCTGAACCCAATAGTGAATAGTTGTGCAAGTTATGGGCAATACTCATCACTAATATACAGTATATGTTCTTTAAGATTTGGTCATTATAATTTTATTTAGTCCACGTTTTCCTATAGAGAGACCATTTTTCAAGTCTGTTTTGACACCACGTATAGAAACTGTCTTGCACGTGCTATTTCAGCGAACTTTACTGTAGCAATCCATTTGTATTCCCTGCAGTTTCACAATGCAGTCTATTCATTTTTACCACGTCACATGTCAGGCATCTCGTGACTGGCACCACTATACTACATGACGGACCGAAATAACTGAGAATGTTATGATTATTGGCACAAAAGAAATAAGAATATCTCCAATTCTACTGTCTTATAAATGCTGCTGAAACAAACTCAATCATCACAATAGCATAGCGTCAACCAACAATTTGCTTCAAATGCTAATTTTGGGTCATGTGTCATTTAGTTCAACCCCATTGTGCACTAAAAATTTGAGATGCATACTTAAACTTTTATTGAGTGATGTGCAGCCTTATCAAGTTAACGACTGTGTCGCAATATTAAAACATTATGAGCCATCTGATGAAAAATGTATTTTCTAAAGTACCTTGATAAACTTTTGAACTCAAAAGTCAAGTAAAAAAAAATGATCAAAAATAGTATACTGAATCAACAGTATATCAATGGTCATTTATTGTGCTACTTGAATTATTCTCTCACTGAATTTATTAAATGTGTACCTAAATCTGAAGAGATGTGTTTTCAGGGATGTCTTTGTTATGATAGAAGACTACCTGAGTGGTTGGTGGCACCGTGAGGAACTTAACAAGCAGCGATTAATTTTTACTGCAATAGCTTTGAAACTTTTAGTCCAAGCTAAGTAATAAAATGAAGCTCAAAGGCACATAGTTTAGCCCAAGTGTTGTGCTTGCAGCTTTTTGCACTAAAGCACAGTGAGATAGGTTTCCTCTTGAATGTAATAGTATTGGCATTATAAATACTGGTATTCCAAATGTGAATGTTTCTTCTGTACTGGAAATGGTCCTCTTTTACAGTCTAAAGAAATGTTTTATGTCTTTTTATATTTTGCACACACAGCAAAGCAAGCTCAGATGAGACACCCAATGCAATTTAATGGAGCAAGTGCTGTTATGATACAGTAGGTGTATGATCTGTGTGTGTGAGAATACAAGGTGTTTGTCTAGAAGACCAACAAGTAACAATGATCAAGTAAGCTAATATACACCATCACTTCATTGATCAATGATATGTCAAGACAATTCCCAATTGGAATGGTAAGTGAAGTTCATCAGAATATTGTAGGTATTGGTTCAGCTCATAGCTGTAATCTGAATGCAGCATTGATTCTGCAGTAACTTTAATGAGAATAGTATTATTGATTATTTAATAACCATGAGCGTACTCAAGGGAGGAATGTATTGATTCTGCATACATTGAAAGTGGAAAAAAAAAAAAGCCACCGAGTCTGTCACCTGGAGCTGATGGTGATGAGGAATGCAGCTAAAATGAATAGATTTAATTTGTGTAAATTAAAGAATCCAACCTGATTATGGCATGGATTACTGCAATTTGAGAAAGTCAGCAATGTGGATACCCAATAGAGTGGATGAGTATTGCACATTAAGTACAATGGTAAATGATGGTAGTAATGCAGTATGACTACAAATATATATTTTGGGGGATCAGAACTAGGATAATTCATGTAAGGATTTGAAAGATCTATTCAGATATCAATTTTTGTAGGGTTCTATGATATACACTACTGGCCAAAAGTATTGGCACCCCTGCAATTCTGTCAGATAATGCTAAAATTTTCCCAGAAAATGATTGCAATTACAAATGCTTTGGTAGTAATATCTTCATTTATTTTGTTTGCAATGAAAAAACACAAAAGAGAATTGGGGGGGAGGGGGTTGAATTAAATCATTATAATTTTACACCATACTCCAAAAATGGGCGGGCAAAAGTATTGGCACCCTCAGCCTAATACTTGGTAGCACAACCTTTAGACGAAATAACTGCGCACAACCGCTTCCGGTATCCATCAATGAGTTTCTTGCACAGCTCTGCTGGAATTTTAGACCATTCTTCTTTGGCCAACTGCTCCAGGTCTCTGAGATTTGAAGAGTGCCTTCTCCAAACTGCCATTTTCAAATCTCTCCACAGGTGTTCTATGGGATTCAGCTCTGGACTCATTGCCGGCCACTTTAAAAGTCTCCAGTGCTTTCTCTCAAACCATTTTCTAGTGCTTAATGAAGTGTGTTTTGGGTCATTGTCCTGCTGGAAGACCCATGACCTCTGAGGGAGACCCAGCTTTCTCACACTGGGCCCTACATTATGCTGGTTTGTTGGTAGTCTTCATACTTCATAATGCCATGCACACGGTCAAGCAGTCCAGTGCCAGAGGCAGCAAAGCAACCCCAAAGCATCAGGGAACCTCCGCCATGTTTAACTGTGGGGACAGTGACCTTTTTTTTTTTTCCCCTGTAAACTCTATGTTCATGCCTTTTCCCAAAAAGCTCTACTTTTGTCTCATCTGACCAGAGAACATTCTTCCAAAACATTTTTGGCTTTCCCAATAAAGATATTGCTACCAAAGCATTTCTAATTGCAATATTGTTCCAATACTTTTGGCCAGTGGTGTATAACAAATAAAAAATATCAATTTGTGTTCAATGTCTGTGGTGAACAATCAATTGTCTATCTAGCATTTAATCATTACTAGCATTCAGCCATTACATCTTATTTTTTAGTGTTTTAGAGGCAAATGACCTCGACCCCGGATTAAGCGGCAGATGATGGCTGGATGAATGGATGGAGGCAAATGGATTAAAATCAAATTACATTCATAACTGTTAGGAAAGCCTATGAACAAAATATACGGAATTCAAATTTACGAGAAGGAATATATTGCATTTAGTACTGTGAGACAACATAAAAAGGCATATGTGCCAGGACACTAACCATTCATTAAATTGCAATGAAAGTGAGAGTTGAGTGCAAATCAAGAAAAATTGTCAACTACGCTAAAATTTAAAGGTTTCAGGCTGGGTCATAGAATGCACCACCATTTGTTTTTTTTCTAGTGCTATGCCATGAGCAGTACTTTTGATTCAAACTGCAAAATCGTAACCCTGTATTAGCATTGGTTCATTCTCAGCTTTTTCATGTCAACCAGTAAACAAAAAATAACACAAAACACTGGCTCTCACTTTATTATTTTCCTGACAAAGCTTTTATGATCAAGAAAAGTGTTAAGTATTGCAAAAAAACATGATGGTTTTGACCTCGGTGTAAGAAACAAGCCCTCACAGAGCATTCCGTGCATTTTTCTGAACCCTATTTTTGTATGTTTTATTGTTGTTTTTTCACTTGAACTGGCTCGATTCCAGAAAGCTGAAAACCAGAAACTAGTATGAATAACTATATGAATGTAATTAATGTCAAGGAAGTTAAAAGCAATTCAACATTTTTTTCCCATCAAGCAGAAAACAAATGGCGTGCTGTCAGAAGAAGACATCCGCACATACAGTATGCAAAAAGGTACCATCATTAAATTCAGAATAACCAGGTGATTGCTCACTGTATCACAGTATTTTACCAACGTTCACGATAACCTCATGGCACAACAATAGTGTGATCAATGTGATTGGATCACAATATCCATGCAAATGAAGAAGCATAACATTGTACAATAAATCTTGCAATAAAGTAAATATATTGTATTACAAATGTGTGATTATTCCTGTCATTCGTCAATGCATATATCTTTTGTCATATGAATACACTTAACACTCACATTGATAAAATTCCCCTTTTAACTCTGACATGTTCATGATTCCTTCAGTCCTCTCCTGTTTGGATCAGAACTAAGATCATCCATATAAGGATTTGAAAGATCTATTGCCATGTTTGAACACACACACAAACAATACTATTTGTCACTTCTACCCTTGAATACTATCCACTCTCCGTCCTTTTTGATTCAGAGCGAAATTGTGCCTTTCCTGTCAATACGATAGCTACCCACGCTCAACACTATATATAGCGCTTTTAACGTCTTCCCACAAGCTCCACAGCCCCCCCCACCCCCCCCCCAACTACTTCTCATCGTCTACCTCCTCCACCTCTACTTGTCAGCTTAATAATGTTCCAAACGAAAGTGTTCATGAGTAGGAGATCAAGAAAGGAGGTTTGGTGAACAGACAAATAATTGCAATAAGATAGGATTGGTAAAAAAGGGACAAAAATAAATGGGAAATTGGGGATATGGTTTTGGTAACTGAGAAGGGTTTAATAATGACTGTTAATAGGCAGATAGAGGAATTTTTGTTTTTTTTTTTTGAGGTCACGAACAACGAGTCTGGCAAATATGACTGATACGATCACACCCGGAAATTGCAGACAAATGCCAGGAAGACGGCATAAGATTCTAATTTGAATAATAATCACAAATTATGCTGCATTTGCAATGTGTCCACAAGTCGACGTTGATCTAAATGTATTTATTGTGCCATGGAAAAAGGTGCCGCTCACTGTGCGGAGAAAATAACCTGGGGAGCCATTTCAGATGTGTTTGCATGAACGATGCTGTTGGGTTGAAAAGATTAAATTGGCAGTGCCTAACTCTTCAAATTGAAAATTTAACATAACAATCACATTAATATGCTCAAAGTCAGAGCCATATACCAACACCATAACAATAACAAGGCTTGTTAAAGCCACTATTGCCTCTATTTATTCAAATCAAAACAATATTATTTTAACTACCTACATATGACTCATTAGAGAATTTAGAACTTATTCAGATTGCAGTGAAGCTCAAAACATTTTCTATATTTTATGCTGGAACTCCTGAACTCTCAATAATGAATTCCAAATTTGCTTGCCTGTGTTTGTTTGTGCATTGATGCATGCTGTTTAATTATGTATTCATATAGGACGCTTTCATTGTGCAGATTTTTTCCCCTCCCAAATAAGAAATACTGTTGCAAATTTGTCCTTGGTCTTATTTTGAAATATCAGCAGCAGTAGGTACAGAAAGTCCAAAGTCAAACACTTCTTCAGTCCTGGTCGACAGCCAATTTTGCTGTAATTGCTCACCAATACAACGCCAGGCCCATAAATACTGGAAACTAACACAGTTCTCATCTTTAGCCTTTAAGCACCACCACAATGGATTTAAAATGAATCAAACAAGCTAAGAATTAACTCTATTTTCAGTTTTAATTTGAAAATATTTTCATATAATTCCACTGTGCTTTGTATGAATTGCAACCACGAAAAATGTGTTAGGATATAAATAAATAAATGACTGACCTGTGTGTGTGTGACCCTGTTTAAAATTGAATGTGTCAAGGCCCATGAAACATACATGTCTTGCCATGACTTGCAGAAGGGAAAAAAATGCAGGGTCAGATAGGTGAAAACATAAAATGCTAATGAATATAATTTTACTCTACATTTTTTCATTCTACAATACAGCTGTAGTAAATCTTTGTGTTACATACCATGCCACACATGACAGATTCGACTCAGTAGAGCTTAAGTGATGTTAAACAATCTTTGCGTGCTCTTTCTGCAAACATGATTTCAATTTCATGTTATAGGAAACTCAGCTAAGCAAGGTTCCATTTGTTGAGCACGAACAGTCAGACGATTATCATGTTTGTTTCCATGCATAATAGAGTGCCGTGAGTGCATAAGTACAACCTGTGTAAGGGTGTCCTCGCTAAAGACTTGGGTGTGATAAAAGCTAGTTATCAGCTTTCACGCCAAGCACTTTGAAAATAAATAAATAAAATGATTTGAGGAGTGAATTCTAATCAGTGTCCCGTGTAAGCTAATCAAGAGAGCCACATGAAATTATCCAAGTTCACTTAATTTGGTCCTTCTTTTCGCTACAAGTAATTTGCTCCACTATTTATGCCAGCAACATACAGTGACTGGCAGAACAATTAAATGCTCTCTCATGGCACAAGTTACATACATAACCTGTGTATCATTTAGTTTGGTGGGTTTCTCTCACGTAAAATGTTAAAGACAAATCCATGTACATTAACTTTGGTCATGTTTTTTTTTTTTTTTTTTTTTTTTGTCTTTTGCCATCCATCTGTCATGATGCGCTGCTGGTTAGATTTTGTTTGTTTCAGGGCCAGCTGTGGGAGCATTCGTGACGTCACACCGGCAGCGAGTTCCAGCTAATCAACACTAATATATAAACGGTGGCGAACCAACACAACGGCGCCGAGAGATTAGTTTGCTGGTCGCCATTCGCACATACTGCTTTCGAGCCGCTCTGTATTTGTCATCTAGGTCGTCAGACGTCTTAGCTTTGTCATCCTCTACCTTGTGCAGGTATCGAGTGTATTTTTGTTTGTCTTTTTGGCTATCTGCCCTTTGCTCAGTTTTCGCGTTTTTGATCCCCGTCGACCTGTATGTCACGGAATCCTTTTGTTAGTCCCACTTTTCCGCGTTCGCGAGTTTTGTTTTGATTGTGAATAATAAATCCCCGAACGCTTCCCTTCTGTTGTCTGTGTTTGGGTCCAATCTTGTTCTCCGCATTCGCGGATTGTAACAGAATCTCTCGGCCAAAATGGACCCCTCAGACAGCGAGCCGTTAGTCCAGGAGTTTTCGGAACCGCGGGAGCGCGTCGACCCGCACGATCACATGCTCCATGAAATCATGTTGGCGTTAAATAGACTCACCGTTAACATGTGCGCTCTTGAAGCACGGGTGGACCGGTTTGGTGCTCACCGCCTTGCTTCAGCCACAGCCGCGGCTTCGATGCACGTCCCCCTCGCTGCATCAGCCGACTCGGCTTCCACTCCGTTGCGTGAGCCCGACATTCCGCACCCGCCACGCTACGGCGGGGAACCCGGCTCGTGTGGGCAGTTTTTGCACCAATGTTCTTTAGTTTTCGACCAACAACCCCTCACGTATTCCACTGATCGGTCCCGGGTTGCGTTTGTCATGAGCCTTCTCACGGATAAGGCAGCAGCATGGTCAATGGCGATTAGCAATCGGTACCCGGAAATACGAGTATCTTTTCCGGCTTTCATCGAAGAGATGAGGAGAGTTTTTGATCACCCCATACGGGGTAAAGAGGCCGGCAGTCGTTTGCTCGATTTTTCGCAGGGCACGCAGTCAGTCGCGGACTACTCAGTCTCCTTCCGCATTTTGGCGGCGGAGAGTGGCTTTGATGACGCAGCCTTGCG
The DNA here is from genome assembly GCF_030265065.1 of Corythoichthys intestinalis. Taxonomy (NCBI): domain Eukaryota; kingdom Metazoa; phylum Chordata; class Actinopteri; order Syngnathiformes; family Syngnathidae; genus Corythoichthys; species Corythoichthys intestinalis. Next base: position 25,507,868 of record NC_080405.1, read on the forward strand.
TAGCATTTTTCGGAGGGGGCTGCACCCATTGGTGAAGGATGAGCTAGCCGCCCGCGACGAAACTAAAGATTTGGAGGAATTAATTTTTTTATCTATTTCTTTGGACAATCGGCTTCATGAGCGCGAGCGAGAGAGAGGAGCTGAGCGGCGCGGTCGGTCGGCGAGTGCGGTCGTCGGGAGAGCTTCGTCAGCTTCTACAGCAGGCTCACCTCGGGCTCCTATTGCCTCGCCTGGCTTGGAGTGGCAGCCGACGACAGACGAGGAGGCGATGCAGCTCGGCGGCAAAAGACTCGATGCAAGGGAGCGCAGCCGGCGCATGGTGGAGCGGCTCTGCCTGTACTGTGGTGAACCAGGTCACCAGGTAGCTTCTTGTCCGGGAAATCCCCGTGCAGCTCGGAGAAGCCATTGGGACCGGCCACCGGCGTCGACCGTCGCCACCGCAAAGGCTAAGTCAAGTAGAGGTACTCCACCGCGACCCTGTGAGTACCCACCCACAGCTGCCAAGACTGTAAACAAACTAGAGAACACTAGACTGCAATTACCTGGCATTATTACAGGCAATGGCAGCAGTTGTAATGTGACGGTTTTGATCGATTCAGGGGCGGATGACTGTTTTGTGGATTTTTCAGTTACAGAAGCACTTGGCGGAACCCTGATTAAGTTGACGGAGCCCCGGGAAGTACGGGACCTAAATGGGGACCTCATTTCCACAGTCACACACGTAACGGAAAATCTCCAGTTGGTAGTGTCGGGTAACCATTGTGAGCGTAGACCGTTTTTTGTCATGCCAACAAAATTGGCGCCTGTGGTTCTTGGGTTAACATGGCTTAAACTGCACAATCCAGACATAGACTGGGAGACCCCCAGAATCACCAATTGGAGCGTGCACTGTCATTCACATTGTTTGCGCGCTGCCCCGTCCTCCTCTGGTCCCACGGTGCTACGTGTGCCAGAACACATTGATTTGGCTTTGGTGCCCGCTGAATATCACGACCTCAAGTTGGTTTTTAGCAAAGACCTAGCAATGTCACTGCCACCACATCGACCCTACGATTGTTCTATTGATTTGGTTCCGAATTCATTGTTGCCCTCCTCAAAACTGTATCAGGTGTCCAAACCTGAGCAGGGGGCCCTAAACGATTACATATCGTCGTCTCTCGCGGCCGGGCTGATTCGTCCGTCGAAATCTCCTGTCGGGGCGGGATTCTTCTTTATCAGTAAAAAGGATAAAACACTTCGGCCGTGCGTTGATTACAGGGGCCTTAATGACATCACTGTTAAGAACAAGTACCCCCTACCTCTGCTGGACTCTGCTTTCGCACAGTTACAGTCCGCCTGTGTTTTTACCACACTAGACTTGCGCAATGCTTATCACTTGGTAAGGATAAAGGAGGGCGATGAATGGAAGACTGCATTTAATACTCCCAGTGGACACTTTGAATATCTAGTCATGCCATTCGGACTAACTAACGCACCGGCAGTCTTCCAAAATCTTGTAAATGATGTACTCCGGGACATGGTCGGTCGGTTTTGTTTTATTTATTTGGACGACATCCTAATTTTCTCTAGAAGCCTCGACGAGCACAGACAGCATGTTCGGCTGGTCCTGCAAAGACTGCTCGAAAACCGTTTGTATGTCAAAGCGGAGAAGTGCAAGTTCCATGCCCGTTCAGTCCAGTTTCTGGGGTTTGTAGTGGAGAAGGGCCAAATAAGAGCAGATCCAGCTAAGATACAGGCTGTGGTCGAGTGGCCATCTCCAACATCAAGGAAGCACTTGCAAAGGTTCCTCGGGTTTGCGAACTTCTATAGGCGCTTCATTCGCAACTACAGCCAGAAGGCAGAACCTTTGACAAGGCTTACATCCATAAAAGTTCCATTTAGATGGACTCCAGAAGCTGAGGCTGCGTTTGTAGCTCTTAAACGATCATTTACTCATGCCCCTGTACTTACTCACCCTAATACCGATGTGCCATTTATCGTAGAAGTGGATGCGTCGGATTCAGGAGTGGGGGCCATTCTTTCACAGCGTTCCCCAGTCGACCAGAGGGTTCACCCCTGCGCCTTCTTCTCACGTCGCCTCAGTCCTGCAGAACGAAATTATGATGTTGGTAACCGGGAGCTGCTAGCCATCGTTCTGGCGCTCCAGGTATGGAGGCATTGGCTGGAGGGGACGCCAGAGCCATTTGAAATCTTCACGGACCACAAGAACCTGGCCTACATCCGAGCAGCCAAAAGACTGAATTCACGTCAGGCACGCTGGGCTCTCTTCCTCACACGGTTCAACTTCACCATCACCTACCGCCCGGGCTCTCGCAACACCAAGCCGGATGCTTTGTCCAGGGTCTTCAGCTCAGACCTCCACGAGGCTGTTCCGGAGCCCATTGTGCCTGAGGCCCAAGTAGTGGGGGCACTTCAGTGGGAGGTGGAAAAGAAGGTCGCCAGCTCACTGCAAAGCATGAATATTCCAGTGGGGTGCCCCAAGGACAGGTTGTTTGTTCCCCAAGAACACAAAGCTGAGGTGCTGCAATGGGGGCACGCCTCAAAAGTGGCATGCCATCCGGGGGTATCCCGGACACAGTTTTTAATATCCCAGAAGTTCTGGTGGCCTAGAATGAATGACGACATTCGGGAGTTTGTCCAGGCTTGCTCAGTATGTGCCCAGAATAAGTCGTCGCATTGTGCTCCTGCTGGTCTCCTGCGCCCCCTGCCGGTTCCATCACGTCCATGGTCCCACATTGCCGTGGATTTTGTCTCTGGCCTTCCCAGGTCCCAGGGAAATACGGTGGTATTGACTGTTGTTGACAGGTTCTCAAAGATGGCCCACTTCATCCCGCTCCCAAAGCTGCCATCTTCTCTGGAAACTGCCAATTACCTCGTGAGTCATGTGTTTCGCATTCACGGCATACCCTCTGACCTGGTGTCCGACAGGGGCCCTCAATTCGTGTCCCGAGTGTGGAAGGCGTTCTGTAAAGCCATGGGAGCTACAGCTAGCTTGTCGTCAGGCTACCACCCTCAGACTAATGGCCAGACGGAGCGGGCCAACCAAGACCTAGCTGCAGCCCTTCGGTGTGTCTGCCACCAGCACCCATCGTCCTGGTCGTCTCATATACCATGGGTGGAATATGCCCATAACACACTTGTCAGCACCGCCACAGGTATGTCACCATTTAAAACGGCATACGGCTTCCAGCCTCCTTTGTTCCCGTCCCAGGAGTCTGGCGTCTCCATACCTTCGGTGCAACAACACCTGCGGCGGGCACATCGGGTCTGGCGGGACGCACGTGCAGCTCTCTCGAGGACGGCAACACGCAACCAACTGTTGGCCGATCGCTTCCGGAGACCGGCTCCTCAGTACCGGCCGGGCCAGAGGGTTTGGCTCTCAACCAAAGACTTGAACATTGCTGGGGGCACTAAGAAGCTGGGTCCCCGTTTCATTGGGCCATATGTGGTGGACAGGGTCGTCAATCCAGTGGCTGTGAGGCTCACGCTCCCTCCTTCCCTCAGGATTCATCCAGTCTTCCACGTCTCCCTGCTGAAGCCAGTCTCCTCCAGCCCGCTGTGTCCCCTGGAGGATCCCCCTCCTCCTCCACGCTTGATCGATGGTGACCCGGTTTACACTGTGAGGTCTATTTTGGACTCGAGGAGAAGGGGCAGGGGGGTTCAGTATCTGGTCGACTGGGAGGGCTATGGTCCTGAAGAACGCCAGTGGGTTCCCCGCTCCTGGATCCTGGATCCCTCTGTCATCCGAGACTTTCACGCGCGCTGTCCCGGGAAGCCAGGTGGGTCGCCAGGGGGCTCCCTTTGAGGGGGGGGTACTGTCATGATGCGCTGCTGGTTAGATTTTGTTTGTTTCAGGGCCAGCTGTGGGAGCATTCGTGACGTCACACCGGCAGCGAGTTCCAGCTAATCAACACTAATATATAAACGGTGGCGAACCAACACAACGGCGCCGAGAGATTAGTTTGCTGGTCGCCATTCGCACATACTGCTTTCGAGCCGCTCTGTATTTGTCATCTAGGTCGTCAGACGTCTTAGCTTTGTCATCCTCTACCTTGTGCAGGTATCGAGTGTATTTTTGTTTGTCTTTTTGGCTATCTGCCCTTTGCTCAGTTTTCGCGTTTTTGATCCCCGTCGACCTGTATGTCACGGAATCCTTTTGTTAGTCCCACTTTTCCGCGTTCGCGAGTTTTGTTTTGATTGTGAATAATAAATCCCCGAACGCTTCCCTTCTGTTGTCTGTGTTTGGGTCCAATCTTGTTCTCCGCATTCGCGGATTGTAACACCATCAACTATAACTTTTTAAGGCACACATGACCAGCCAACAGATTTTACGACAAAACATTTGTTCTTATATATGCCCCAATGGACTATATTCAAACCAAAAGACATGCAGCTCATCAGCCAGTAAAATATATATACAGTAAACTACACTGGACTACAAGCCGAGGGTTTCAAGCGGAAAATTATGGAATATTTTTCTTGCGATTGTTGTATGGTGTAGTCATTTCCTTAAAGTCCAGTGTGACTTTTTATTATATCTAACCCAATTAATCACAATGGATAATTTTGTGATTTGAATATTACCTACTGTTTTGCAATGCTAAAACAATAATTACAAAGATTCCTTACTTTTGGTTTGAAAACCAAACAAACATAAATAAAATTTCCCACATTGACAATGTAACCCAAATGTTGCCCTCCTTGCAATTTTAGCATGCTATAAAGTGTTGCACATTTTCATAACAAATGTTGTCTTGGCATCGTTGACTGACTTCTAAAAAGCAAATGTATTATTCAAATGCGCCATGTTTGAGGTTCTACAATAGCAGGTCGTGTTTTAAGAAAAAATGGAGGCAAAATGTTTTTCTTTATTATAACATCTTCACTGAGTGTGTAGCCCCAAAGGTATGCCTGACATCTAAATACAGACAAGACTTCTCTGCCCTAATAATAAAGTCTGTGTTAATTTAACATTTACAAAAAAGACTTTTTTTGTGTGTGTGTGAAAGAAACAGTAGCACTCTGCCCTGAGGTGTGCAGACGACCCAGATAACCTTGTGGCTGCAGGTCAGTCACAGCATTGTCTGGTAAGGTGCTTTCTTATTACAGTACAAGCAGGAAGGAAGAAACTAAGAAGAGATACATGATTGGGTTCAGAAACAACATATTTAACGAAGCTGAAGATGAGCATATTTAGGTAGAATTGTGTAAAATTGATAACCAAAGACCTTTGTTAAAACTTCCCTTCTAATTAGTCTAATCAGTCCCTCTCCACCCTACACACACATACATGACTAAATAACCCATTGGTCACACATTTAAATTTTGATCAAGAAAAGTAAACGAAATGATGAAATTGAGTCAGCGTGGTTTGAGTAAATTTCTAAAATTGAAAACAACATTTAAATGTAAGCAAAAAATAACATCACCCAATGCCTTTGATAAGACATCTGAGGAAATGTGTTGGACATTTGATAACACATTACACTGATTAAAAATACATTTTCTTTCTCTTAAAATGAACCGTATTTCAACTTGACCAAATTTATTTCCTAACTATGAAACATCTGCTGCTGCAATTTCAGGGAGAAATGGAGATCATGCCAATTCCACAAATGAAATTATAATGTAAGACCTTTCAAGTCTTAACCTCTTTCGTGATAGACGTGTTAACTCATTGGCTCCCATTGACAATGATAAATGAACCTGATCAACTCTAAAATTATCTTACACGTCCCTTTGCGCGCGTAAAATTTAACTTGAGCATACATACAAAGATTAAAGTAGTCAAGTTCCTCACTGCGTAAAACTCCAAGCTATACGGCTCTAAGTAATGACCGCCCATGCCGTTCTTGACAATTAAACTTTGAGTCACTTGGTCGTTGTGACTCTGTGTTCAGTCTAATCATAATGAGAATACACAGAGCCGTAGTTCAGTTCATTATTAAGTGCCCTGAAGCTAAAAGAAATCTTGCAAGTCCCATGACTTGGTGTCTCCCTGTGCCTCATAGGACAAAATTAACAGGCTGATGCAATTCAGGGTAGGAGATTATGTTCGATAGACATATTTGCATTCCTACATGACATGAAGTTTTCACAAGGAACTCATCTTTAACCTTTATCTTATTAAAGGTTTCAACTTCATATATAATTAATTATACACAAGAGTAATATGGGATTCATAATTATTGTCATCTTTCATCTCATGTTGAAGTTAAAATTAGGTTTCTCCACACAGGGCGGTATTGACAAGCTGCAGTTGACAGTGATAGAAGTTTAATCCATTTGAAGTGGGAGGGCTGTCAGCGAACGAACAAATGTATATTTGTTGCCACCCTCACTCTCAAATAGATTGAACGTCTACTAGCAGTGCAATGGTTTGCGGTTCAAAGCCGAACCATACGGTTCGCCCTGTACGGTTCAATACGCCTTTATGAACCGCGCCTTTTCGGTTTTGCAATTAATTTATCCTGAACGCTTGTGGAATGAATTGGTCGAGCTCTGTGTGCCTGTATGTGACGTAAAGCACAGCTGTGGAGAAATTCCCGCCCTGCAAGTAAATGTCCGATCGCTGTCAAGCACCTGTGTAATAAAAGCAGAGAAAGTGAAACAAGAAAGAAAACAAAACGCTATGGCGAGCGGAGGAGTGGAGAGACCGAATTTTGAGGAAGCACCGGCCTCTTTCGCATCTGCGGTGTGGCAACATTTCGGGTTCCCCGTACACTACAATGTGGCGGGAGAGGAAATATTGAAAAAAAAACATTTTCGAGCATTGCTCAGCGCTTGTTCCCTATGCTAATGGCAACACTTATAACATAACTCCGGCACCTCAGCCGGCCGGCATCACCCACAGATATCACTTTCTCAGAGCAGGACTACCCCGAAGAGGACACCAGTGAAAACACACGGCGGGCTTCGTTAATTTGTTTGCAACGCTTGACCCGCGTTACATTGTTCCCTCGCGGACATATTTCTCCAACAACGTAATCCCCGACATTTATGAAATGGCACGCAAAGCCATCGAAGAAGATTTCGCTGAAGCACATAGTTTCGCCCTGACCACTGACAGTTGAACGTCCCGTGCTACAGAGTGCTACTAACTAACTGTGACGGTCCACTATAATTCATACCTGTCAAGTTGTACGGTCTTGGCGTAATTTGTACAAGTGAGCACTGATTTTTAAATGTGTACGTTTTTCATGCATTACGTTTTTTTTTTCCTCTGTTCGGATTTTGTCACCCTTTTTGGCAACGAGACAATGTGCGTTAATACGTTGGTTGAATGACGCCAGAAAAGTCAGAGACACGGAGAGGGAAGAGTGTTTGTTGTGACGCTGTAGCAAACGCGATGCTAGGCTAGGTGGCTCCAATATTTCCTGACTCTAGCCGACAGCCTACAGTCTATGCCGAGATATCTCATGCATATAGAACTACATACGAAATGACAGACTCGGTAGCGTTAGTAAACAGCCGCCATTTTAGAGCAGTAAACTTCTCAGAAAGGCTCTGTTGTAGTGAACCTTCCTAGCGAACCTAAGTAACTTTTTATCTAAAATACTCCTAAATCGGCAAAATCTTGACTTGAGTCTATCTTTAAAGGATTAAACAGTTTTAAAATTTTCACATTTCGAAAGTAGACAGAAGGGAACTAATGCAAAAACGGGAGCAATTTTATCTACTTTAACGGTTGATTCACAACATTAAATGACCCCCAAACATAGCAAAGGTTACTATGTTTTTGTTTGTTTGTTTGTTTTTTTGTTGAAAAAATGGGGGGGGAAATCATGAACGGTAACAATAGTTACTTTGCCAAGTAACTTTTTTACTACTGTGTGTGTATTTCAGTAGTTAGTCACAACACTAGCCAAAGAGCTAAGAGGCATTTTAAGTCGAAAATGTTTACATTTTAAGTCTTTATTTCACTTTCTTAAAAGCAAAATAAAGGCTTTTTTTTTTTTTTTAAAAAGAAAAAAAAAGAAAAACGCAAACCGAAACCGAACCGAAACCATGATCCCAAAACCGAGGTTCAAACTGAACCGTGGGCTAACTGAACCGTTGCACCCCTAACGTTGACTAATGTTAAACTCATTTAAATTCACAGCAGGAGGATAATTGGATACCACATTATCATCAGTGGCACTGAAATAGTTGATGGTAAATTAAAGTAAAATATGAAGTTGTCTGCTTATTTCGAAAGTGTCTGTTTTTTCACCGTTCTGAACCCTCTGTTCTTAATCAAAAGGACTTATAACCCTAATTAACAGCATCACACTATCATAACTTTCCCTGTCTTCTAGCTAAGGGCACTCACTTTTTTCACCAAAACTGGTGTTTGGCTTCCATTGGGCACATTAAGATGGAAACATTAGACTCCATTCACCTGCCTAGTTGCACTTGACAAGAGTATAAAATGCACTTTTAAACAAATGCTTCCACTTATTTCATAGAAGCAGTGAACTGAATTTGAACCCTCTGTGATTTCCAGTACAGTTGTAAAGGCGTGTGTGATCATGTGTTCCTGTTTGTGCGCTCTCTAATGCCTGGACGTATGTGCATCTAAACGTGCGTGTGTGTGTGTGGGAGGGGTGCTCCAGTTGTCGGGTACAATCATTTCTTGGAATCAGAGACAGAAATCCCACATCTCAGTGGGTCACTCACATACACACAAGACACAATCATTGCAGAGCCCATTCTCAGTTCATGAAGAAATGAGGAAAAAAATCAAGAGTCAAGCTGTGAATTTAGGAAACAAGATTCAGATGAATTGAGGTCTTGCCAAGACTAGAACGCTATCAAGCTGTTCTGTTTATTGCTGTCTAATCCTACTCGCAAATACATGGCTGTACCGCCAGTAGCATTGTGGATGGTTTTCAAAGGTACAATGCATGGTGCATTCAGATTCGAGCATTGTCTTTTTTGCTAGCCATTGTCTGATGATGTTTGGACCCAGAAAGCAAGCTTTGGGATCATTTTATTGCACCCTCAGGACTCTTAAAAGAGTTGTGAGCACCATTAATTTACAAAATAAATGACCACCATTTTATTTTTAGCATTGCTATTATGACCACACAGTATAAGATGAGATACGTACAGTACGTCACCTGTCCAGCAATTTACTTGTTTCAAGAATATTGCCTCTCAGTGTATCTTATAAGCAAGCATTAAACCATTTATCCAGCAGTAAATACATACCCATAAAGATAATTGTTCATCACATCTTGTTGGCTTAACAGTCTCTCTCTCTCTGAATCCATGGAGAATTTTTTTCATGGATCTCTTACTCAATCAATACTGAGAAGGGTTGTGCGATCAATGACCAATCTGATTATAATGAATATGGGATGCAGTTGGGAACATGTAGGATAGGAACACACACACAACTGAAAAATATTGACTTTGTCACTGATGTTTTTAATGAAAAGGAAAAAAGACTAAAGGTGTAATTGAGTTTTTCCTATATACTAATATTTTAAAGAATATTAAAATAATATATTTTAAAGAATAAGATTGAAACACAATCATAATTAAAATTTTGTTTAAATAGGGGGCCTGTTTACCATGTTGCAGTTCATAAACAAACAAATAATAGGACTGATGAAAGACTTGTGATGTAGGTGATGTAGGCAGATAAAGGAATACATGAATGAAAGGCAAATATCATGTGCTTTGATCCCTCATTTTTCACGTTTAATAGGGATCAGAACCCGACGCAATAAGTGAAAACAAAAAAAGAAATGTTCAATGTATTTATTCAGATTTAGCATTGGAAAGAGATACATATAAGACATGTTTTTTTCACTTTCAATGTATTTATTCAGATTTCGCATTGGAAATAGATACATATAAAACATGTTTTTTCACTTTTCCCCAAAGTATAATTAAAAAAAAAAAAAAAAAGTGTGTATAAATATTTTAATAGTTTTTAAGCACTTCAAATGTAATTATGCTAAGGTTAAAACAACATGTTACTGTCCCACAGAATTATTTTTAAAGAAGAATAAAGTAGAGAAATGCTTGTCTTTGTTGGATGCTTCATTGAGTGACTCCTCTCAAATCCGCACAATGAGTTGCCACAACAACTGTTTAACAAGTCAAACAATGATTGACACATGCGACACTTTGAAGTTTTGGCTTCCAAGCATCTCTGGCAAGATCAAACCTCAATGTCTGTCAATCGTAGTTAACCTTAAAGTGCCTGTGACACGAAAAAGCATGTTTATTTCATAATACACGCGGTATTTTATGCCCCTGAATGATATGGACCGCTTGGATGTGTGTGGAAGCGATCACTATTTTTATTTAGTTTTTTGAATCCCGCGCCATGAAAATGAGTGACTTCCGGCTTCGGTCTTGCATTGAGGAGGAGGGCGCTGTGACGTGTACGGTAGAAGACGTCCTCTTCACGCTACAGTGTACTGTTGTGTATGAGGACGAAGGATTCCGCTGATTTTGCGGATTAATACGTTTATTTTTCGCATCACGCCAGCCAAACGGCTGCAGAAAAATCATTCTGTATGAGGGAGAGGCGTATGCGCCTTTTTGGAGTTTCAAAAGGTTCCCCATTCACCGTGGATATTTACTGTGGGACCATTGGACTTACGAGGAAGTGAGTAAACATCTTGTTTTGTATTATGTCAAATACGAATACAGCGATTACAAAGTAAACGCTACAAACTTCCTTTAAATAAAGGACTACTTACGTTTGATAGGCATGTAAAAAGTTCTCCTAATGCTCATTAGCACTCCAGCCACCCTCCTCCGGGGAACGAACTGTAAATTGCTCTCCGCCGGGCGGTTTGCCGATCCACAAAGACAATCGACAACCGGGTCGTCATGTCAAATAATCCAGGCTAGTTATGTGTGATTTTCCGCTTTGAAGACTTTGAAACATCACTCGGTTCGGGTTAGCATGTCGGCTAGCTGTCACGCCTTCTGGTTTGTTTAAATTCTCCGAAGCCGGGGAAGGGAAATGACATATGTCTGATTTAGGTGTCATAAAATATCGTTCGGGAGGTGCAACAGTAAAGGTGAAGTCGACAGTTTTGACCATTATGGAGTAATTTTGCCATGTCGTCATTAATAAATGCATTTTTATTATTTCATATTCCATTCAGCACAAGACTGTTATTTGTCACGTCCATGCCATTTATTTGGCAATTGGGGAAAATACTTGGATAAAAAGAATATCCTGTAAAAATATTGAAGTAAAGAGACAGAAACAATGACATTTTGCCGCTCTCTTCGTCGCGTTTTCCTCGTTGTGAATAGTTCCCCCTTGACGGGCTGACTGGTCCTTCTCAAGCCATTTATATAGCTATTGGGGAAAAATACTTGGATAAAAAGAATATCCTGTAAAAATATTGGAGTAGAGAGACTGAAACAATGACATTTTGCGGCTATCTTTGTCGCGTTTTCCTCGTTCTGAATAATTCTCCCTCAATGGGCTGAAAAGTAAAACCGATGAGCCCAGTCTACTGCTGATGTCATCCACATGTTGGGGACGCTAAAGCCCTATAATGGTAGGCGTGGCTAACCGGCAGATTAAAAGACTAATTTCTCATCATCTGTGCTTTGCTAAATTGTCGTATTTAGTCGAATCGTCTCAAAATATGATTCTAATTCACATAATAATGCCATTTAAGACTTTTTTTCTCGTGTCGTATGCTCTTTAATAAGCAACTCCAGTGCACTGCCGGGCCAAGAAAAGCAGCAGGAGGGAAAGGGAGACTACGTGATCGGATTGGGACAGCTCATCTTTATTTATTTATTTATTTTTTAATCTGGGGAAGAAAAAAAAACGCGATGGACTGTGAGTACGAAGTTTGATTAACAAAGTAGTGACTGATCACTGTATATTAAACCCATCTCAAAATCCATCCCTTGAAAATGATTGACGACATACTGTAGTGTAAAATGTTTGAGTACAGTAGTCATTTTTTGGTGTTGTGGTGTGATATTTTTTGTTGATAGAGGAACCCACCCAGTGGTCCAGGTTTTAGTCCCTGGCAACACTTGGTACTTACTGTTAGCTCCCTGGGTGCTGGAAAGCAGCCACTATTCAAGTTCTGCATGCAGTGGCGCGGGAAGTGTTGTGCTAAGGGTGCTACAGCACCCTCCAATGTTGGGGAGAGAAAAACACTTTGGTAGAATCTTTTTTGTTTTATTTTTGGTTTTACTTTTGTTAAAAATACATCGATAAATTAAACATTTGAAACAATAGCGTATTTACATTTGGGGATTAAAAATATATGTTGAAAAAGTTTTCTTTTTGTTAATAACATGGTCACCACCTGTCACCTTGCTTGCTAACAGGTCATGTTGGATAAGGCGCTATTGGAACGGAAAAGTTAACTGTTGAAAAAGGAGGCGTTAACATGGCGCGAAAATGAATTAGCAAGTTTTTCTTTACAAAAAAAAAAAATTCTAAACGTTAATTCGAGGTTGAAAATGAAGATGATTATGATAGTTTATAATAGTGCCCAGCGGAGAAAAGTAAGCTGCAGATTTAGACTGTGGAGAACTTCAATAGCTTGCATTGCATCCATATTATTGTTTGTTGTTGCTGTTGAGCTGCCGCCATGAAGAGCGCTGTTGGATATTTGTGTGCAGCTTATTTGTGTGGGTGGTAAACTGAGGCTTAATGGACCTTTCAGTTTTCATATATGTTTGTGTGTCACTGTGCCATCTTGCTGCGGGGATTTGTCTTATAATACATGGGTGCTTTTATTTCCAATACAAAAACTCCAACACACACTGTAGGTGAAATAGTATGCTGTCTTTGTACTAGCCTAGTAGTAATACGTAAACTTACCTGTGTACTGCCATTGTACACTCCTTGAATGGAGAAAACGCCCGAGCATGACAAATTTTTACTGAAACGGCATTTCTTTGATGGGGGAAAAAAATATGATCCTCAGAACCCCCTGCTGTGAGTGACTTTCAGCGCTCCTGTCTGCATGTCACAAATAGTATGTTGCCATGGTTTGTTAAACTCAGCAGCATATTACTGTATATTGCATAACCAGGTAGAATCAGAAAAGATAAATTTCCACGAATCTCATTATCTCACACTGTCACCAAATCATTGCATCAACATTTCACGCTGAAATCGGCGTAACAGACTAACAGCTAATTAATCAGCCTAATGTGTCCAACTGATTATGATATTAGGCAGTCTCTTTTCAGCTGAATTCTCTTTATCATCAATCATCAGCTCAAATGATTCATCCTATTATTGAAAATTATATCTAAATACAGACCTTAATATCAGATTGAAAAGTTAAAATAAGGGATGTAGTGGGTTTTAACTGGAGGGCTATGACAACCCTTCTAAAATGGAATATTTTTACACTCGTTATTTTATTTTTTTCTTTTTAGACAAAGAACAGACAAGTTTGACGAGAGGTTGACTGTCATTATGTAACTGAGTGTTGTCCAACTCTATTGTCTTAGAAGAGAAGTTCAACTACCTTGCTTGAGCATCTGCCACTGTGGAGGGACCTTCTCCACCAGGTGACAGCATGCTGCCCTCGTAGTCCCTATTCTTATCTGACTGCAATAATGAGCATGAGAACCCTTAGCGAAGGCACACTGACTCACACTTTGACAGTGCTAGTTTTTTTTTTTTTTTTAACTAATAATGAGTTCTGACATACAAACTCTCTTTATATCTGCCCCATCAGTATTTATAGTATAACGACGCATCCCAGCTTGTTGAAACTGATGACAGTTGGAGCCCTTTTCGACTTCTGACACCAAGTTCTATACAGAATTGTCACACAAATAATTGGGCTACTTTTTATATGACATCATAGATCAATATATTCTCACACCGTTATTTTCCTGCTCACCTTGCAGGCTTGGAAAACAAAATTTGTTTGTGAAAATACTTTTAGCACAATGCCATTATGTTGTGTATGTGATGATAATTACAAACCACCTTTCGGTATGGAATTGTTTCTCAAGTAACTCTTATGAATGTGCCATTAATTTATGAATAAACATGATTTTATGTACAGTACTTTGTAGGTCTACACTTAAGTTTTAACCAGTCGTAATATGGTATGGTAATTACTAGCAGTGGGAATCTTTGGTCACCTAACGATTCGATTACGATTGCGATTTAGAGGCAACTTATTGATGCACCCCCCCAACCCCCCCCCCCCGCTATTAGCTGCTGTTAATGTTTCGTACATTAGTTACAATAATTGTACAAAAATCCTCTCAGGCTTAAATAAACGACTATTTCAGTATCAAGCTAACAGTTCAAAACACTAAATAAGATACCCAAGTCCCCATTCTGGATCAGCAGATTTAAAATACAATGGGGCAAATAAGTATTTAGTCAACCACCAATTGTGCAAGTTCTCCTACTTGAAAAGATTAGAGAGGCCTGTAATTGTCAACATGGGTAAACCTCAACCATGAGAGACAGAATGTGGAGAAAAAAAAAAAAAAAGAAAAAAAAAAAAAAAAAAACAGAAAATCACAATGTTTGATTTTTAAAGAATTTATTTCTAAATTAGAGTGGAAAATAAGTATTTGGTCACCTACAAACAAGCAAGGTTTCTGGCTGTCAAAGAGGTTTTAATTTCTTCTAAGGAGGTCTAACGAGGCTCCACTCGTTACCTGTATTAATGGCACCTGTTTTAACTCAATATCAGTATAAAAGACACCTGTCAACAACCTCAGTCAGTCACACTCCAAACTCCACTATGGCCAAGACCAAAGAGCTGTCGAAGGACACCAGAGACAAAATTGTAGACCTGCACCAGGCTGGGAAGACTGAATCTGCAACAGGTAAAACGCTTGATGTAAAGAAATCAACTGTGGGAGCAATTATTAGAAAATAGGAGACATACAAGACCACTGATAATCTCCCTCGATCTGGGGCTCCATGCAAGATCTCACCCCGTGGCATCAAAATGATAACAAGAATGGTGAGCAAAAATCCCAGAACCACACGGGTGGACCTAGTGAATGTCCTACAGAGTGCTGGGACCACAGTAACGAAGGCTACTATCAGTAACACAATGCCAGGGACTCGAATCCTGCACTGCCAGACGTGTCCCCCTGCTGAAGAAAGTACACGTCCAGGCCCGGCTGCGGTTGTCTAGAGAGCATTTGGATTATCCAGAAGAGGACTGGGAGAATGTCTTATGGTCAGATGAAACCAAAATAGAGCTTTTTGGTAGAATCACAGGTTCTCGTGTTTGGAGGAGAAAGAATACTGAATTGCATCCGAAGAACACCATACTCACTGTGAAGCATGGGGGTGGAAACATCATGCTTTGGGGCTGTTTTTCTGCAAAAGGATCAGGGCGACTGATATGTGTAAAGGAAAGAATGAATGGGGCCATGTATCGTGAGATTTTGAATGAAAATCTCCTTCCATCAGCAAGGGCATTGAAGATGAGACGTGGCTGGGTCTTTCAGCATGACAATGATCCCAAACACACAGCCAGGGCAACAAAGGAGTGGCTTCGTAAGAAGCATTTCAAGGTCCTGGAGTGGCCTAGTCAGTCTCTAGATCTTAACCCCATAGAAAATCTGTGGAGGGAGTTGAAAGCCCATGTTGCCCAAAGACAGCCACAAAACATCACTGCTCTAGAGGAGATCTGCATGGAGGAATGGGCCAAAATACCAGCAACAGTGTGTGAAAAGCTTGTGAAGAATTACAGAAAACGTTTGGCCTCCGTTATTGCCAACAAAGGGTACATAACAAAGTATTGAGATGAGCTTTTGGTATTGACCAAATACTTAATTTTCCACCATGATTTGCAAATAAATTCTTTAAAAATCAAACAATGTGATTATCTGTTTTTTTTCACACATTTATCTCTCTCATGGTTGAGGTTTACCCATGTTGACAATTACGGGCCTCTCTAATATTTTCAAGTTTGAGAACTTGCACTATTAGTGGTTGACTAAATACTTATTTGCCCCACTGTACATTCAATTAATTTAATGTAGTAAATCAACCGTTGCTCAAATTGCTCCTGTTATTCCATAATTTCCCTTTGGTTGAATTTCGACATGTGAAAGTTTTAAAACTGTGTTAAAGATAGATTCAAGTCAAGATTTTGCCGATTTAGGAGTATTCTAGATAAAAAGTGCATTAGGTCCGCTACGAATGTTCGCTACAACAGCCTTTCAGAGAAGTCTACTGCTTTAAGATAACGGCTGTTTACTAACGCCGGCAAGTCTGTCATTTCACATTTAGTTCTGTTTACATGTGCTAACGCTGCCGAGCCCATCATTTCGCATCTAGTTCTATATGCAAAAGATATCTACCGTAGCATTATGTGGACGTAGTTTGTGTCGGCAGCAGTCAGGTATTATTGTTTTTTTTTTCTCTAGCGGCATGAGCCAGAGCCTTGAGTTGATGTCATGATGTTTACTCTCGGTCCGTTCCGTTCCTCATTGCGTCCTGTAGACCGCGCTGACTGTATTTTAGTTCCGCTTTACTTGACATAGTTCAATAATCGGAATTTAATGTTTGTGAATCGTTCTCGAATCTTCCACAACCGAATTGCAAATAATCTAAGAATCGGAAATTTTGCACACCTCTAGTAATTACGTTGAATGCTGTTCCAATATGATTTTTTTGGGAACCCGACAGATTCTAATAACAAACTGTGTAGGATCGGCTGATGCACATGGTAAAATTATACCTCAATTATTCTCAATCAAAAAGTTCTGTTTGCATACAACAATGATCTCGTTTTTTGTTTTGCGTTCTGAAAAGACTTTGGTACAGTTGTGCCTCAATCAATTAACGTGAGTCGAGCACAAACCACTACTCGCTAACTCAAGGGTGATGTTTATGCTCCAAATAGTTTCAATTTCAATTTGTTTCATATCTCAGCATCTTCTCTTGTCTGAGGTCCTTCTTTTGAAAAAGGAAGTGTTTACGACCAGCACTCAAATCCAAACTATCTGTTTTGCAGCTTGTACCATGACACTGCTTGTGCGAAATGAGTATTTTAATGACTTCATAATTCTTTGATTAAATGTCCCCATGCAGAGTCATTCTTATTTCTAAGCACCCTTAGGTATTAGTTTCTCTTCTTCTCAACAGGAGCAGACCACTGCTGTTTTCCTTTATTCACTCAGAAGGCGATCACAGTGGCCAAATTGTGGCTTATATGTCTTCCTTTAATAATCATATAGGTAAAAAAGAAACAAAATATGAAAACTTGAGTAGCTTGTCGTAAGAAATAAACAGTAAAATATTTTTTAAAGCAGAATATTGTGGAATTCGAGTTCATGTTGAACTTTTTAACTTTATATCTTGAAATCCATGCATGGGCACAAAAAAAAAGGAATGTGAAAAGAAGAGTCAAAGGTTGGATCTGTGAGGCTAAGAAAATATATTGAAGCAGATAGTAGTCATAATGTTAGTCAGACATGATAAAGTATGCAGGTCATGATTCCAGTATTCTGCAAATCTCTTCTCCTTTTTATTACTCACTGGATGTGACCCAACCTGTCGTCTCAGTCTGTTTCTGCACTTTCTGAATGGATGGATTGGTGATTAATTGACCGGCTAACTAGTGGTGGATGCGCGATCTCCTGTCTGTTTGGCTTTATTCTGGCTAGATGGATAATAGATGATGAATGATGACTACTCAGAGTCATGCATTCATTGATAATGAGATATTAAAGGCATTGCAAATCAGCAAACAGAGCAAATAATTGAATCTATCCAGTGTCCTCTGGTATCAACTGAAATGTTCTTCACCCTTTTTTAAAGATGAGGCTGAGAGTTTAAAAGATAATACTGCAAAGGTAGATTTAGATTGAGAAAAATAGATCACATCTTGAGCCTGACGCTTGATTAGGAATTATAACATTTAATTGAATATGTAGTGTTCAATGCTGGTCATCTAATATTTTGCTAGAGAGGCAAGCAGAAACATATGCGCTGATCTGCAGACAATACGTGTTATCGGGCCTAATGTACTGCAGTTAACTGACACAGCTCTACACGTTCACTGAAATGCAACTAAGAAGAAAACAATGCCATTCAGAAGTTTGGTTTGCATTAGATCAGTCAGGCGCAACGGCAAACTACTTTCTCTTTGCTGGAAGGTTATTTTGACATTCAAGGGCAAGAATAAAATACTTTGCTGAGGCAGAACATATTATCATCTTTGCGTTTATGTCCCCCCTCTGCAGAAATTGGCAACAGCTTTCTTTTTGAGAATTGGCTATAGCCTTTCAAGCAGCAGAAGTGAATTACTTGATTGTGTAGTGTCATCCTCCGAACGACAATACTTTAATGATGTCATATGAATTAGACTGTAGAAAGTTCTATTTCTAGTGATTCATATGCACAGCTATTAATATATAATCGAATAAAAAAAGGAACCATAAATTGCCTTAATTTTGATAAAACATTCAGTATATGCTTTTTCACGGGAAAAAAATACAAAACCATTGCTAGCACATTTGATGATATTTTGATTCCTAATTTGGACTCAAAAGGTGAAACAGTGCAACAAGTGAAATAAGATGCATGGCTCTAATAATGTAAAACCCTTGAAATGCAGGATTCATTCAAGTTAACAGCTCAATGATTTCTTACACTGAAAAATACAGTGTATCACGAAAGTGAGTTCACCCCTCGCATTTCTGCAGATATTTAAGTATATCTTTCATGGGACAACACTGGCAAAATGACACTTTGACACAATGAAAAGCAGTCTGTGTGCAGTTTATATCATAGCGTCAATATATTTTCCTCTCAAAATAACTCAAAATATAGCCATTAATATCTAAACCCCTAGAAACAAAAGTGAGTACACCCCTTAGAAACTACGTACATCCCGAAATTTCCAAATTGAGTACTGCTTGTCATTTTCCCTCCAAAATGTCATGTGACTTATTACAGGAGTGCTGTCAGCATTGCTGCAGAGATTGAAGAGGTGGGGGGGTCAGCCTGTTAGTGCTCAGACCATATGCCACACTCTACATTAAATTGGTGTGGATGGCTGTCACCCCAGGAGGAAGCCTCTTCTGAAGACCGTACACAAGAAAGCCCGCCCGTCTCATCAGACCATAGGACATGGTTCCAGTAATCCATGTACTTTGTTGACATGTCTTCAGCAAACTGTTTGCAGGCTTTCTTGTGTACTGTCTTCAGAAGAGGATTCCTCCTGCGGTGTCAGCCATGCACACCAATTTGATGTACAGTACGGCGTATGGTCTGAGCACTAACAGGCTGGCCCCTCCACCTCTTCAATCTCTGCAGCAATGCTGACATCACTCCTGTAACGAGTCGCATAACATTTTGGAGGGAAAATGACAAGCAGTAATCAATTTGGACATTTAGGGATGGTCGTAGTTTCTAAGGGGTGTACTCACTTTTGTTTCCAGGGGTTTAGATATTAATGGCTATATTTTGAGTTATTTTTAAGGGGGAAAATTAGCTCTATTATATAAGCTGCACAGAGACTACTTTTCATTGTGTCAAAGTGTCATTTTGTCAGTGTTGTCCATTGAAAAGATATATTTAAATATCTGCAGAAATGCGAGGGGTGTACTCACTTTTGCGATACACTGTACCTGTGAACTTGATAAACAGACACAATTAAGCATGAAATTTCAAATACCAGACTTAAATATCACACATAATTAATGCAATGATCCCGAACACTGCACACATTGCTTCGCTAAGCACATCCCTTGTTCCTAGCATTAATGTGGGTTAGCGCAACTGCACACATTAACAATGGGCAATGCACCTCACACAATTTACAAATATAGCATAAACTCAATCCAATAGCTAGCGGTCATTTAGATGTAACTTCATACTCAATATAGATATGGAAAATTAATATTAGGAACCTTTATAAGATGGACAGTGTGCAACTAAAAGCTGGAGTGTAGCTGACCACTGCTGATCGATGTTTGGGAACTGCAGCTAAGGACATTGATCAGTTATCATTGATCACATAGTTTTCCCGGGATATTGGGCAATAATGATTGGTGGCCAATCGATTGGTACACCCTCAGTTAAGGCAGTTATGTGTATTGTTTGTTTGATTTTAAACTGGCATAATCAACATTAACCATACTCTGCTTTTATTGGCATGAAGAACCACAATAGTAAACAAAATATTATTATTCACCATTCAGAGATAAATAATGTCTCATATTCCGACATATTTCAGTCCATTTATTAAATATATGAAAGCTTTCTGTCAGGAGGTAAAGAGGGGGGAAAAGGTAATGATGAGGAGGTCAGGTTGGTTGAATGAGAGTAAATTGTATCTGCCTGCTATGACTCATAGTGACACATTTTTATCCCTAGTCTGATTTAGCATCAATCTTAGGATGGCAAGGTTGGCCCACTAGTTTCTTACTCCCTGAAATATTACAACACTGAAAATATGGGCAGGTTATGATTTCCGCATCAAATCAAATCCCTCATTATCTGTTAAATATTCATTTCAGATTCTATTCATTTCGATGCAGATATGTATGCGTGTCTAAAATGAGCAATTTTCATTGGTAAAATGCTTCACTTTCATTGCAAGAGACCATTGCAAGAGCCAAGTCTAGTAAAAGCTGAAGAAAACTTTTTACACTTAAACTAAAAAATTGGGGGGAAAAATCACTTTGTTATAAATCTAGATTAAAAAAATAACAACTATAGTTAAAAATATGTTTAATTTTTTATCTGATTTGTACTGACGATGACATACCTGATGAATTGATATTTTGACTATAATCACCATTCATTAATTAATAAACGCATCTTTAAAGTTATGGTAAATAGCTCATAACATCCTGTGCTGCAATTTGCTTTTATGATTAAACTCTAAAAATATCTGGGTCAGATTACACACCGATGTTTTCAAATTGGGACTCTCTGAAATTTGTGACAACACGACTGAAGAAATGAGTCATTTGAACATTAACCCTTTAACAACTGAGCCTATTTTGTCCGAATTTGCACGCCTTTGAAGTTGCCTTAATATTAAAAAAAAAAAAAAAAAAAAAAAAAAAGGTTCACAATGGCCTGGTTGGGTCCCTTTTTTCAGGACACCATAACCTTCACGTCCAAACTGTGTTTTCTTCACTGACCAATTATAATCAATATTTTGGACCCAAAAAGACAAAAACATCCTAAAATCTTTTGTCAAAATGTGTGGTATTGATGTCCCATTGACAACCAAACATGCTCGACGAAGCGTTTTGAAACTTGATAATATTTGTTCAATTCGTTAGATAAACATTAAACAGAAAAAATAAGGCCGAATAGTTTTATATTTGACAATTCAACACAAACAGGTCAAAGGCGTTTTTGGCCTTTGGGCATACTATGGTCAAAACAGGTTATATACAGCAGGTCAACAGTGCAAAATAGTTAAAAATAAATAAATTAATTAATAATATGTATATATATTTAAATGTATATAAGTATTGTATAAAAAAGTATATACATGCCACCAAGCTTCTTGAACACACACATCTACGTATATACAAATTGAAAAGATTGATTGTAAAAAAAAAAAAATCCAAATATAACATTGCAAAAAAAATATTTTCAAAATATTAAAAATAAACTAGTTCAGTTCATTTTTTCCAGGCATGCCACTTATGCTAGGTTCATACTGCAGGTCTCAATGCACGAATCCAGTTTTTATTGGAATACATTTTTCGAGAATGTGGTGGGCGGTCTGAACTGTCGAATCTCCCGAATCAGAATATATGCAGTGATTATTTCAGCAAAGAACGAGAGAGACGGGGCGCTTCGGTATCGGTGCAGTTAGCGCCTAGTTTGCCTTGAACACGGCTTTTGGGGAAGGGTCGGGCGTGACAACAGTCATAAAAAAATAAAATGGGCTGAGGATAAGCCTGAGAATGCTCGGATTTCTCTCTGCTCCATATGAGCAATATTTCAAGATTGCTTACACGGCCGAGAGTAGGGGCAAACTGTCCGTATGATGTGTGTCATGCACGGACAGTGCATGCATGCTATCGATCCATATAAACTTTGAATATCAGACTAAACAGGGATTATTTATGTCTGTTTTTGTGTCCTCTTTTTGGAAATCAAAATATGATCACCTTTGTATGACGTTGAGCCAGCATGTGTGGTCACTTGTTTTGATGCTCTTGCGCATGCGGGTCAGGTTCGTCAGCGCATCTTGGACTGCGCATTGATGCGCATGTGTGATACTTGAACGGGCTCAATGGACAAAGGCAGTCTGACCGGGCATGCCAAAAAAACATGAAAAAAAATCGGATTTGTGCATTAAGACCCGCTGAACGGCCATGCAAAGAAAACAGATATGAAAAAAAAAATCAGATTTGTGCATTAAGACCTGCGGTATGAACTTAGTCTTAGCTCTCCCTTTAACAGGACAAAGGCCCACGTCATACACTATGTCACACAGCCCACTCTCCCGCCGTTTGTGCTGTCAGCCAGTCATTCCCAACTCGCCGACTCATCCAAAGAAAACAATGATAAATCTGGTCCATCCTCTTCCTCGAGTTGATGAAATACTGCATTAGCTTAAGCTAAATTTAGTTTTTGGTTGATTCTGTACATTTCAAAGTCGCTCTCTCAATCCAACCGGCCATTGCTCGCTACCTCGCCTCCCTCTCCATAGGTGGCACCTCGCTCGACAAGTTATTAAAAATGTTCACATCACGTCCGTCCCTCTTGACCTCACAGCTCCTGCGATATGTAATCTTTTGTGGTGCTTTCGGTTTTTAAAAAGGAAAAGAAATTATGGAAATATGGACATAAACACATGGTCCATGCAGCGTTTTAATGCTTATTTATGAGGGCAACAAAACTCTAAAACTCAAGTGACACTATCTCCCGTTTTACTTGGTCGATTGACTTCAAGTAAAATCGGGAGTTGACCTCAACCTCCGCACTTTCAAATGAGACCAACCAGCGGCATGTGGGTGATGTAATTACAGCGTGACGAGAATTCAAAGATGATTTACGTAATTTTATCACCACCGACACGTTTGGTGTTAAAGGGTTAATAAATGATCGGCTTGTTTAACTCATTCACATGCCACAGACATCAAATCCGTTTGAACTGGGATGGCTGGCATTGAGTGATCATGATTCACTTCCTCTGATGCCGCTAGACGTCCAATTCAATTCGATACCTCCCAGTCAAAATGCATTGGACGTCTAGCGCTGTCAATGGCAGTCATTGCGTTAAAATGAAAAACATTCAAATGTACCACTGGCAATTTTGGATGTACTGTTGTGCTGTATTTTATTTTTAAGGTTTGTTTATTTTTTTTAATATTCATTTGCTCCCTTCCTTCTGGCAGACACACACACACCCTCACATTGTATTGTTAAAGTACATAGTGCCATGTCAGCACTAGTGACATGTTATTAACTGGAAGAAGAGAGTCTGTTGGCATCTGGCCACAACTGTGTGTTTGCCTGAGTTCCATAGTTGCTTGTAACAAGACTGTTGACGTGACTAGAGAAATCCACAGTTAGCTGGCGTGTGCACGCGGGTGTGCGTGTGTTTATGACACCTGCAATTTGTGTAATTTAGATATTATGGCAGAGCAATGCTGAATCAAATGACATGATTAAAATGGACAGATGTGTGGACAGGTATAAAATTAGATTAGATGGGAGGGGGAGGATGAGCAACATGAAGGCAGAGCGAATGTTGCAAGAAGGACACCTGCAGCCAAAACCTAGTGTGAGTGATAATGGTTATGGGGTGATCATTACATCTTCCCTAAATGTCGAGTACTGTAGTTAGTGTAGGTGCCATTGCCCATACTGATGTTAATGTTAAGTGTTTCAGTCATGCTAATTCGATTGGCTTGACAGCAATGACAGAAGTCTGGAAGCAGAGAGCGTTTGCCATACGATAAGTGACTGAGCTGACACCCCTTTGGCTCTTTAAAGAGCTCTCCATTTATTTAATTAACAGTGTTGACGGTGAGTATCATGTTGGCATTCCTGCGTGGCTGCCAAACACTTTTATGAAGGTAGAAAGAAATCAATGTTATACAGTACCTGTCGTTAGCATTCACAGCCACTGCTCGAGAACATTTTAGGGGTTTGGGATGCCATTACACCCAGGTTTATAGGACACTGCTTTTGACTGCTGGTTGTGTGCCACTTTAAATCTCAACCAGTGCCTAGTAGGCTACACTTTTGCAAGGCTGATAATCCTCATTGAAGGAAAACAGTAAATTGATTGATACGGTAAGCACGATTACGCAAAAATGCAAAACCAATTTCGAGTTTGAAAGGGAATTATTTCCGGAAAATACAATACAAAATAATTACTCTCCTCTCTTGATAGAATTGCCTTTCAGATTAAGGCGTTGTTCATACGTCGCAGGGTATCTTGTTAAATGAAGGCATGTAGCCTATACAGGATTTGGCTTGTTATTCACACACACAGATTTATGGCTTTAAAATCTAATTTTAAAATCTTGGTTTGCATTTAAAAAGGTCAAAATAAGTTCTTGCATCAAATATGCAATTTGTTTTTACATTTGGCAGTAGTATATGTCTTCTCATAGGGATTTAGGCCCTGCTTGCTTTTTTTTACAAGCCCAGATAATTGATTTTTTATTGTCATAATTTAAAAAATCTATTAGTATTACTGCAGGTATCAAGCGGCTAGTTTTACAGTTTTTTTCCCCTCTATCTTTCACATAATTGTGAGAACGGCAGTTGAGCTCATTTTCCTCTCAATGAAACATGACATTACAAGCTTTCATATTTATTTCTCTGTGTCTGTATCCTCCAACAGAATACACAAACTAGTATCACAACAGGTGGAGCAGAAACATCCCAATGGGACAGTCTTGCACGGCTGGGCTGTCTGATGAACTGACTTGAAGTCACATTGACAGCACTTGCCACAAACCACTCAACATTTTGAGGTCTTCTGTGGTGAACCCCAAAGACAGGAATCCTCTCTAAGGGAGGCTGGAGTATTTTGCATGCATGACCCTAAGAGTCTCATGCGTTCAGATTGACAACAAGAAAAAAATTGTTCTTAAGGTGACTAACTGACGACAAGTAAAGCAATTGACTAGACGGTGTCTACATTTCATCAAATTATATATGTACTTCCATTTACACTACAATTCAAACTCAAGGAATAATTCCGGCCAATCATGTCTCTATATGACAGTTTGTTGGTATATAATTGGACTTGACCAGTTCACAGTGCTTGTTGAGAGCAGGGAAAGAATCTATACCAAAGTATCTATACTAATTATACTACACTGTTCCATCATTTCACTCATCCACCATCAAATGGAAAATTGTATTTTCTATTTAAAGAGATCCACGAATAGAAAGGCTTGTAGTTCTTAAAAGATTAACGTTATTATGAGTTAAAATAATTTGATATTGTAACCCCTCTTGATGTTCTCGTTATTATACAATTTGTAAAATTAGTCTAACTAGTAGTTCGCCATTGTTGTTGACGTCGCAGAGCGGTGACGTCACGTGGTTACGCTGCCGAGCTTCCAGAGTATGACTCTAGCAACATAAACATGTCATCTCTTCAACCCTTTCAATTTGAACCCGAAAAGAACATTAATCAGCATGACAGCACTGTCGACATTTTACAAAACGAGCAGCAAAAGCAAAATGAACAGGAAAGACGGGGAGAGATGAGACGAGAGTAGGAAAAAAAAAGTGTTTTGCCAAAATGTGCTACACTGGCGAAACATCTACGAGTCGAATTTGACACCCAAGTACCACCATGCGCTTTCAGCTTTTTGTTTAGATGCATACAGAGAGAAAATACTTAAGCGTAGTCTATCAAATAAGGGTTTAAAAATATGCTATGTGACTAATGTGGTCCACGGATCAATAATCTGCTTTAAAGCTACCCCAAGAAAACACTATGCTTAAAAGTATGAGAGGGAACCACATGCTAAAAATATTTTGAGGCATTGAAAAGATAATAAAAGACTCAATACAAACGCAGATAGTATGTACTTGCCACTTTTAACCGAAGTGCACATGTGTTGGACGTCTCGCCGCGTAGAAGGAATTGGAGTCATCCGGTAGTGTGAGAGTGAAGATTCACTGCCACCCCTAATAATGTGGCTTATAAGTCTTTAAATCTGCCTTTAAAAAATAAACAATTGACCTTTTTTTTTTTTTTTTTTTTTTTTAAACTGAACACAAAACACACATTACTGTATTTTCTATAGTGCTTTCACAAGAACCACAGCTATAGAAATGTGCTGTATACAAAGCAAAAATTAAATTAAATTACAGTCATAGGTAACATGACTGTCATTTAACATTGTAGCTCCCTACACATTGGTTCTTTGCATATAGGAGGTGAAGAGTCCTATTCATCCTTGTTTTTGAAGCTGTTATAGATGATAGAGAAGCAAGATAGTAATGTCCAATCTCTATTGACCAGTATGAGGGCACCAAGGTCATATGCTCATTCTTAGCGCCTCAACGGCCAATCATATTTCAAGATAATTTATTTCATTGGCAGATTAGTGAATATTTTTTATGAATTTGTTGAGGGACTTTAGTCCTCATCTACTTACTTGGCTGTACACCAGCAGCAGCCTGAGGCCACAAGGTCATACACATTAAACTAGTGAACAGGTGTTTAATGGAGTCTGGACAAATAGATTTTTACCTTTGCACTCACATTCATATAGTCTCACACACCACCACACACAAACAGAAAGGAGACCTGACTTTGACATCTATCCATCAACTGTGTGTGTGCATTGGCACCTGCATCTATTTGTGTGTGTGGAAACTTGTGCTGGACTACAAAGGCCCAGTAATGAGCAACAACATGGAGCATTCCAGAATTTCCACCTGTCTACTTCATTGAAATGTCACAGGTCCCAATGTTATTATCACCCTATTGTAGACTAACACTGTAGCATTTCACACTCTAATATTCTTGTGACCACATGCACACTTTATGATTTAGTATTTCCATAAAGCGTGTTCTACTTTCGCAGTACTTGTTGTTCAATCTATTTTTAACAATATAATCCATGATGCGGAATAAAATAAAAGCAAGAAAACAAAAGAAATTCAGCAGAGGTCTTGTACTTGCTGAATTTATTTGCAAGTAATAAAGAGGCACAGAATGTTATTCACTACGCTTGTCGGTGCATGTAGCAAAGCAACTCCATGGAGTGACCTAAATATTTATCTGAGGAAAAATTAAATAACTAATTTGGTTCACTCAATAAAGTAGCCACAGAAGAAGGTAGATCATTAAACAGATAATAAAGTGACCATTGAATCGAATGACTGTCAGAGTCATTGACTAAGGCATATTTAAAACAAAAATGCTTTATGGACACGCCAACATTTGGGAGCAAATGCAACAAAATAAGGTTGAAAACATCGCAAAGTAGCTGCCTCAGGTTTACAACTCGTTAACTAGACAACTAATTGATTGAAACTGAATTAAACAACAAAAACAAGAGAACACAGTGATAATAAAGTATGATTTAAGCCTACACAGTGGAAAATCAAATTGAATTAAAAAGTTCTTATTAGTATCTTGCTTTTTGGGCATGTCAAGGTTTGTGCAAATGTGTACAAATCAACATTTTAGTCTTTGAACCACCTTCATAAAAATAGTCTCCCACAAAAGGTTTATTCTTCTCTCCTCTGCGAGATGATTCTCTGTTATTGAGTGAGACACATTTTGGTTAAATATTCAAATCAATAACTCTTCCCAGAACAAAAAGCGATTCGTAAAAATAAACTATTTAAAAATAATTTGGAAACACCTTTGTAATGAGAGATGTCACACGTTTTAGTATTTCTTCAAAGTGAATATTGTCTTCTTCTTCCTTATAATCTTGAGCAAATTAACCTTTAAAATGACAGCATTGTTGGGAACCATAAAGCTACCACCCACCCAGGCGCAATTCTTGTAACAGACTTTTAAGGAGTCTGACCTTCCTGACAAGCAAAATAAATTCCACTGTCTTGTACATTTCACGGCAATTTCATTCACAGAATTCTAAAACAGAAGTGCAACACTTTGGGGTAAAATCTGTGACTGAGCTATCAAATCTAATATAGGTTATTTAA
The DNA here is from genome assembly GCF_030265065.1 of Corythoichthys intestinalis. Classification (NCBI taxonomy): domain Eukaryota; kingdom Metazoa; phylum Chordata; class Actinopteri; order Syngnathiformes; family Syngnathidae; genus Corythoichthys; species Corythoichthys intestinalis. The sequence continues at coordinate 25,535,943 of NC_080405.1, forward strand.
ATTTGAGCAATAGTACTGATTGGATTCATAAAAAAAAAATTTAAAAAACACATTATAACGCTTCTCATTTCAAGTGGCTTCACCCGTATGTCTGAAAGGGGTTTTTCATATAACAGTTATTCTACTTCAACATGAACATTTTGTTTCTCTGACTGAAGCATTCAAGTTTCCAAAAGTGGTCATCTCACAGTCACTCCATCAAAGTGTGCGGATTGTTAATTTCTGTCGATGGCAGAGGATGTGGTTGGATAAAATGGCTCCGCCCGAGATTAATGAAAATAGAAGGGTTTATCTGTTTGTTTGTTATCCCATCAGTGCAATAAAAATCTGAATGCCATGTTTGCAAACAGATTTTCCCACCAAAGTTGACCGTTGATGAATAGATTTCAATTGCTTAAGGGGCCCTATCGTTTACACGTCGACTGCGTTTTGGGGGGCTGAAAACATAAAAAATTTGAAAACGCCTTCCATAGTGGAAATCCTGATAATGCTTCCCCCTGTCGTCGCCGTCTGAACAGTTGTCAATGCAAAAGTGAGTTTTGTGTGACAACTGACTTCCATAATCCGGAATAGTGGGTGGGGATAATGCTCCAATATATTTGTCAGTGAAGGGGGTGAAGATCCTGATGACATCAGTGCACGCGGACAGTCCGGCAGTGTATGAAAACAAGTTTTCAAGTGCGTTTAATATTATTCAAGAAATTGCATCATTGGTTTGTTCCATATCTATTTTAGAATCCATAATCAGAAAACTGATAATGACTTGTTAATTCACTTCTTGTTTTGACACAGAAGTTTTAGACTTTTTTTTTTCTCAGGAAAGTCAGTCAGTCTCTACCAGGTGATTCCATTGATGGGCGAAGCAGCACAGTAGCTAATGTTTTACAGTTATTACTACTTAACGTTTTTGTCAAGGATGGGGGGCTATATTTATTAACAGGTTTCAAGATCTGTGAGGTTAAAGACTGACCTCACTAAAAAAAAAAAAAAAAAAGTCAACAACTTCCGGGTCACAACACATTGAAAATTATACAAACAAAAGACAAATAGAACAAAAATACCGACATCATTCCTTTTTCTTATATTTTATTTTTACTGTGATTTTTTTTTTTTTTTAATCTGTAAGCGAGAAATAAAGTAACATATCAACAACAATATAAATTTTCCAATTTTGGATTTTAAAACATATGGAGTCCACGATACACTGATATTATCAGCGATCATTCAATTATCGTGTCAACTATTCACAACTCTAATTACAGAAATGCGCTTCGCCATGTAGTCGTTTGACCAGGACGAAAGAGGAAACAGCAGAAGGGAATGGTTACACACAGGAATCAACAACACTGTGGGTATGCATACATAAGCAAATTGGAAGTTTCATGCAATTTTGCGCTTCCGTGTGCATGCAGTTTTCTCCATGCATAAAGACAGAATTAAACACAGAATTAAAATAACGGCAAAACACCACTTTTGCGTTATTCTATAAGATTGTTGTTGTGTTAACATGGCCTAAGGGCCCTGTTTTGATTTAACTAAAATCTAGATGACTGGGAATCTGCGCCAGACAAAGTATAATTTCAGATCAGGTTTGAAAAACAGATTCACCTATTTCTATCTCCTCTGATATGTTCATCCTAATTAAATTTTAGTGGTTTGCTCATTAGATAACCCCTTTCCTTTTCATGATAAATAATGTATGTGAGTGGCTGGTCAAAAAAGTTAAAAAAAAAAAAAAAGGTGTAGTTACAATTGTTGCCTAATGCCACATTTTAGTGTAGCACTGACTATATGTTTTTGTCAGGTTGCATCTTTGTAGCCTGGTACACCAGACTCACCGCTGTTCTAGCGATTGAGTCTGGCCACCATTCAGCGGATACAATTTCCAGGGCGGAGCAAGCCACAGCAAACAGACAGCGGAGTGGACCAATCAGCGACGGGCGGGCGTGACGTTAGTAAAGCGACGAGGGCAGGACGAGGGACTTGCGCGCGGAAGTAAACATACGAGGAGAGCAGAGTTTATTCAACATGGCTAGCGCGAGACAGACTGTTGTCAATGACTCGTGTTGATGTGTTTTTGGTAATTTAAAACTGATTTAAAACTGACATATTTTTGGCTCTCCTGTTCGCCATCTGTGTTGTTGTGGAGACGACTTCCGACGTGGAAGAGTGACGTTGCTCGTTAAGAACACGTCACGCAAATAAACTAATCTGATTGGACGGTTGATTTTGGCCGTGCTCGAGAGGCCGTTAAAGGGCTGGGTCGCAGACTATTCTCACAGTGTTTGAAAAATACAGTGAGAACAGTCTGGCTGTGCCAGGCAAGCACCTTTGTGCTAGTGAACCACATCTGAAACTAATGCACATACATTTACTATAGTGACCCCAGAAACCAGTTAGCATGTTTACAGTCCTAAAATCATAATTGAGCTTTTGTTGACCCTAAAGCAAATTGTTTATAACGCCACACTTTCAAGTCGCAAGAGATTTGCCTGTGAAAAGGGTTTATTTCTGTACATGGCCTAAAATTTAGTTTGACCCCATCTGTACTAGACTTAAAAGGCAACTGATCTCATCATTACTCTACTGGCTACTAAAATCAGTTGTTTTCATTATTTGATTGCCTACAATCTCTAAGATTTCACTTCAGTTTTTATTTATTACGGACGTGTTGTCTTATCTGTCCATAGGTGTGAATAGAATTATGAATGGCTATTTGTCTTTATGTGCCCTGTCTTTCACCCGAAATCAGTTGGGGAAAAAGCTCCAGCTCACACACAAAATGGATTAATGGATGAATAGCTGGATGGTGTTGTTAGTGTAGGTGTGTATGAAAATGTAATTGATCGCCACATTTCAATGTTGTTTGGCTTAAAAGGACAAAGTATGACCGGGGTATGCACTGCAGTTGCATATCCATATGTCGCGGCTAGCTTGGCACAGGCAGCATGGCTGAGGTAGTGGAGGGCTCACAGAGACTTTTGAATTGAGATACCCATCAATAACATAACATCGCCTTTCGTTGTCATTCCTATACTATTTCATTACGGAATGACCGTCTCTTTTCATTTGTCCTGATCACTCCTGTCTATCCTCTCATCTTGTAAATGGACAATGTGATGGAAGGATCATGGAAACATTGGAGGGCGGACTGAGGATGGCGCAAATGCAAATAGAGAAATGAGTGAGCCCGCAGACAGACATGCATGCAAACACACACAGCAAAGTAGCAAATGAAGCTCATTCACAACCTTATGAAGCCATTGCCATTCTCTGGTAAAGTATCGAAGTGCATCTAATGTAATACACATAGCATGGTGGTAATGTAATTAAAATTTAAAAAGGTAACTTAATGAATATAATCAATGCATATAAAGGCTCTCACATCTCAATTTGGTGATTTATATTTTACTGATCTCATCAGTAAAATATCCCAATAGATCTACATCAGTTAAAAAAAATAATTATGAATGGTCAAGGGTTCAAAAGATAAACATAACCAGCACAGTATCTTGTAATTCTACAAAGAATTTCTCTTCTATTAGAACAATGCCAATATTAATTAAACTACACAAATTTAACAAGTCAAAATTCCCCTCTTTCTCTGTTTTTCTCGGTCTATCTCTCCTTTTCTCCCTTCTCTTAAAAAAAAATCCTTTTTCAAACCGTGTAATTTATTGCTAAAAGCCTGGTTAAAAATACAACAACAACGTTGTACGTGTACAGTTTTGCAAGATTTAGGATTTAAAATTATTAACAATTCATTACATAAATGGTGCAACGTGGTATCAACTGGTGTCCGGTTGGACAAGAAGGCATGTTCAGTGACTAATCTTTGACTGCTGTCGTCCATCAATGACCCTCGACAATGTGTCTTTCACAAGCAGATGTGCTTTGAACCGCAATGTTTTGGGACACTCTACGTTATCAAGCAATTTCCACTGTGCGCTTCTCCCATGTCAAACAGATTGCTCAGTCACAGAAAACTGATTATGTGGCACGATTAGTGAGAACTGCACATTACTAGGGCCACAGCCAACGGCTCAAATTCATATCCTCATGTGTGCTTCGCTGCATTCTGGGATGAAGAGGCCCTCTGACCTCAATTTAGACTTTGTGTCTTCAGTTCAGTCTGTGAACACCCACACACACAAACCCTGCACCCCTCAAAGTCCTTGGGTGGGTGTAGATTGGTTAGGAACTTCAAAGAACTATACCAGCACTTTTGTGTTGTTTAGCTATTGTAGTTTCACTTTTATTTTACACTCTATTAAACCTTCTCTTGCCTTTCGCTATTAGACATAGTTTCAATTGAAGGACATAAATGTGTATCCACTAGGGATGTCCCGATCCAGGTTTTTGCACTTCCAATCCGATACCGATATTGTTTTGCACTTCCGATCCGATACCGATACTGGCCGATACCGATACCGGCTTATCTGAGCATGTATTCAAGTTTAAAGTTATTTAGCCTCCTTACTTAGTTGTCAGACTCATGTTGAAAAGGGTTTTAGTACTCTTGATAACAACTAGCCAGCTGAATTAGGTGAGTTTGAATAACACACAATGGTTGGTAACAAGAAGCTGACCTGTTTATTCAGTGACAAACACAAAACATTCTAAATAACAAACAGAAATGGCATAGTCAGTCAGTGAAACGTGCAAATAATATTGTAAACTGTCAGTGGAAAATCACACAAACTTCCCAAGCTATTAGATGCTTTTAATGTTTCGTGCATTAGTTACAAAAATTGTATAAAAAGCCTCTCAGGTTTAAATAAACAACTATTTCAGTATCAAGTTAACATTTTAAAACAGTAAATAAAATACTCAAGTCCCCATTCTGTATCAGCAGCCAGAAACTGTATTCAATTAATTTTGCGAATCAACTGTTAAAGTTGTTAAAATTGCTCCCGCTATTCCATCATTTCCCTTCTGTCTACTTTTGACATGTGAAAGTTTTAAAACTGTTTTGAAGATAGATTCAAGTCAAGATTTTGCCGATTTAGGAGTATTTTAGATAAAAAGTTAATTAGGTTTGCTTGGAAGGTTCACTACAACAGCCTACAAGGGAAGTCTCCTGCTTTAAGATAACGGCTGTTTACTAACGCACGTAGTTTTCAATGCAGGTGTTGCTAATGGCATCGAGTCTGTCATTTTGCATCTAGTTCTATATACATATGATATCTATTAGACAAGCATGATGTTTATGCTGCATTCCAGAACAAAAACATAGCACAACAAAGATGATGTCGGACTTTTCCGGCCTCCGACTCGGAAAATATCATTGGAACGCCACTCAAACTGGTAGGCCCAAGTCGCGAAGTCGGAGAAAAAATTACTACCCCGACTTCCAAGTTGTTTCAATCTGACGTCACTGGACAAAATGGCGCTCAAGAAAACGTATTGAATGATAACACAATAATGAAGTAAATCAAGTTTATTTGAAACGCCATGTATTTTCTTCTCATACAGTGAATTATCTTTGTTGTGCTATGTTTTTATATTGACGTAAGACGTTATGCTATGTTTTTATATTGACGATCAGCAAAGGATGTAACTAAAAAAAAAAGGCAGTTTACATTGTGGGCTATAACGCAGCCGTCGTTTTTCCTCTACTATTTGATCGCTTATTGGAAGGCAAGTTCGCTGGAGGTCAAAATGTCTTTGGATGGCCAAAATAAAAAACACCTCGTCGCGATCAGCCATCATTGTTGTTTACATTTGCTTGGAACGCTTTGAGGTCGGAACTGGTACAATCCGAGTGGGATAAATCCGACTTCCCACTTCTCTGGAATGCAGCATAAAAGTGTTGGATGGTGCGTCTTTACTCACGAGAGATAATGGCTCGTCATCTAGAATGAATTCTTCGGCAATGACTCTTGTTATTCCCTGGGCTTTGGAACTGTCGAGTGCCAGTTTGTCACGAATAGCAAAAGTTTCTGCCAGTGTTAGTTGCGTGAGACCTTTCCTTTTGTCTTCGGTTTTCTTAACATACTTCATATATTGTCGCTAAACGCTTGATTAGGTTGTTTGTATTAAAACTTCTTACAGCTTTACCACCACGCTTGACTTTATTGTGGCATATGTTGCACTCTGCCTCTTCGTCTTTGTCGTCCTGTAAGGTGAAATGATCCCACACAGCTGACATTTTTACCGATAAAGTCTCTCGGTAAATTGGGAGACGGTAATGTAGTGTGTTGAAGGAGTGCCGTAAAATGTGGACCGGATTTTCGGGAAACCGACGCAAAAACTGGAATGGATTATGTATATCGGTGCGCTGGAAAACCCAGACCGAATTTTCAAAAAAACTGGATCGGAAGTCTGGATCGGAATTTTTCCGTGACGGCCGATCCGATACCGATGCGCATTTTTTTGCCCATATAGGCGTCCGATCCGACATCTCTAGTATCCACTGAAAACAGGGGAGGGCAAACTATTCCACAAAGGGCCGCAGTGGGTGTGGATTTTCGTTGCAACCCATGAAGAGGACACTTTTTTTTACCAATTCTGGTATCTTACAAGTGCAATCAGATGATTGCAGGCAGGTGCTTCTTGTTGCCCCGGGCCCCCCATTGGTTAAACTGCCTTCACTGGATCAGTTGTATCAAAGACCAGGACCCACTGTGGCCCATGAGGACTGGTTTTCCCACCACTGACTTAGAACATTACAAAGCTACACGCTGCATACAGTGTATCACAAAAGTGAGTACAACCCTCGCATTTCTGCAGATATTTAAAGTGCTTGTGACACGAAAAAGCATGTTTATTTCATAATACACGCGGTATTTTATGCTCCTGAATGATATGGACCGCTTGGATGTGTGTGGAAGCGATCGCTATATTTATTTAGTTTTTTGAATCCCGCGCCAGGAAAATGAGTGACTTCCGGCTTCGGTCTCGCATTGAGGAGGAGGGCGCTGTGACGTGTACGGTAGAAGACGTCCTCTTCACGCTACAGTGTACTGTTGTGTATGAGGACGAAGGATTCAGCTGATTTTGCGGATTAATACTTTTATTTTTTGCATCACGCCAGCCAAACGGCTGCAGAAAAATCATTCTGTATGCGGGAGAGGCGTATGCGCCTTTTTGGAGTTTCAAAAGGTTCCCATTCACCGTGGATATTTACTGTGGGACCATTGGACTTACAAGGAAGTGAGTAAACATCTTGTTTTGTATTATGTCAAATACGAATACAGTGATTACAAAGTAAACACTATAAAATTCCTTTAAATAAAGGACTACTTACGTTTGATCATTGATAGGCATGTAAAAAGCTATCCTCACGCTCATTAGCAGTTAGCACGTTAGCTACACAACAATTCCAGCCACCCTCCTCCAGGGAACGAACTGTAAATTGCTCTCCGCCGGGCGGTTTGCCGATCCGCAAAGAAACTCGACAACCGGGTCGTCATGTCAAATAATCCAGGCTAGTTATGTGTGATTTTCCACTTCGAAGACTTTGAAACATCCCTCGGTTCGGGTTAGCATGTCGGCTAGCTGTCACTCCTTCTGGTCTGTTTACATTCTCCGAAGCCGGGGAAGGGAAATGACATATGTCCGATTTAGGTGTCATAAAATATCGTTCGGCAGGTGTGACAGTAAAGGTAAAGTCGACTGTTTTGACCATTATGGAGTAATTTTGCCATGTCGTCTTGAATAAATGGATTTTTATTATTTTATATTCCATTTAGCACAAGATTGTTATTTGTCATGACCATGCCATTTATTTAGCAATTGGGGAAAGTACTTGGGTAAAAAGAATATCCTGTAAAAATATTGAAGTAAAGAGACAGAAACAATGACATTTTGCCGCTCTCTTCGTCGCGTTTTCCTCATTGTGAATAGTTCCCCCTCGACGGGCTGACTGGTCCTTCTCAAGCCATTTATATAGCTATTGGGGAAAAATACTTGGATAAAAAGAATATCCTGTAAAAATATTGAAGTAAAGAGACAGAAACAATGACATTTTGCCGCTCTCTTCGTCCCGTTTTCCTCATTGTGAATAGTTCCCCCTCCACGGGCTGACTGGTCCTTCTCAAGCCATTTATATAGCTATTGGGGAAAATACTTGGATAAAAAGAATATCCTGTAAAAATATTGGGAGTAGAGAGACTGAAACAATGACATTTTGCAGCTCTCTTCGTCTCGTTTTCCTCGTTCTGAACAATTCCCCCTCAATGGGCTGAATAGTAAAACCGATGAGCCTAGTCTACCGCTGACGTCATCCACCTGTTGGGGACGCTAAAGCCCTATAATTGTAGGCGTGGCTAACCGGCAGATTAAAAGACTAATTTCTCGTCATCTGCGCTTTGCTAAATTGTTGTATATGGTCGAATCGTCTCAAAATATGATTCTAATTCACATAATAATGCCATTTAAGACTTTTTTTCTGGTGTCGTATGCTCTTTAAGTATATCTTTACATGGGACAACACTGACAAAATTACACTTTGACACAATGAAAAGTAGTCTGTGTGCAGCTTATATAATAGAGTTCATTTATTTTCCCCTCAAAATAACTCAAAATATAGCCATTAATGCCGAAACCCCTGGCAACAAAAGTGAGTACACCGCATGGGAATTACGTACATCCTTAAATGTCCAAATTGAGTACTGCTTGTCATTTTCCCTCCAAAATGTCATGTGACTCGTTACAGGAGTGCTGTCAGCATTGCTGCAGAGATTGAAGAGGTGGGGGGTCAGCCTGTTAGGCGCTCAGACCATACGCCGTACTCTACATCAAATTGGTGTGCATGGCTGTCACCCTAGGAGGAAGCCTCTTCTGAAGACACAAGAAAGCCCGCAAACAGTTTGCTGAAGACATGTCAACAAAGCACATGGATTACTGGAACCATGTCCTATAATCTGATGAGACAAAGATTAATTTGTTAGGTTCTGATGGTTTCAAGCATGTGTGGCGGCGACCAGGGGAAGAGTACAAATATAAGTGTGTCATGCCTACAGTCAAACATGGTGGTGGGAATGACCCCCCCCATCTCTTCAATCTCTGCAGCAATTCTGACAGCGTTCCTGTAATGAGTCACATGACATTTTGGAGAGAAAATGACAAGCAGTACTCAATTTGGACATTTCGGGATGTACGTAGTTTCTAAAGGGTGTACTCACTTTTGCTTCCAGGTGTTTAGATATTAATGGGTATATTTTGAGTTATTTTGAGGGGAAAATAAATTAACTCTATGATATAAGCTGCACACAGACTACTTTTCATTGTGTCAAAGTGACATTTTGTCAGTGTTGTCCCGTGAAAAGATATCCTTAAATATCTGCAGAAATGTAAGGGGTGTAGTCACTTTTGTGATACACTGTAGAAGAACCACATTTGGCAAATTCAAGTCAAAATGGACACATGCTATACAAAGAAGTTGAAGGATTCTCCTAGTCAATTAGCCATACAAGGCAAGAAAAAATGGGCATTCCCAGGTTGCAAATGTTTGGACCCAAACATTGTTTTTAAAGTCTCAAATATACTTGTAGTGAAATTCCTCAGCCCTCACATTATTATAACACAACCAGTGTTGCCTGGTTGGGCAGGAGCTTGCCCAATTTAGCTCATTTCAAAAACTCGGGGGAGGAGAGAAATGTATTGAGCGGGGCTACTTTTCACAAAATTCGGCTGGTCTAACGGAACTGTTAGTTATAACAATCAAACTTGTGTTTCTACACCTTGAATTGATTGTTTGCAGCTACATTGTCACTGTAATTTTAGTATTGAGATTGCTGAACAGGCATTTAGCGCCTCACAACGTATGGGCTATGAACTGTAAGTAATTTCTGATTTGTAGGTACACAGTCAAAATCAATAATTCCAAAAATTCATTAAACACATTTTTTGTGGGGATTTGTTGCATATTGTAGTTTTAAATAGTTCCAACATGACAGGTGGCTTTCCTTCTGTTGTTGACCCTAATCTGAATTAAAATGTTTTTCCCAAAATACACTTCGAAATTCTCTGGAAAATGTCAAAAGTGTGCGTAGACCGTGATTTCTATTAACCTCCATATATTTTGGACTGTTAGTATTGAATAAATACACCCTTAATTATTGATTTAATTTGATATGGAAATTGATATCGAAATGAAAATAATGCAATAGTTTTAACCATTTCTAAGAAGAACTACAAGTCCCATGATGCTTATTGATGAAACCACAATGATTCCACCACCATGTAATTGTTTTTCCTGGTCATAATGGAAAAATATACCGAGTTGTATAAGGAAAAGGTTTTATCTAGGACAGGAGGTTGTAATTCGTGCTGGTTTTCATTGAACTGGGCGGGTTTTGTGGTGTGATTGGGCTGGAGACTATTTCCGATTTGGAAACCTAGCACTATTATTTATTTAAATATTTGTTGAGGAGCCTCTTTTTATGCACCACTTGTATAAAAGGATTGCACAGGTGTAACTGATCTTTTAGTTTGAGTATTATTGCTTATTCCCTCCCAGGCATGCCTTAGCTTCCGAACCTTAACAAGTTTATTACACAGCTAATCTTGCAACAACTCTGTCCCCATGAGCTTTAAAAATGTATCTACAGTATATAATTAAAATCTTACAAACATGTTTTGTCTGTCTGGGTTTTGAGGGTTTAAGCCTCCAGGTCAATCTGTGACTGTCTCTGTAGCATTTAATCCATGTGTTGAGTGAAGGGTGACCATTCTTGCTTTCTGTCTCACACAGCATTGACTCCAACTGTAAGCCGCTTTTCACCTCAATTTAACACCAATCGTCCTTTTCACAATGCTGTCTCAACATGTGAATGTACAGTATGTTACATTTGCATCACATTCTTGCGTCAACCACAATTCCTTTGCCCTACTCTGCACCAAATCATTGTTAGTATGTTCTTTCTGATATTTTTGGTTGCCAGGGGAATACAAAACTTAGGGTAGCATGAGGTCATACACGGATTCACAGAATCAGCAATTATGTCATGTTCTCATCACGCAGCACTCACAAATCATTTTATCAAATAACGTAATTTTCGGACTATAAGATGCTACTTTTTCCCCCTCATTTTGAATCCTGCAACTTATAGTCCAGAGCGGCTTACTGTATTTGTTGATTTATTTGGGTTAATAGGCAACACTTTATTTGACAGTGGCATCATGACACTGCCATAAGACCGTCATAATTATGACATGGCACTATCATGGGCATTAATGAATGCTTATAGCAGATATCATTAAGTGTCATCCGGCAAATTATGTCACTAACTCCATTTATGTCCAGCTTGGATCTTTTACATCCATTTAAAAGTGAGATAATTTGCCGAATGACACAAGATTTGTCACAAGCATTCATTAATGCTCATGGCAGTGACATGTCATAATTATGATGGTCTTATGACAGTCTTATAGCACCACCGTCAAATAAAAGGTTACCAAATACCAGGGGCGTCACTAGGTTTTAAGAACGGGGGGGCTTAGCCTCCAGGAGTTACACAGGATGTAATTGAACGTACCGTACAAGCACAAGACTTCACAAACAGCTAAAAAAAAAGACTATTAATTTATATTAAATATATACACATATAAAATCATAGAAGCTAATGACATGACTTTTACTCATAATACAGTAATTGTTTGTTCCAAAATATTTGTCAATCACACGGATTAAATTTTTGGGCACATTTGTGCCAAAAATGGCTGTAATTTCAACCCTGAAAAATGCTATTAATTACTTGAATTTCTGTAATATCTGGGTCATGCTAATTTGCCTTAAACACACGCAAACAAACATTTATCCAAACATTATACATAACATATTTACATACGTACATTCATACATACAGTACAGTAAATGCCAAATGTTTGGACACACCTCATTCAATGCAACACAAATCAAGGTCCCAACCCCATTGATAAGGCAATAAATTCCACTAATCAATACTGAAAAGGCATACCTTTGAAGTAAAAAAATAAACATTATAGGTGACTCCCTCTTGAAGCTCATCAAGAGAATGTGAGTGTGCAAAAAAGTAATCAGAGCCAAGGGTGGCTAATTTGAGGATACTAAAATATTATACGTGGTTTTAGTTATTTCACCTTTTTTTGCTAATTACATTATTCCACACATTTTCATTCATAATTTTATTACCTTCAGTGAGAATTTACAATGTAAATATTCAGGAAAATAAATAACACGAATGAGAAGGTGTCCAAATTTTTGGCCTGTACTTTATTGGCGGGGGGGGGGGGGGGGGGGGGGTATGTAAGCTTATATACAATCATATTGTTGGCTTTCTCCACTTTCTAATCATTAGTCTCCTACTCACTTTTTAAGTAGAGGTCTCTCCCCTGTCACATTCTTTGCTCCTGTGCTCTGACTCCAACGGGTCATAAAAGGGGGTGGAGTGATTATTATTGGTGTATTATAATGACTATCCACTGATGATAATCATACGTGAATTAGCTCAGCTTCTGTGTTCATCTGTGCATAAAGTGAGAAACACAGCTGATGCTCCGGAAGGAAGTCACTCCGAAGATAGTGGTAACAAATGTGCACACTTAACTCTACTAGGACCTTCACAATGCATTTCAGACTAACTGCTAGCAGTAGCTAAGTAGCAGCGTTATTTTAGAGCTGGGATGCAACTTTAGGCTGTAAAACAACAAAGGAAGATGTGTGCGCAATAGAGCATAGATCTTGAGGCCGAACCTGAACCCAACCCAACCCGACCCCCAAAATGTCAATTATTACATTTGGGTCGGGCCGACTTCTCTCTCGCCAACTTTTTAAAAATAAATAATATTTTCATATATTTATAATAAAACGATATATGGATGTTAAACTAAGGAATACTTGTAATAAAATAAATAATATGGATAAAAAAGAGAAGGCGCTGTGCATGCCCGTGAACTCTGTGGCCCCGCCCTCTTTTTAATCTTCCCCTCCTGAGCTGGCGCCCTCCACGAGTCCGCATCCTGGTATTTCCGGTTTCAATTGAAGCAGCAAGCAGTGGGAAAACAACCTAAAGACGGTGGAATGAAAAGGCACCGGTAGGAGTGGGATATGGAAAGACTTCAAACTGATTGTTGAAGATGCTATACGGAAACCTGTGTCGGCTTCGCTGAATGAAATGGAATGTGATGCTTTGCTCTTATACGAGAAATATATTTAACAAACTTTTCCAGCGTTATTTCATTGTGTAAATGCATTTATAAAGATCATAAAAATATGTAGACTATTTAAACATTGAGAAAACTTCTTGAAATAGTCTTGTTTAACTGGGAGAATTCGTTACAAAAGACAGGCTTAATCACAGGCATTGTCACAAATGTGCTCACACATAACGCAAATACCCATCGCATCCCCGCATTTCCTCCTTCTCCTGAGTCCTCACAAATAAAACATCAAATTGCGGGGAGAGTTCGGGCTTGGGCCTACAAATAAAACAAAATTTTTGGGGGGTTTTTTTGTTTGTTTTTTCAGGCTCGGGCCTACAAATAAAACAAAATTTTGTGTTTTTTTTAATTTATTTTTTTTTAATTTTTTTTTTTTTTTTTTTTTTTTTGTTGGGCTGCACCTACAAATAAAATAAATAAATTTCAGGTTTTTTCGGGCTTGGGCCTGCAAATCAGGTTGGGTCGGGCTTAAATACCCGCGGGCCGGGCATGGTCGGCTGGAGCTGGATTTTTTTTAGCCAGAGCTAACCTCTAGTGCGCAGAGAACGATTGCCAAAAAAAATAAATAATAATAATAATACCGACTGCTAGCAATGTCACAGGAAAAACACGGACCGGTTTTCAGTGATATGGGTGTTCTCTATATGAACAAGTGGAATGGATTGGATAGCGATGCACTGAAGGGGCACTCTACCTTACTCAATGAAGCAAGGGGAAAACTATCAGATTTATGATCATTTTTAACTTAATAATGACAGGATATACTAGTATAACTGATTTAAACTAATATTCTGCCACCTTATATAGATAAAACAACATCAAATTATTTAGGGGGGCTTAAGAATATTTTAGAGGGGCTGCCCCACTAAGATAGGCCTAACGACTCCATTGCCAAATACCATAACTGGCAATTAATGAAACAACTGGAAGAGTAACTGCAGAAACAATTAGCCAAGAACATGAATTTTGAGTGTTATTTACAACTGTTGCAATACATGCTAGGAGGCATGTTGGACGACAACAGTGTTGACAGCAGGTGGCAGCAGAGGTTGAGAAGTGATGGCCAAATGAAGCTTCTTGAAGCAATGAATAAATTGCCACAATGAACCATAATAAATTCATGGTGGTTCATTTGGTCTTATGACAGTCTTATGATGCTCCTGTCAAATAAAGTGCTACCGGTTAATATCTTTCAGTGTAAATATCCCATAATGCGGTGAGGACAGCTGCGGCTTATTGTCCAGTACAGCTAATCTATGAACAAATGCCGTTGTCGTATCAAATTTGGTGGGTGGCGGCTTACCGGAATATTCAGGTGTGCCTTATAGTCCGAAAATATGGTACATTTAGATGATTTCTTGCAAATTTGGGGGGAATTGCATTTTAATGTTCTATACTGTATTCAAACCTCAATGTTGTAGAGTGGTAATGATCCATTATCCAAAGTTCTCTAATATTTATGAAAAATTATACAAAATTCCCCCCAAAAAATATCATGAGAAAAAACTGATGATAAGAAAAAGTGATAAGGTAGCACAATAGTACATGCTGCAGCTAAGAAAGTAATATCCTTACTGAGATGTGGGGGAATATGTTTTGTATTTGAAAACTATCCTCAATGGCCATTCGGAGAAGAAGCTTCTCTTTATGCCGCCCACTGAGTTTAGCCTCGAGCTTTAACAGAACTGCATTCACACGCAGTCAGATCACTCTTAGAACTACACAGAAATTCAGAATTTGTCTCAAATTTTAGCGTGTGAACAGTTTAAGGCTCTTTGTCCACATTATCGCTTAGTGCATGAGTTTATGACTGGATTGATCAAGCCCAAAATGTAAGTTTTCACTTGGTCAGACTTTCTATTTAACATGTATGAGTAGTAATTCAAAAAGGAGAGTTTAGTTTTATATTTGTGTGTAACTAGTTGCGACTGCACACCAAATAAACTGTGAAATCAAACTGGTTACTGAATCACGAAACTGAAATTGAACTGTTTGCTGCTTAGTTGCGACTGCCACACCAAATAAACTGTGAAATCAAACTGGTAACTGAATGGCAAAACTGAAATTGAACTGTTTGCTGCTTAATGAACATTGTTACATTTGGAGGAAAAAAAAGGGGGAAGCTTGCGTGACAGAGAACATAAACCCATATTTAAAATGCGGGGGTGGCAGCATCATGTTCTGGGCTTGTTGTGGGGAATGGTACACTTTGCAAAATAGATTTCATCATGAGGGAAGAACATTATGTGGAAATACTGACGACATGTCATGATAAGAAGTAAAAGCTTGGGCGCAAATGGGTCTTCTAAATGGACAATGACTAAAGCATTCTTTCAAATTGGTTAAAAGTTATTTCTTCAATTCAGAAGAATTTTCAGATACAAAAAAAAATATGATATACGCTACAGTTTGCACCAAAGAAAGAGTTTAAGGGAACAATTTTCTGTACAGTAGACTGTTACAGTCTTGATGGTCAGGGGCTGAGCTGTTAGTGTTTGTGTGTCTGTGTGACTGTGAAGGCTCTCGGAAGTGTGTGGCCTCTAATTGGCTACTGTAACTGAATTTCCTGCTGCGACTCAAGCTGACTGTTAGGGAAGGCTCATGCTCATGCACACCAGCACACACACAAACACAGATAAGGCTCAAATTAATGATGACAATAATGTCAACGCAGAAAAAATCCCAGCGACAGAAATGGAGAGCAAAAAAAGAGCAGAGGACAACGTATTATTGATTTGATGGTGCGCCTCAGCTTCTTTCTGTGCAGATTTCATTTTGAAGTGGTACAAAGCAAGCATTGAAAGGCAGAAGAGGACACGCATTGTTCTCAAATTTTAATAGGAAAAAAAATCTCCTGTCAGGTGACTCACCAGTACACCAGACAGATTGTCACATTTGAACCATTAGTGCTTGCAGATATTATTTTTCTTGAGTGGTTTACCTGCCATAATGCTTGGTACAAATTGAGTGTTTAATGATTATTTGATAGGTCACAAGATGTCTTCTTCTTTTTCTTTACTCATACTTATAAAAGCCTCAAAAGTTTCAAGGTGCCATTTCATTTATTCAGGATCCAAACCATTTAGTCATTTATTACTACTAATAATAATAATAAGTATTAAATTATATTCTATACCTGACGGGGAGCCAGTGTGAATACTGCAGAAAAGATATCAAATGCACTGATCTCTTTTTGTTCTGCCCATGAAATATTTAGTGACCATTGGAATTTTTAATCTGTTAATTTAACTGTGATGTGTCATGTGGTGTCCCTCAAGGGTCAGTTCTTGGACCACTTTATTCAGCCTCCAAAAGCTACCTTTGGGTAAAGTCTTCAGAACTTTAACATTAACTATTGTGGCCATTTAGATGAATGAACAAAATTAGAAGGATCAACCGTTAAAGTTGTTAAAATTGCTTACGTTATTCCATAATTTCCCTTCTGTCTACTTTCGACATATAAAAGTTTGAAAACTTTTTCATTATATAAAGATAGCATCAAGTCAATATTTTGCCGATTTAGGAGTATATCAGATAAAATGTTAATTAGGTTTGCTCGGAAGGTTCACTACGACAGCCTTTCAGAGAAGTCTACTGCTTTAAGATGGTGGCTGTTTACTCATGCCAGCGAGTCTGTCATTTCGCATGAAGTTTTCTATACATGTGCTGCTGAGTCTGTCATTTCACATCGAGTTCTTTATACATGTGGTATCTACCGTTGCATTATGTGGGCGTACTTTGTAGCGGCTGTCGGAGACCAACTGCGATGACTGTGTTTTAGTTCCGCTTTACTTGGCATATTTCAATAATATGAATTTGGACGTTTGTGATATGTTCTCGAATCTTCCACAGCCGAATCGCAAATAATCTAAGAATTGGAAATTTCGCACACCACTAACCAAATTGTCCTTCGGTTAAATCAAAACAAAACAAAACAAAGGTAGTCAACATCTGAAGCCAACGTTTTTCAAAAGCAAAGACAAATCTGAAATGGAGGCGTTTACTGAAATATTTGGATTTGTCAATACCCACCAAAACAATGCTGTCATCTGAACAACATAACAAATGTGAAGGGTTGCATGTCCTAAGCAGGCCAGGAGAAGCTCATTCATGTTTTTTTCCCCAATAGAGTTGACAATTGCAATGATGATTTGACTGGATTCCCCAAAACAGTATTACACACCTGCCATTCATTCAGAATGCTGCAGCTCAGGTTTCGATGTAAGATTCGAACGATATAACGATTGTCCAACTGGGAGCAATCCAGGTTATCAACCTTGTCAATTGTACATTATGGTATTAAAACTGAGATAAAATATGACTAGAACTACACACTTTTCCCGAATCTGTGTTAAACCTTAGATCATTTAGGACTTTGCTAAGAGCGGATTCTATATTGTGATAAAGTTGGGAACCTGCTTTTGTTAATGAATCGATTTAAGTTAAATAAAATGCCGAGTTGATTGAAATTCATTGTCTTGACAATCTTGGCTAAGAACAAGAGCTTAGACCCTCTTTAGATTAATAACTACGATGAGCCTTCTCGACAGTGATATTAAAAATACACCATATATACACAAAATAAGTATGTTTCCTCTTTTCTCATGCAATATTTTGCAGAATATAGCTTTCATTTATTATTGAAAACATTTTCTCTTTTTTTTCCACTGAAAGTAGTGTACATGCAGGTGTTGAGCTAGTACACAAGCCTTATGTGGCATGCAACGTCCTTTGAAAGCTGTTTCCTAAGATCAACAATATACTTTGACTGTGTTTCAATCCACATGGATAGAGAGCTGCTGCAGCAGTATGTAGTTATGCTGAAAAAAATGCAAGGTTTTCCCAGGTGTGCAACCCCTCTGCATGAAAACAAAGAAAGCACCCACCCACTCATTCATGAGCACATGCATCCTCCCCTGACCTATTTAAATGATCAAACTCATGCTTGCTGAAGAGTGTAGGGAGTATTTACAGAGGACCCAAAGGTGTATGTTTTTGTGAATTTGAAATTCTGTAAAGTTCCACCTCAAGATTAGCAACGCTTTGTCTTTCAAACGACAGTTTGAGGGGAGGAAGTTGGGCTTATAAGATCATCATTACAAGGCTATTAAAATGTAAAGTGTCACTCAGGTACAGTATGTGTGTTGTGCACACTAAGCAAATGTTTCCCCTTCATTTAAAAGGCTAGAAAAGCGTTTTCATGCATATTGCATATGCGCAGAGAAGGAAATGCGTGTAATCTGTATTTGCACACATGAGCATGCAATCAGCTGCGGCTAGCTTTCTGAACAGCAAGTGTTTAAGTGCATGCATATTTTGTTGGTGTTTGTGTAAATGCATTTGCTTATGTACATACACGGACCGATCGGTTGAAATACAGCCAAAATATAAAGTGCCTTTTCTAGTCTGAAGAAAATATTTTGCAATTCTACATAATTGAGCATTTTTGTATGTAATTTATATATGTAATATCTGTTTGTCGGGTAAAGTAGACCTGAACTGCATCTGAGACCCGTTTAGAATTTTTTGTAATAATTCAATTAGCTACATGACATTGAGCTACAACACCACAAACGAAAGTTACGTATGTAACTACGGTTCTATGAATCCCGAATGACCGCCAGAGGCGGTGCTGAAAGCACTGAATGATCCCTTCGCGCATGCGCAGTGCGAGTATTAATACCAAAAAAGTCACCTGTGACCCCAGGTTGACCTCCTGCCGGGGTATAAGTTCCGGCGTCAACCTCGTACCAGCCCCTACAGAACCTTCTCGCGTGTGGCACGAGGATTCTGAGTGACGGAACGCTCTGGCGGTCATTCGGGATTCATAGAACCGTAGTTACATACGTAACTTTCGTTCTATTTCATCCCTGCTAACCGCCAGAGGCGGTGCTGAAAGCACTGAATGACCAATACCAGCGGGGTCACGAAGAAACAGACACAAACCTCACAGGGAAGTCCCCTCCGATCCGAAGACCGCACCCAGCGGGTGGGGAGAGGTGACGTCCAAACAGTAGAACCTGAAGAAGGTGCCAGGCGCCGACCATGAGGCGGCGGCACAGATGTCCTCCAGAGGCACCCCTTTCAGGGCAGCCCAGGATGTGGCCACGCCCCTGGTAGAGTGACAGCGCACACCCGACGGCAGGGGGCGACAAGCCATCTGATAGGAGTAAGAAATAGTATCAACGACCCAATGACAGAGGCGCTGCTTGGAGAGGGCAGAGCCCCAACCACGTGCCCTGTAGCAGACAAAAAGTTGGGACGACCTACGAAAACTTGCCGTGGAGTCCACATAAAGCCTCAGGGCCCTCACCGGGCACAACAGCGCCGGTCTGCTCCCACCCTCCCCAGGCGGGGGGCGGTAACGAGCAAGGCGTAAGGGACGATTGCAACGGGAGTCAGCCAACACCTTGGGCATAAACGCAACGTTAGGCCACAGTGTGACACCTGAACCCTCGGGGTGCCAAAACATGCACGACGGGCTAACCGAGAGTGCGTGCAGTTCGCCAACCCGCTTAGCAGAGGCAACGGCCAGCAGGAACACCGCCTTGTGGGCGACCCACTGAGGCCCGGCCGCATCCATAGGCTCGAAGGGGGGGCGGCACAAGCTGTCAAGCACCAGCTGCAGATCCCAGACCGGGGCGCGAGGACACCTGCGGGGGTGGAGCCTCAGAGCCCCCTTGAGGAATGTAGCGACCAGGCCGTGGTTCCCCACAGATCCACCAGAGACCATGGCGTGATGAGCAGAGATGGCAGCGACGTAGACCTTGAGGGTGGACGGAGAGCGACCAATATCAAGGAGGGACTGTAAGAAGTCCAGAACAGTGGGGACAGAACAACTCACCGGGTCATCCCCACGGTCCCCGCACCACTTCACGAACAACCTCCACCGGCCAGCGTACTGCAGCCGGGTGGAGGGCGCCCGGGCGTTCAAAAGCGTCCGCCTGACTGAACTCGAGCAGGCGTCAAACAGCGAGTCGGTCCCCTCAGCGGCCAGACGTGCAGGCGGAGACGGCGAGGATCGGGATGCCATAACTGGCCCCCCAACTGGGACAGTAGATCCCGCCTCTCGGGGAGGGACCAAGGCTCGCCGACACACAGGCTGCGCAGCAGGGGAAACCATAGGCGAGCCGGCCAGAAGGGGGCCACCAGCAGCAATGAGTGCCCCTCCAAAGACACCCTCCGAAGCGTCAGCCAGATCAGAGGGAGCGGCGGGAAGGCGTAGAGCAGGACCCTCGGCCAGGGGTGGGCCAGCGCGTCCTGACCGAGAGGGCTGGAGCGCTCCCCCAGGGAAAACCAGAGAGGGCAATGGGCCGACTCCCGGGAGGCGAAGAGGTCCACCTCGGCTTGGCCGAAAACTCCCCAAATCGCGCGCACCACCTCGGGATGGAGGCGCCACTCCCCCGGCGGGAGGCGACGGCGGGACAAGGAGTCCGCCAGACGGTTCAACTGGCCGGGAAGATAGGCGGCCCGCAGACTCGCAAGACGAGGGGCCGCCCACACAAGAAGACGGCGGGAGGCCTCCAAGAGATGAGCGGACCTCGTGCCCCCCTGGTGGTTGATGTGGTACACGGCGGCAGCGTTGTCTGAACGCACCAGCACGTGCCTTCCCCGTAGGAAAGGGTAAAAGTGCCGGAGAGCCAGGTGAACCGCACGCAGCTCCAGGACGTTGATGTGGACAGCGTTGTCCCGCAGAGACCAGCTGCACCGAGCAGCCCTGCGCTGCCAGACGGCACCCCATCCCAAGCGACTGGCGTCCGTAGTGACCACCTCGCGACGGACTGGGGCAACCCCCAATGGAACGCCCTCCAAAAAGAAAGCCCCGTTCCTCCACGGCGCCAAGGCCACCGCGCACCGGCCGGAGACTCTCAGTAACCGTCGTCGGTGCCGCCTGGCGTCCAGGCGAAAGCCATTCAGCCACCGCTGCAGGGGGCGCAAGAAGAGAAGACCAAGGGGCACGACCGCGGTCAGGGACGTCAGCACGCCCAAAAGACGCAGAAAGGTCAGATACGGACGTACCTGACCCACCGGAAAATGCGAGAGGAGGCGAAGAGCGGCCTCCACCCGACGGGACGACGGTCGAGCCAACATGGCCACCGAGTCCAGAGACACCCCGAGGAAGGTCGCCTGCTGGGAAGGAACCAGACACGACTTCCCCAAATTCACCCTGATGCCCAAGCGATCCACGTGGGCAAGAAGGACTGCCGTATCGCCGTACGCCTGAGCGCGCGACGGCGCACACAGCAGCCAGTCGTCGAGGTAGGGCAGAATCTTCATGCCCACCGACTGGAGGGGAGCCAGACCAGCCCGCACAACACGGGTGAACACCCTCGGGGAAAGGGAGATCCCGAAGGGGAGCACCCTGAACTGCCAGTGGCGACCCCTGTAGGCGAAGCGGAGGAACCGCCTGTGGCGAGGAGCGACCGGCACATGAAAGTAGGCGTCCTTCAGGTCCACGGAGGTGAACCACTCCCCCCGGGCGACCACCCGCAATACATCCGCGACGGTCAACATGCGGAACGGAAGTACCCTCAGGTACCGATTGAGGCCCCGCAAATCCAGAACCGGCCGAAAACCGCCGGTCTTCTTCGGAACCAGAAAATAAGTTGAGTAAAAACCCCGGGGGCAAGCCCGGGGATCCACAGGCTCGATGGCCCCCATGGCCAGGAGAGAAGACAGCTCCCGGCTCAGAGCCAGAGCCCTCGCCGGGTCCGAGACAGTAGTCACCCGGACCCGGCGGGACACGGGGGGCCGGCGTCGGAACTGGAGCACGTACCCATGGGTCAAGGTGGATATCACCCAGGGGTCCGAAACTCGAGCAGCCCAGTACCTGAGCTGCTGGTGGGAAAAAAATCCGACGGCCGGCCCAACGGCCTCAGTCCCTGCCCCTCCGGCCCCGACGGGCCCTGGGGGCTGGCGGGCGGGAGGCCCCGCCTGCGCCCGACGTGGAGGCAAGCGGGCGGGGTCACGAAAGGAATCGGCTGAATGCCGGGAGGCTGGCTGGGCACCATAGCCCCCATCAGGGGAAAGGTGTGCCATACGGCGAGGACGAAAACCAGCAGAGGGAGCCCCCAGCCCACCTGCAGGAGCGGAGCCCCGACGCAGGCCCGACAGCTGTTGCCTGGTCGCACGGGCCGAAATAGTCCTCTCCAAGGCAGACACCGCCGCCGAGCCAAAAAGATGGCCGGGTTCAACCGGAACGTCATGGAGCGTCCTCCGGGCAGGCTCAGTCAGGGGGGACTGAGCAAGCCACACCTGACGACGAGCCTGCACAAGATAGGACATCGTCCGCCCGAGCTCCCGCGTCACCAGGGCGAACGCGTGCAACGCTGCGTCGCAGAAGCCCACGGCAGAGGTGTCAGCACCGCTCTCGGGCAAGGACGCCGAGAGGGCCAACAAGAGGTGAGCCATGGAATTACCGATGCGCCCAGCACGCGCACCGGCACCATAGGCCCGGAGAATGAGTTCATCCGTCAGCCGACCCTGTGGCTGAGGGCACCGCACAACCGGGCGGAGAGACTCCTCAGGGGACACGATGAGGGATGCAATGGCGGGCTCAACACCCGGCATGCGGTCCAGGCCCACAGCGGCCGGATCATGCATGGCCGCCAGAGCCCGACCATCGGCCGAAAGACGAGAGAGAGCCGCCGGATCCCTCCAGCCCGCATGGAGCTCCCTAACAAAGTCGGCCGAAGCAGGGACCGCAAAATTCGGGGCGGACCGCTGGTGCCGAAAAAATGCGCTCGCCGGCGCCGAAGCGGGCCGTTGAGGCAAGTCCAGCTGTAGACGCGCCAACGCGCCGCGCAGCACCGCCAGTATGGAAGCGTCAGGGGAGCCGGCTGACGAGCCCAGCGCAGAGGACGAGGAGCCGAGCTCCGAAGGCACAAACGCCGACTCACCCACGTCATCATGGAACATGGAAGCCGAAGCCGCCAGCGAGACGGCATCGGCCTCCAGGTCAAGGTCGGGCATGCCAGGCGAACGCGGGTCAAAAGCAGCCGCTGAGTCACCCGGGGGACGGTCACCCAATAGAGACCGCAACTCAGCCACCTCCCTGCGCAGCCGCTCGACATCAGAGGCGAGCAGCTCGTCAACTTTCGATCTCTTTGGACGGGGGCCGGACGGAGGAGCCGAAGGACCGCGACGCTTCGAGCGCCTAAGCCCAGAAGGGGGCCGCGTCTCAGATGCGGACGGGCCCCCGAGCACGACGGGGGAGGGGGACGAACAAACATCCGCAAACCCCCCGCGTGGGTCGTCAGATAGGCCACGGCAAGCCGCACACCGGTTCAGGGTGTCGGACGGCCCAAGGAGGGAACCGCAGGCCACACAGCAGTGAGATCCCTCCATAGCGACGCGACCGTGAAAACAGCGAGCCGAGGGAAGGTGGCGCGAACGGCACCTACACGGCAAGCGCAGGCAAGCTAGCGAAAAAGGCTAACCACGGGTAAGCTAGCGAAAAAGGCTAACCACGGGTAAGCTAGCGAAAAAGGCTAACCATGGGTAAGCTAGCGAAAAAGGCTAACCACAGGTAAGCTAGCGAAAAAGGCTAACCACAGGTAGGCCAGCGACCGATCGCCCACAAGCGGCGGAAAAGCGACGCCACAAGGCGAATGCCCGCGCGCGGCCAAACAGGGCGGCACGGAAGCCGACGCGGCGGTCGAGCAACGCGCCGGCGGGGACAATCAAACGGGTGAACGGAGCCGGCGGCCGCGCAAACAGCGAGCCAGCCGTGATCACTCACCCAACACAGACGCCGCCGGCCGGGAGAGGGGTCGCGCACGAAGCCGTCACCGGCGCGGGCCGGCAGTAGTCCCAAGTCCGGAAAACGAAACAAGAAAAAAGCCCAAGACTTCCCGATTGCCAATAGAGTGACGCAGCCTTAGGAGGGCGAACCCGCAGCTCCGACTCAAAGTCAAACAAGGCTATACGCGACACAAGTAGCAACTGCCACGCGAGAAGAAAAAAGGGGCTGGTACGAGGTTGACGCCGGAACTTATACCCCGGCAGGAGGTCAACCTGGGGTCACAGGTGACTTTTTTGGTATTAATACTCGCACTGCGCATGCGCGAAGGGATCATTCAGTGCTTTCAGCACCGCCTCTGGCGGTTAGCAGGGATGAAATAGAACTACAGTGACATTAATAAAGGTTGTTAAATAAATCCTGTGTCAATCAACGTTCACTCTCATTGTAAACGAGGACTGTTTAAGCAGTGAATGTGCAATGTCACGTAATGTGAATGATGCATTCGCTCCTATCAGAAGACTACTTTATCGGTCTCACAGAAGGGACGTTCACTGGGAAAAACAGCAAACAATTATATACTATACAACATTGTGAAAAGAAGCCCACAGTTACTGTATCACTGATCAAAGAAAGAAAATGTTATAATATTATACTAAGGTGGTGACATTTTGTAAGATTATTCTTGCATGCATTGGCCAATTATCTGCTGATTTTCTACCTCTCAAAAAACGATCACTTGTTGCATTGTCCCAAACGTATTTTCTGTGGTCTTCATTTCCTGGCTTTGTTTATACTCTCATTCTTTTTTATCATGACACCTTCGCTATCTTCCGCCAATAGAACTCAACCCATGTTTATTAATTAGACCACATTAACAACAAGTCAAAGTTACTTTCCTCAAATGGTCTTCTAACCAAGGGCGTAGGTTTGCATAGGGACTGTAGGGACATAACACTACCAACTTTTCAGGATTCTCAAATTGTCCCCACCAACTTTTAAGCAACCTTATTTGCATTGTATAATGAGTTCTGTTATATTTAGATTGTCTTCCTGCATGTTGTAAGAATAGAAGTGACCCGACCATTGTTAATGGAATTATTTTCATTATGTTAAAACTTACATGTATCCCTTTTCACTTGCTGGATGAGACAGTCCACTTTTTCCCAAAAACGCATGTTTGATTGGCTGATGACTTGCCCCCCCCCACCCCCAACCCCACAACACACACATGCACTCACAGCCCCGACAGAAATACGTGTCGACAACATGCCGCCTCCTCCACCCCTTTCACAGGGAAGGGATATTAGACGTTTTTTTTGGGCCAGCAGCAGCCACTGTAGCTTTGATTTTTTTTTTTTGATGAGGGCTCCGTTTTTGTTTCTTTTTGTTATTTCCTGACTAAGATATTTTTTCAGTTATATTTAATTTCTTTATTTAGGCAGACGGTGTTGAGTGGCAAATGTTTATTTTTTGTATTTCTGGATAGTGTAGATATTATTAACAAGTTTGTATTGGGTATGTTATGTAATTTAAGTTGTGTTTAAATATTGCTCTTTGAATTTGCAAATAAAATCCATACATTTATTCCGGAAGTTTTCAAAATGTTTCTTTAGTAGTTTTTGAAAATGAAGGTTTGAATTGAACGGTGTATCACCTGAAGCAATACATATGAAAGTAAGTATAATACAGATTAATTTTGCATTGATCAATTAATTAGGTTCATATCACCCAATCTGTTTGGTCTTATTAATGTCAGTCCCCAATAAAACGTGTTCATGCAGGTTATGCTGTTATATGGTCCCTACCAAAGTTGAGACCAAACCTATGCCCTTGCTTGTAACTGCACCCAAAATCCTTCCTGTTGCAACTGTTGCATTTTAATTTTGCCTATCTCTATGCCACTTTTACTTTCCCCCTCAAATCTGCTGCCTTTTCCACTCTGACCATCCCCATTGCCCCTCTACTTCATTCTCTATCATTGTATCATCTTTGTATGATTTTGCAGCTGTAGGGAGAGAGAGAGAGAGTGTGTGATAGTAATCGCTGCTGTCCGATTAGATCTTGCTGTGCCATTGCTGAACCATGAGATGATTTATTGATATTTTGCAAGCGTTTTCTGAAGACGAGAACGTCTTGATTTTATCCCTGATCTAACTAGGCAACTTGGGGATTAACTGCTCCTTTCATCTAAAACATGCTTTGGGGCTCTTTGTTTAAATATATATTTAAATAAAATACTAACTTCAAGTGGCATATCAGTTTGCTAAATATTTATGGGTCACATACCAAAATGTCTTGGGATACATTCCGTTCAGAATGTTAAAAGAACGCTGCTTGCTCTAAAAGCCGAAGACTTCAATATTTGAATAAACCAAAGTGATATCAGTTTAAAAGTTTTTGCAATAGAGAAAGGACACTAGATATGCCTCTGGAAATAACAGTGCTCACAAAGGAACTTCTTTATATAGTAGGCTATATCTAATGCTTTTGATACCCATTTAAATGGGATTCTCCCTCGCAGGAAATCATATTTTGATTTTTTTTTTCCTTTTATGTTGAAACGGCAGTAGTCCTTTGTAAACGGAATATAAAATTATGTACCAAAACTGTTGAGACGAAGGTGCATAACAGGGTTAAACTAGCGATCTGTTGTTTATCTTTTTGTATATTTTACTATGAATACAATTTAGTAGAAACAAGAAATTTACAAAATACTAAGTAAAACAGGTTTCACCATACACTATACACGTATATGTGTTTATATCTGTATCTACAGTCATGTGAAAAAATTAGGACACCCTATGGAAGCCTGTGTGTTTTCTAACATATTTGGTCATATGGATAGTTAATATAAATTTTAACAAGAGAGAGATTCAATAGAACTAAACAATTAAAACTGAAAAAAAAAAAAACTTTTGGAAAATGGAATTTTAAATAAATGCAATTTCTGTTGAGGAATAAATTAGAACACCCTCACATTCAATCCCACTTAAAATGGCTAAAATCACACACAGGTTTATCACATCATGTGCACATGATTAGAACATCCTTAACCAGTGTTTTGTAGGAGGCTTGCCTTATTTAAACCTCACATTTAGTTTGGTGTGCCCCTGACTGTTGAAGTGAGAGAAAACACCATGATGAGATCAAAGGAGACATCTGAGGCCTTCAAAAAGAAGATTGTAGATGCTTATGAGTCTGGTAAAGGATTTCAAAAGATCTCAAAAGAATATAAAATCAGCAGTTTCACTTTATGGAAAATAGTTTACAGATGTAGGACATTCAAAACGACTGCCAACATGCCCAGGTCTGGCCGTCCAAGCAAGTTCACTCTGAGATCGGAGCGCAAAATGCTAAAACAAGTCTCCAAAAAACCTAAAATGTCATCACAGGACCTACAGCAGGCTTTTGCTACTGTTGATTTGAAAGTGCATGCCTCTACAATCAGACAGAGACTTAACGAGTTTAACCTTCATGGAAGGTGTGCAAGGAGGAAACCTTTGCTCTCCAAGACGAACATGAGTGAATGTAGATTAAGACCAGAACTTCTGGAATAATGTTCTTTGGACAGATGAATCTTTAAAATTTAATTATTTGGACACCAGAACCGAGGACATGTTTGGCGTAAACCCAATACAGCATTCCAGGAAAAGAACCTCATACCAACTGTAGAGCATGAAGCTGGAAGTGTCATGGTTTGGGGATGCTTTGCTTCAACAAGACCTGGCCAGCTCTCCATCATAGAATCCATCACGAATTCTATCGCGTATCAGAGGGTGCTTGAGGAACATGTGAGATCATCTGTGAAAAAATTAAAAAAGCGAAACTGGACACTGCAACTTGACAATGACCCAAAACATACCAGTAAATTTTTCAGAACTTATGCAACATAACAAGGCAACTGTCCGCCACAGCTGAACATGAAAAGTGAAAGTAAGAAGTCCTCCCTCACTCTGTCAAGTCAGCCATGCGATGCGTTCAGGTACACCACGCAAAACACATTCGCTACAGTAGAACCCGATTCGTTACATTATTTCAGATATTATTATTAATATTACTATATTATTCCTATTTTTATTCATAATTTATTGTTTTGCTCTGTGTAATTGCTATTTGCAATAGTAGAGGCAGTATTTCTTAAGGATTTAGTGTAGGTTTTCGGGCGAATTAATGGAATTATACTTTATTCTTATAGGAAAATCCTGTTCGACATACCACCATTTCGACTTACAAACAAGGTGCTGGAACGAATTGAAGTAGATGTACCACTGTATATAGATTTTTTTTTTTTTTTTTTTAACGAAGTTGAATAACTTTCAACAACAACATAGGTCAACATTCAGTAAAAATGATGGTAAAACTTCAACAGACATATTGGCTGTACAATGAACTCGCAAGAAAATACTTTTATCAAAGGCTCAAGCGCATGTTGTTTTTTTCAACCTAACAACTTAAGGAATACCATTGATTTGTTGCAGATTTACCAATTTACCTCCTAATTTATTGAAGAAAAATCACTTTCCTTCTTCCACGTCCCACCACCTAAAATCGTTGTTTGTTCCCAGGTGTCCTGCCATCTGCCAGATAAATGAGCCGGTTGCTAAAGTTAAAGCCCCAGAACTAAACTTGTTATATTTTTGCCCCCAAAAACTGCCCAAACGTAAATGTCCAATACGCTATTTGTGTTCATTGCACCATTTCAATCTGCTTCTGACACATACACACCCTTCACTTACACACATGGGATGAGATGTCAGTCAAGATAGATGTTTAAGTTGGGCCAACATCCCATATGGCATTGTCATTTTTATGTGCATGTGCACAGATGCACTGTGTATGAGTATCAGAGGGAGCTCATCCCTCGGGCTGTGCCACTGAATTTTCCATCGTTCACCTCTGCTGCATTCAGTCTGCTTTTGAGTCGGATATACAAAATGCATGCGAACACTGCTACTACCAAAAACAACAAGGAAAAAAAAAACAATCTGTGAAGGATATTTTGGAATATAGCTGCAGGCCTGAGCATCATCAGCTTCTAAGCTGGCAGACTTTTGGACGATGCTGCTGTAGAATCACTTGATTTTCCAAAGGGAGTCTGGACTAGAAAAGAAGACTGCAGGAGTGCTGATCCGTTTACTTAGAGGATTATTATTGAAACTTCCCTTTGAATCACAACATGTTCAGTAAATTAACATTTTGTTTTGGAATGCAGACTGCAGTTCCCTGTCTGTATCACTGACTTCTATAATCGGCTACTAAATAAATCCTGTTATTTTGTTTTATGCAATGTGTTCAATGCATCTTTCCTCCTATTTGGGATTTCCAATTCTAATATTGTTAAAATATTCAGCGTTTCAGAAATTCCCCATCCAGTTGTGGAAACATTTTGTTTCCTTTGACTGTAATTGGAGAGAACACTCACTTTGGTATTGAAGAGCAGAGGTTGTAATGTCAAATCAAATTCCATCTAGATCTTACCCGGATAGCACATTCTATTTAATTTAACAAGTGCAATCCTATTAAATGTGTCCAGATGATCTCTGTCAAATCTCATCAGATCAGTTTTTAATTAGTTGTGCTTCAATAAAATCTTATGACTTTTTCACTCTGGAGCTTTAAAAAAGCTATTTGTAACAAATATTATTCAATAGCTCTCATTCACTCATTAACACTCTGCCAACCCTTCACAATGATAGACGTCCAATTCATTTCATGTGGGGGAACCAGCTGTGAATGCTCATCTTTCAGTGCCATTGACGCCACTT
Organism: Corythoichthys intestinalis; assembly: GCF_030265065.1. NCBI lineage: Eukaryota > Metazoa > Chordata > Actinopteri > Syngnathiformes > Syngnathidae > Corythoichthys > Corythoichthys intestinalis. The sequence continues at coordinate 25,565,598 of NC_080405.1, forward strand.
GATGTCAAATCCATTTTGACTTAGAAGGGCGAACAAACTAGTATGTTTATTTGCCCCCTCTCAGTAATAACAGATTTGACGTATAGCAACGTCAATGGCAGCCGATGAGTTTTTTATTTATTTATTTATTCTTATCTATTTTTTTTTTTTTTTTTTACTTCGGTAATGTTGTTTTCCCTAAAACTAATGATGGAAGTCTTAAAAGAGGTCCATTCATTCATCAACAGCTTAATTGAAATTATTGAATGCAAATGAACATCACTACGTAATTTTGCAGCGACAAAATCTGTAAGTTTGCAGTTTTTTAGTTCACTTTTGGTCCCATTATGTAATCCATTTTAAGCATTTGAGAGCTTTTTAAGACCTCACCATTTCTTAGACTCAACATTTTCTTCCCTAATTTCAATGCATAATACTTCAATGCACAGATCTGATCTTACATCTTCATAAATTATTCAAAATACACTTGCTGTGTGTCAGCAGTGATTTAGCAGCTTGTGTCGCACACTAACTCATCAGCAGAGTGACACAAGCCACACTGCAGCCCGCCCACACATACAGTACAGAGCTGCTTATACACGTACCGTACTTTTATATGCTCGCACGCAAACACACTGGCACACTCAGGAGTGTGCACTCACTGTGCCTGAACGCCCACACACATACATTGAACTTAAACCTTGATGACTGAGGCTTTTCCTATCTGATTAGAAGTGCAGTGTCTGCAACTCTTACTCGGTCCTTTTGAGAATCACTCTCTGCTCCTCGTCTCCGCTGTCTATGTGCATCTGTTCATTTCTTCCATGAGGAAAAAAAAACATATTCTTGCAAAAAAGTAACAATTTAAGTTGGTTTGCTGTCTTCTGAAAATGGGGCCCATCAATGGCAGAGCAACTGTCAGTTGAAAAAGTTCTGCCATGTACAATGCTGACGTCTACTGATCTCTGTGCTCTAAAGCAGCACACCTTTTGTGAAATTTTCTAAGTCTTAATGGATGGCAATAAATCAAGGATGCCACATTAGGATCATATTCAGTACATCTTAAAAAGAACATTTGACAGAGAAAAAAAGCCAACAATCGGAGTAAAACAAAAGGCCAGTGATTTTCTATCAGCAGGATGTTGAGACTGCACACTGATTTAGAAATGTTTAATGTTTGGTGGAAAAAAGGAAATTTAGCATCAATTTCTTTTGTGCAAACCTAATGATTTCTTGTCTTTATGTAAAAAGAAACTTTAGTACTGCATGGTCATCAGGTCCATATCGACATGATAGATCCAGGCTAATTTTTGTAGCAAAACTGTCATAGAGTTTTTATTTAATCCCCACCAAATGCAAACCATTTATCTAAATATTTTTATTTTTTGCAAAAATTGCATTGACTTCAAATGAACTTTGATAGATGTGGCACAAACCTGCGGAAGAACCAATTCATCATGCATATCCATTTTTCACCACCGTTGGGCAGTGAGCCATGAGATCCAACACAAAGTAACACTTTTGCCCCCAATAATCTGAAGTGACATCAAATTGCCCTTTGTTTGACTTAGTAATTAATGTTAAATATTGTCTGACCTTGGAAACAATGATCTGATCAGGGGTGTTGCTCTCCATTTTATATCGAAAAAGCTTCATTTCTGACACAAACATTTAGTTCCATAATAAAATTTTGTAAAAACAAATAACTATCTCAAACAATGCAATGGCATTAAATTGAAAAAGGTGATTCCGCATTAAGAATGAAGATTAATTTACATATGTGAGAAACTTGCCTTTCGAGGCATATTTTTTTTTTTGTAGAAAAGTCTAAAATTATATCACTTTTCAGACACTTGGCTGTTTTTCACTATTAGTGGAGAAATTTGACTCTTGATTCTCACTCCCCTTCACTATATCTGATATGACAGATACTGTAGGACCAAAATAACATGATACCAAGAAAAGATGGACGCCTCCACTCTGCCTGTCCTGGTCTCCCATAGTGTTACAAATTGAAATTCTGTGACAGTTGTACTCTCAGTTAGATATCAGTTCTGTTATCCAAAATAAAGTCGATTTAGCATGTTTTTCCTGTTTGAAATAATCCACATTGATGCTCCTACAATTGTGAGTACTAACTGGGTGTCTTGGATGCACATAAATTTCATAAACCTCTTTACTTACATTTGCTTCTTGGGGAAAGAGCTTCATCAGAATCAAATGTTTTCTGCTGTGAGACTCTCTCATCGTGTTAAATTACCTCCATTTGTCGTGAAAGCAGACCATTTACAAACTAATCTGTAATTTTAACGTGGAATCTGTTAGATACACAGCACAATTCATGTTTGCTATGATATATTATTATTATACCATTAAACGGTTTGGTCCACCTTTCCTTCGATCAGACCGGGAGCAGCGGAGCGCATTTACACCAGTCAATGACTCGGACTGTGCAGTACTGCAGAAATGTTTTCAAAACAAAAAACCTCTCGATGTCTATTACAAAGCTCCGATTTTCCCGGCCTCAATGAGCGACATTCACCTATTCAAAAACATGAATTCCAAATAATGACTGCATTTTTTGGTATCCGACAGATGTTGGAAGTTGGTGTGGAAACGTTCTTTTTTTTAAAAACGTCTTGAATACAGTTCGCCAAGAATTTATTGAATTTAGTTTGTTAAGAAGGGACCTCACTTCGGAGCTGTAGCCTATTGTGGAGATCACGAGTTTCCAGATGGGGCTAAGCCTACTCTATAATGAAATACTGTAATTGTTTTGCTAGCTAGTGCTCCACTTTAGCTTACATTTAATCAGTGCAGCAGGCAAACCCCTAACAAGCTCTTCATACTAAAACAGTTGTCTCTGCCCTTGCCTGTTGTAACAGTCAACACTCCTCTTGCTGCGTCTTACACCACAGTTTGAAAATGAAATAAGACACATGAACACTGTGTATACTGCTACTTTCCCCCCTAACTTGTCCTCTCTTTGTCTCCTGAATGCAATTTGTAAAATGCAGCTCCAAAGCATTTTTGGAGGCTGTCAAAATTATCGCGCTAACGGGCGGTAATTAATTTTTTTAATTAATCACGTTAAAATATTTGACGCAATTAAAGCACATGCCCCGCTCAGATTAAAATGACAGCAGTGTAATGTCCGCTTGTTACTTGTTACCTGTTTTTTGTTGTTTGGCGCCCTCTGCTGGCGCTTGGGTCCAAATGATTTTATGGGTTTAGAGAGAGCATGGTGCATGACATCAACAATGGCGAGCTACTAGTTTATTTTTTCACTGAAAATTTTACAAATTTTAATAAAACGAAAACATTAAGAGGGGTTTTAATATAAAATTTCTATAACTTATACTAACATTTATCTTTTGAGAACTAAAAGTTTTTCTATCCATGGATCGCTTTTCAGAGAATGTCACTAATGTTAATGGCATCTTGTTGATTTATTGTTATAATAAACAAATACAGCACTTATGTACCGTATGTTGAATGTATATATCCGTCTTGTTTTATCTTTTCATTCCAACAATAATTTACAGAAAAATATGGCATATTTTATAGATGGTTTGAATTGCGATTAATTACAATTAATTAATTTTTAAGCTGTAATTAACTCGATTAAAAATTTTAATCGTTTGACAGCCCTACTTTACATATATTTTGCACACTCCCTGTAATGGTTGCAGGTGGCGAGAGAGCTTTCAGTAAGCTAAAACTCATAAAGAACTATTTGAGGTCCACTATGTGTCAGGACAGGCTTTCTAGTCTTGCCACGCTGTCCATTGAAAGTCAGTTGGCTAGGACGCTAGACTTTAATGATTTGATCAGTGACTTTGATAGCAAGAAGGCTCGGTGCTGGGCTCTTGGTGAGCTGAGCAAGGGACCATGGACCATACAGTGACAGCTGTTAAATGTATGGCTACATTAGATCAATACACTTGCTACAGTATGTATATAGGTTAAAAAAATCATTCTAAAGATGATGTTATTTTAATTGTGGTTAATGTATACTGAAGTATAGTTAAGTTCAAATAAAAGGTTTATTCAAAGTCATTCATTATGGTATTTGCTTTGAGAATATATATTTCTAATAAAAATATATTTAGATTGTAAAAGATGACCTTCAGTAAATTTCTTATAGATGATATCAGTCTATTCATTTTTTTCTCTATATGCTCTATGTTTACATAAATATATTTTCATCTTAAATTAATGCAGAAAATGCAAAATATTAGTGTGTAAAGATTTACAAGAATGCAGGAAATTACATAGTTGATACTCTAAATGTGTGTGTGTGTGTGTCCCGGCACTGGTGGTGGGGCCCAAAGTGATATATTTTCATGGGCCCCAAAATCCCTGGCAGCGCCCCTGTGTGTGGGCCTGCTAGCTGGGTTACGTGCAGTATGTAGTAGTATTACTTTGCGAAGTGCCACCTGATATCTATTGAAAAAATTAATCTATACTGTGAAATTCGAAACTACCTTAGCCACACTTATGTATTTTCAACCTTCATTAAATCTATTGGTCACATATTGAGGCTTCATTCAATGGCTAAAAACGGCTCGGAAAAATCAAAACAAATAACAGAAGGGTGCCATAGGCTTATTAACCCCAGATTCACTTCCCTGGAACTCCAGACTCACCGCTGTTCCAGCGATAGTCTGGCGACTAGGGATCCAACGATACAGTTAAGTCACGGTTCGGAAAGATTATCGATATGAGGGACACGATTTTTGATTCGATTCCATACATTTAATGCTCTGAGAAAAAAATAACATTTGTATTTTTTGTTTTGATGTTTTTTTATTTCGCTAGCAAGCAAAAATAACATTGCCATCATATAAACATGCATTTTACTGCATAATATTTAAGGGCTTACTTCTTACTGATCTGAAAAAATTTGTATAAAAGTGCTGAGAACAATCTTAACTGTTTGTAAATTGAGGCGGAGCACACTGTTGATTGCTACAGCTCTCTTAGCAGCTAGATTTACTACATGAGCTATACATCCTATTTGTGGTCCGAGTCCATCTGTGTCATGTACTGAATTACCAATATTTGCAGCATTATCTACGTATAGTCACTGGTGTGGATTGATTTGGCCTGCTTAACTTCCATTCCAGTCTTGGCGGTTTATAATTCATCGATTTACAGTAGTTTATTGACTAGTGTCCCATGTTCACTCTTTGCTCACATAGGCAATGGCATGGGATCTAACGTAGCACATCTAGGTTGCTATTTGCTGATATCTAGAGTGTGTGCGCAAGTGTTGTCGGAGCGAGCATTAAAAAAGTTAACAAACGCCACAGAAGTCACGTCTGCTCATTACTGCACAACACCAGAATAAGACAATTGACTTTCATAAACAGGGCGAGTTTGAAGTACAGTGCACTTAATTTGCCACTCATTATTCATCATATCCATCCAGCTGTCTGTTGTCAAAGCACGGTTGTTCGTAGCAGCAAAGTCGGTAACAATGTTTTGGTGGACTTCGTTGTAAATATCCAGGAAGACTGTCTTTGCGAAATATGTAGGAGAGGGGATAGCGTATCAGGAAACCAAAAATGCTGCCACACAGCGGCCTTCTCAAACTTCTGTCTTTCCTCGCTAACCATGATTGTCGTGTCTGTTACCTCAGCCACAAACAAATGCAGCATGCTTCACTCCGCCCTCCACACAGTTTGGGGGAGGACAGGAGGAGGGCTGTTCACGGGGAGGAGCTCAGAGTTTTCAAGGCACAGCCCTCAGTTTTCAATGCACAAGAAAAAATTTGAAAAATACATTTTGGGAGCTTTTCATTTGCATTGAATATTTTGGCATATTGAATCGAAGAGGGCCAAGTATTTTTGCATCCTGACTGGCGACCGCTCCACAGATCAAATTTCCAGGGCGGAGCAAGCCACAGCAAATGGACAACGAATTGGACCAATCAGTGACGAGCAGACGAGACGTTGGCAAAGCAACAAGAAACTGGCGCGTCGAAATAAACATACAAGGAGAGCGGAGAACAGAGAAGTTTATCCAAAATGGCTAGCACAAGACAAACTGTTGGTTTTAGCGACTCAATGTGTTTTTGGTCTTTTAAAACTGGATTTACCACAGATTGGAACATATTCTCGGCTCTGTCGTTCGCCATCTGTGTTGTTGTGGAGAGGACTTCCGACGCGCAAGAATGACGTTGCTAGTAAAGAATATGTCATGCAAATAAACAAATCTGATTGCACGGATGATTTTCACTTCTGGCTCGAGAGGCCAATAAGGAGCTGGGTCCCAGACCCTTCTCGCGGTGTTTGAAAAATACAGGGAGAACAGTCTGGCCGTTCCAGGGAACAGATTCACTACAAAATTGTTTTGTGATTAAACATTGACTTATAAACAGTGTTGGGCACGTTACTTTAAAAAAATAATTAGTGACATTACTCACTACTTCTTCCAAAAAGTAACTGAGTTAGTAACTGAATTACTCTATAGAAAAAGTAACTAGTTCCCAGGGAAAGTAACTATTTCCGTTACTTTAAAATGAACTTGTTGTATGTCAAAGAAATTGAAATTTTCTGAGCAGTATTCGAGTCAGTGGAATAGAGAAGAACAGACAGGTAGTTAACTTGTTAGGTGCTTCAGCAGATTTGAATTGCTTACCACAGATGTCGACAAAAGCTTTGCCCCGGGACATAAATTACACATTACATGCAGGTTCTTTCCTTTAATTTTGACAAACTTGAAATACTGTCTATATCTCCACCCCGACCCTGTGCATCTGTTTTGCGTGTGTGTGTGTGTTTGCCGCACGCGCTGTTCCAGTTTGCTTGTGAAATCACCGGCTCTGATGGGCTTACCACGACACATGACTCTAATCCTCAGCCAATCACAATCACTTTCATCGCATCTCTCGAGGGGCTGCATTCAGGTAGGCTGGTTTCCCGACAATTCACGTCATCTTCAAAGCGTCTGCCGTCCTCAAGATGGAAGCAGAATTATTGCTGGCTGACAGTGGGAGATGGGAACGAGGCTAGCATCAGGTGTAGCAAACACAGAAACCTTACCAAACTTTGGAAAGCATTGTCTAATTGAATGAGCAGGGACAAACAGCTTGGAAGTACGTGCGCTATTCTCGAACCTGAACGCACCCCAAGTCTTGGATGACAAATCAACAGAGCAGAGAGTCGACTCGACACGGCTGGTAGTTTCATCAATTTATTTAGAGTAAGTAACGCACCGCTTTTGACCGTCAGTAACGGTAACGGCGTTGTAACGGCGGAAAAAGTAATTAGTTAGATTACCCCGTTACTGAAAAAATAATGCCGTTACGTAACGGCGTTATTTCCAACACTGCTTATAAATAGTTGAGTTGCAACTGTCATGGCCCTAGGGAATCTATATCTCTTTTACTGGCAATAAACAACTTCGAGGAGGATGGTAGACTTCGAAAACTTCAAATGTGCTGCCTGCTTCACGGCATATCCCTGTCCCCATTCGTTAAATTGTCATGTGATATTGTTTAGCCACAATTAGATTCATTACCTCATTGCTATTCATCCTTCGCACAGTCACTGGAAACACAAATGTAGTTCATTCCGACTCTAATTTACGACACTTGCTCAGGTCCTCATGGGAAATGTAGTCTGCCGTCAGGCCTCTTTTGTCCACTGTGTCGCCAATATCACCAAAACTGAAAGTTATTAGGTATTGCTTTAAAAAAACAACACCTTGAGGAAACCTAAGGTGGCATATTAAACACTTTTTCCTTTGCTTTTTTCACATGCACTTTTAAATTTGATCACGTCACATTAATTGCATCAAAGACATGCATTTGTAGACAAACAAGTGCTGCTTATAATGAGAGCATACATTATTAAACATTTGTACTGTCAATTACAGGCACATCATTAAATACCAATGATAATTTGTGCAACACTTCACGAAACAAAGAGCTTGTGACAGTGGGAGTGCTATTAATGGAGCAATGAGAAAGCAATGATTGGATCTGTGCAAACATAGATAAATCACCTGTGCACTTTAGTTAAATTTCCCATCTGGTGACAATGCGTTGCTCTCTAGATGAGGAGCTCCACTGTAAGCAATATGACAGTTATTTCTGATATTTTGCGGTGAGAGAGGTGATGAGTGAACAGCAATCAGTTAACACATTGACTGCCATTGACAGCACTAAAAGTCCAATCTATTTTGACTGGGAGAGGCTGGCAGTGAATGCTTGCTGGAAGTCCTCCCAGTCAAAATGGATTGGACGTTTAGTGCCATCAGTGGCAGTGAAAGATGAACATCCACAGCCGTGTCTCCCACGTTTAATGAATTGGACATCCACCGCTGTTAATGACAGGCAGTGTTTTAAGATGACCAGAAAAAAAGAGGTTGTACATTATGGGGCTTAGGATCTTGTTCGTGTAAACTCAGACTTAGAGGGATCCACGGATAGAAAGACTTGCAGTTCTTCAAAGATGAACGTTATTATGAGTTAAAATAATTTGATATTGAAACCCCTCTTGATGTTTTTGTTTTTATACAAATTGTATAATTTAACTTGTAGGTCGCCACTGTTTTTGACGTCGCAAGGTGGTGACGTCACATGGTTAAGCTGCTGGGCTTCCATAGAATGACTCTAGCGACATGAATATGTCTTCTGTTCAACCCTTTCACTTTCAACCCAAGAACATTAATGAGCATGACAGCACTGTCAATATTTCACAAAACGAGCAGCAGAACCAAAATGAACAGGAAAGACGGGAAATGACGAGACAAGAGTAGGGAAAAAAAACGGTGTTCTGCCAAAATGTGCTACACCGGTGAATTTGACACCCAAAGTACTTACGTGCGCTTTCAGCTTGTTTTGTTTGGATGCATACACACAGAACATAATCAAGATGCCTTAAGAAAATACTTAAACGTAGTAATATTTAATAAGGCTGGTTTAAATATGCTGCGTGACTAATGTGGTCAACAGATTAACGATCTGCTTTAAAGAGAATTATAATACTAAGGGGCTGTGAGATATCAATAGAACCGTTATGTGGCAAGATAACAAATACTAATAAAGTTAACAAAAAAATAAATCACATTCATGAGCAATTATCGAAAATAGATCGAAAAGTATGAACATTTCCGAAAGTATTCCGGAAACAGCCGAATGGGGCTTTGACATTACAGCCAGGAAACAAAAGGTCGAGGCTGGTGCCATCGTTGTTTATCGACGAGACAGTTGCGTTCGTGTTTTTTCAAAAAATTGCTTAAATGGTTCAAACCTGTCATGCTATGTGGTGTACAAATAGCCATTTGTCGCAAAGTAGTACCCATGAGTTCCCGAATGCGAGAAAAGAGCCGGACTACGCAGACAATAAGTAAAGTATCGTAGCCTATGAAGTTTATCCGAGGCGCGATTATTGCTAGTTGTAAACTTTACCCAAAGTTTGTCTGTGCAAAGAGGGCTAATTTTGCAGATCCAGCCTCCGGCACGGTTTTGTGTGGTGTACATTTTACACCTGAAAGCTATTCGAACTATGGACAAATGAAATCAGGTTTTGCTAAGAAATTGCTGCTGAAAGCAGATGCGGTGCCCACCATACACGCGCAGCCAACTAAATGTCCCGAGATATCAAGAAAGAGGACGATGACTGGCACTGATGAGACCACCCCACCACCCCAGGCTAAATAAAGGAGGGGAGCAGCCAAGCTTGAAATGGCCAGAGTGAGTACTCTTTTATAATAAAAAACATCACGCATTGAATATAGGACTGGACACATGTATAAATTATCGCTCGTAAAATAAATATACAACAAATCCTCTAATTCCATTCATATTTGTGTCTGTTGGCAGAGCAAAAACCTATAATAGCACAATAAATCATAATTATTCTATCCATTTCTTTATTTTGCGGTCACGGTGTATCAGCTTCACAAAAACAAATGCAAAACAAACAGTTCGGTGTTTCCCACACGATCTGTTGCCGGTGTTTCATCAGTGTGATTGCTCCCCTCCATGATTGTTTCATTAGGCTGCATTGGCTTTCGTTTGGGCTCAAATTGATAACCCAAAACACCAAAGAAAGGTTCATAACTCTCCTCGTCACCATTAGAAGAACGTTTGTTACGTCGGATTCGTCGCTGCAACTAGACACAAAATTGTCCGCCATCATCGCCGCCATTCAGTACCAAGCACTGACCTGGGTGTTTCCTAGTTGTGACGTCACGCACACAAGCTAGATGCTAGATTTCCGGGATCTCGGGCGCCGGTCGTTTTAGCTTGACAATCGATCGAAATTACTATCATTTTCTTGGTGTTGCAATGTGTGTAATTACACGAAGTGGCATGATATGAATCCAAAAGGCATGCGTTTATGGATAAATGATGGAATATTAGCATTTCCCAAGGTGTTGTAATACTCTGTAAAGCTACCACAACACAATGCTTAAAAGTATGAGAGGGAAACAAAAAAAGTATTTTAAGCCGAAGAAAAGGTAAAAAAAAAAAACACTCAATAAAAATACAAATGGTAAGTGCTCGCGGCTTTTAACCGATGAGCACATGTGTTGGACGTCACGCGGCGTAGAAGGAATTGCATTAACCAGTAGTATTCGTCGAGTTCATCATCGTCCCGAGCATCCATTGCGCGCTTAAAACATGGCACCCTCCGTAGGTCAAAATATGTACTAAATATTATAGATTTTTCAATCAATGGCAATATTTCATGTGTTTCTAATAACATATTTTGGTAAAAGAGAACATTCTGTGGCTTATTAGAGTCTACAAGTCTTTAAGTCTGAGGTTCCCTTTAAGAGGGACTATAGTTAAATAAAAAAAATAATAATAAAAAACATTGAGCCCTCCATTGCTATTTTCCATTCAAATCCAATTGTTTTTCATATTTACTGTATATTCTGAGATAGTATAAGTATGAAAAAAAAAGAAAACTCCACTATCCGGGGAAAAAAATCCCTAAAACATATCTGGCACCTATATAGAGTACACACACACCTACACAACAGCTCGCATCCCTTTTCTTTCTCTGCTGGGCGCTGTCAGTGAGCAGGTGTGCAACAATTTCTTTATTAATGGAAGGTATGAAGAAGGCCTGTGGGAGCCTGTTTGAGTGTGGGAATGTGTGTATTTGTAACAGAGAATTGTTGGAAAAATGTGTGGTTTAAGCCCTGTTGACATCATGACAAATGAGAGTGAGAGAAGTTTACATATAAAAGCTCACATAAACCATGGATTTTCCAATATATTTTAAATCTTAAATATTTTCTCAGGTTGAGTTCCATACTGGTAAAACTGTTAAATGCCTAATTATTCCAACCCTGGAAGCAACTACACGTAAACCACAAAATACTTGGAGGACTAGATGGAAATATTTGAAATTAGTATGTGCAATGTGATTTATTCAACCTGAGACAATTTGTGGTGGGTAGTTTTGCACAAACAGCGGAAGTGCTAGAATTGTCCCTGACACGAAGGTCGCCACAGAGCCAGATTTTTATATGTTTATTTATTTATCTTTTACACCAACGAAATGCAAAGAAAACTGCCTTCAGCAAAATTATACTTATAATGCACAATAAAACACAACAGGTTTTACAACCAATGGCTTGCGAGCCAGATATGGCTTTTTAGACGGCTGCATCTGGCTCGCAGACAAATATTCAATTATCAAAAGAAAAAAAAAAGTTTCGTTATGTAATAGGAAGGCCGCTGGGACCTCGGGGAAAACCTGTCTGGCATAAGGGCCATAGGGAAAGCGTTAAAAAGAGCAACTCGTAAGGGGCGCTCACATTTTTTCCGTTGGCAAGCCAGTGATCAGGCGACATTCAGGACAGGTGCGGCAGCGGAGGATGTCTGAAAAGTCTGATGATGCGTGTGGCATTCGGTTGAAATAGCTATGCATCTTTAGTGTGGTGCAGACAGAGATTAAATGCTTCAGTCTGTTGCTACACATTTCATTTTGTTTAATTTTCATTTTTTGTGCACAGCTGAAACAAGAAAAAAAATGTCCATCTCGCATTGCTGCACACAGACGGCTCATTTCTTATTGGCTCTAAAATACAAATTTTAATATAATTATATTACTACACAAATAGTGAAAAAGTTTTTGTGACAAAACATTTAACTTCTGGATTTTAGACACTACTAGCATTCACTCGTCGTCCGCATGCCAACACATCTGCAGTGATACATTAACATACTTAACGACTAACATATTTCTGAACTATATTAACACAGTACACATTACAATCATCCTAAAATTAAGTAATCCGCGAATATTCAGTCAAATTATACTCTTTTTCTCACCTGAAACAAGAAAAAAATAAAATACTAGTTTACAACGTACGTCTCGCATTCATTGCTGGAGACACTCATTTCTTATTCGCTCTAAAATGCGAACATTTATTGCCCATACACGCCAAGAAGCCAACGCTGCCCCCTGCTGGTTCAAAACCGTAAGTACAACAGTCTTTTTAGGCTGAAACGAGTGCATATTTTCCACAAACACAACAAAATAAGATGAAACATTTCAAACATAGGGTGAATCTATCTGTGGACACAACAAAATATTAAAATAACAATTTTAATATTATTTATTATATAAGCCACAGGCAGAATAACAATTTTTTTCTGGTATTTGAAATGTCAGATAGAAAAATTATTTCGTCTATTCAGCAAAGCAATTCTGAAGCTTCTGAATTGTCTTAGTGCTGGCATGTCACCGATGACAAATTGTCTTTAAACTTTCCTGCATCACCAAATTTGAGGAATAATCATTTTTTTTGTCACTGTTTTCCAGTACGCAATTCCAACTGTTGCTGCTCCAGTAGATGTATCTTTATTTTCATTTATTTTCATTTATTTTCATTATGTCTCATACCCTCTTTAACTTGCCCAAGTTGAGCACCTACTGTCTAACGAGAAGCATAATCAAGTGAGAATTAGAAAAATACAAAGTTTAAGCAATTTATTGCTTAGCTGTATTACCGAGAAGCTGTCCAAGTGATTAAACAAGAAAAGGCTCCAACTGTGTTCAAATTAATTGGGAGTACAGTCAAATGTGCTACTTTTACAAATTGGTTACAAAGGCATAAAACAAAAAGACATGCATAAGCCTTCTGAAATCACTGTGTCTATGTCAAACCTTCATTAGGAAACACTTGGCTGTACAAAAATAATATTCCGTTTGATTGACACTGTCAAAGGGTTATTATTTAACAATATATATATATATATATTTTTTTTTTTATCGTGGTTGTTGCGCTGCACTGCAAAATGTTATTTGTATGGTGCCCTTATTAGGCAAAATATTTACAGGATGTAAAAGAAGCCTTACTAATAATATACACCTCTTTTATGGTATGTAATTATCGAAAGCAAACAAGTGTGTTTTGGATCCAAGGGCAATGAGACTTGTTTATATGCAGTTCAAATTCACCCTTCATACGCTTTCTTTCATTGAGCCTCATCTCTTTTTGCCGCATTTGTCCTGCTGCTCACATGTCTGCACACTACTTTTTCAGGACCTAATCTAAAATGAACTACCCACATTTCGAGCATATACATTGAGATTGGAAGTTGGCAAGTAAGTGGTATGAAATTGTTAGTACACAATAGAAATTACAGTTAAATTGGTATCATTGCTGGATATCATTTTTAGAAATGAATAAACAGATTTGCTTAGTCAGCTGCAAGTGCAGAATGACAGACCTGCTCTTCAGATTGACTGTCTTAAATTGGATCAACTGCACATGTGTGCAATGTACATATGCTCAAATTTTTGGATGAATATAAATAAAATGTCAGATTTTTGTGTCCTTGCTCTTATGGCCTTTGGATTTTTGTATCAAAGATTTAGCATGGGATCTGCACTTTTACTTAGTCTTGCAGCATTAATCATGCATGGAATTTCTGGGCAGCATTTTTGACAGAACTTAACAGCAAAGCACACTGTGTTTCTGCTTTTATGCTGTCATGTACTGATATGATTTGAACTTGCTTGTTTGAATAAGAACCTCAAACGGATAGAAACTCCACAGATTTCCTTTTTCAAAGGACTTTACATGTTTCAGAAAATACACAAGACCACGTACTGAGTGTTAACAATTTTTGTCTCGAAAATGGGGGGGGGGGGGGGGGGGTTCCTCAACACTTCAGTCTTTATAGAGAAAAAAAAAAAATGATTACATTAGCGTTATTGCTAATGGGAATCAAAATAAAAGGTTAGAATTACTGAATCAAATGTTACAAACTGACACAATAGGCCGGAGTTATTTATTTAAAAAAGTTACACTTGTAGGAGGAATTATTTTGAATTATCCAGTACTTTTAAAAAAAAAAAATTAAAAAAAATTAAAAAATCTTGTAAAACTCATTTTGAGGTTAACAGTTTCATGGTAATGGGAAGAATGGAAATAAGAACAGGAGGATGAAGCGGAACACACTTAACCTCTGTGTAGAACGTGTGCACTCAGTTTAACTTCCTCAGGCATGACTTTAGATGGGGCTGAATTATAAAAAGCCAAATCAACCTTTTGTCAGAGAGGAACGTTGGAGAGCACAAAGATGAGGGTGCACACAGCAGTAAGTAAGGCAACTGTCCGACAAAGCTGATAAACACAGGCGTCCTTAAATTCAGTGCGCTCCTAATGTGTCACAAAGACAGTGTGCTCCTTAATGTGTCACAAAGAACAACTGAGAACAAAAACATGACAGCACATGACAGGTTATGTGACAAATATTCACATTTTAGGGTGACCACTGTTTTATGTACTATAAATCAAATGTATACAAAATATATTAAATCCATTGCACAGAAGCAAGCTATCAACTTATGCAGTACAGATAATGCTTGTTGTTATTACTCTATCCTATCAGTATTGATGTTAGTATGTAGTTCATTACCGTGTTTTTTCGGACTATAAGTCGCATCTGAGTATAAGTCGCACCAGCCAAAAAATGCGCAATGAAAAGGAAAAAGCCTATATAAGTCGCACCTGAGTATAAGTTGCATTTTTGGGGGGAAATTTATTTGGTAGAATCCAGCACCAAGAACAGACATATCATCTTTAAAGGCAATTTAAAATAAAAATACAATAGAGAACAACATGCTGAATAAGTGTGTTATGCTAACATTACATGACGCTAGAAGTTAGATCGGGCCTAAAAAAATCCAGCCTGACCTGACAGGCCCACGGGTGTTAAAGCCCGACCCGGCCAACCGATAAATTAACTTGATTTGGAGGCCAGAGCCGGAAAAAAACTTAAATTTTATGTTTTATTTGTAGGCATGAGCCCGAGGAAAAAAAAAAAAAAAAAAAAAAAAAAAAACGAAAAAAAACGAGTCCTCACGATTTGTAAGGACTCAGGAGAAGGAGGAAATGCGGGAATGCGATGCGTGGTTACGTTTTGTGTGTTCACATTTGTGACGATTCCTGCATGCATAATGATAACAAATTAAAGCCTGTCTTTTGTAACGAATTCTCCCAGTTAAACAAGACTAAGATAGATAGTCAATCAACATTTATATCTTTTATATTTGTGTGTCTGTTCTAACAGGCGGATAGTGTATTTGACATTTATTTTAATCTCCGTGTTGGCAGAAAAAAAAACACTTTCTCAATGTTTAAATAGTCTACATATTTCTATGATCATTATTAATGAATATACACAACGTAATAACACTGGAAAAGTTTGTTAAATGTATTTCTCGTATGAGACCAAAGCGCCACATTCGTCTACATTCAGCGAAGCCGACACAGGTTTCTGTATAGCATCTTCAACAATTTAAATCCTTTCCATATCTCATTCCTACCGCAGTTGTTTGCTTTTCAATTTCCCTGTCTTTAGTTTGTTTTTCACTCCTACCTGCTGCATATCGAAAAGGAAATACCAGGGTGGACTCACAGAGGGCACCAGGGCGGTAGGGGAAGATTGAAAAGAGAGCAGGGCAAGGCATTCATGTGCGTAAGCATGCACAGTGCCTTCTTTGTTTTATCCAAATTATTTATTTTATTTAACATCCATACATCGTTTTAGTATAAATATATGAATATATATTTAATAAAAAGTTAGCGAGAGAGAAGTCCGCCCCGAACCGACCGTAAATAATCACACATAAGTCGCTCCAGAGCAGGGGTCCCCTTCCGCCGGTACCGGTCCGTGGCGTATTTGCTACCGGGCCGCACAGAAATAATAATTTATTAATGACCGCATTCTTGCCGAATTAACAATGTCCTGTGCCCCTGCTTAACACACCAATATCCCTGTCTACTCTAGATATAACACTTCAGGATAGTTAGAATTTGTCATAGAAATCCATTGATTGGACTGCTAGCAGTACATCTTGTTTTGTATATATAATATATCTATGTGTGCCTGTCCTCGATAATAACGTATGGCTGGGCCGCAAGCACAGCACATTTGTTCCCGGACATAAGTACCCCCCACATGAGCGAAGATGACAGGAAAACAGACGTGGAAAGATTTTTTTATGGCGAACAGGGCACCTGACGAGCCAGAAGATGAGCCTACAACCTCGGAGACCCACGAACTATGAAGGAGTGGATTCGTGACCCGTTTGTGAATGAACCGAGCGATTTTAGCATGTCTGTGCAACAGGAGGATCAGTTTGTAGAGATCGCAGATGACGGCGACCTACCTAACGTACATTTGAGACAACAACTATACCGAGGATTAAAGTCATTCTGGAATATCCTGACATCGCTACGAGAGCACTGAAAACCTTGCTACAATTTCCAACATCGTATCTTTGTGAAGCGGGCTTCTTAATTAATGCTTAACTACACGGCGAAGTCGTTAACGGTGAGAGAGCTGTGTGCAGTTTTGTGCAGTTAACATGGCAGGACGTGTCTGAGGACAACATTTTTCTACATGTCCGTCCATGATCAAACGTAAATAATATTCCTTTTTTCAAAGGAGGCTTGTAGTGTTGACGTTTAACGTTACGCGCATTCACGGAACTGCCAAGTTGCAATTTTTGATGCATTGCAAAATTTGTCAGAACACTGGTCCGTGAAAAACAGACCCAAATACCACCGGTCCATGGTGCAAAAAAGGTTGGGGACCCCTGCTCCAGAGTATAAGATGCACCCTTTGCCAAACTATGAAAAAAAAACTGTGACTTATAGTCCGAAAAATACGGTATATTCAATTTGTGTTTGTTACTACAATAGTTATGACTACAGTTAAGTAAAAATCAAATTTGATGGTTTAACATTTCATGGATTATGCTGAAACAATTGTTCGTATGAAACAAATATAACTGAAACTGCTTGACTCTTCTGCTCACTATCCAACAGGCTGGTTGAATATCGTGAAAACTTTGAGATGATTGAATCTTGTGAGCACTAGCTTAAAAACTGACAGAATGACGGATGAAGGACTGTTTCGCCACAGATTTTAATTATGGAGCTCCTGTCTGTGTCAGCTGCTCAGTGAGGGTGGCTCTCTGCTCCTCATAGTCAGTTAGAGAGGTGGTGGTAACAGAGCTAAAGTGAAAGACTTTGCTTTAGTCAACAATGTGATGATGTTTCAGTTTTGTGGCTAAAAGTCTCTCAGGTGTTAAGATTTAAATAAGATATACAGTATTTCCGGCAGATTTTATTTGTTTTGTTTTAAGAAATTTCTGGAAGTTTGTTTCAGCTGTCACAAATCAAGTGCTGGATTGGTATAGAGTCAGACGCTCTCTGCTACGGCCTCAGTATGGAGTATTTTTCTTTCGCCAAATGAATATGTGTGCATGTGCGTGAATGCATGCGATGCACTGCGTTCTCGTATGCGTGTTCAGGAGGATCAGGTTAAGTGCTGTGTGATACTGTATGTGAAAACAGATGTGTGTTAATGGCAGGCAACAACCAAATATCCTACTCTGAGCACAAACCAACGCACAGTTCTTTAGCAGTTAAGGGAAATCTGAATGCATATTCAAGTGCATTAAAGGTAATTTATTTTGTAAGATTTATCTATTCCCCAAAAACATGGGAATATTTCAGATCTTCAAAAAAAAAAACCTATAATTTGTTGTCTCATGTATTTTGCAACGTAATACATAAAACCAATATACTGCAATGTTTCGCATCAGCAGTGGTTCATTTTTTGTCTGTGGTGCAGAATATGTAAGTAGCTAGTACTTTGTCCATTGCTTAATGCTTCTCTTATTTCACTGTGAAATAACAAGTCCAAGTAGAGAAACCCCATGACACATAACTAGGAGAAACGTATTGGTACACTTGCAGTGATAAAAAAGCTCACCTACTTTAGTGCCCTATAATGATGATTGAGAAACTTCGATAAAAAGTTCCTGACTGACTAAAGGTTTGCAAAAACAGGTTAATTTGGCGCAGTTCATTTTCCACGATGCATGGAAGATATGCAAATAGATTCATTTAATAAGTACAATATGATTTGACGAAGTTGAGGCAAAATGTGATTTTTGCTGTGGTATGGAACAAGCAGTCTAAGTTAAAAGCAGATGATTTTTTTAAGCAAGGTTGAATTTGAATCATGTAGAAATATGCAGTTGCAAGGGATAATATTATATACCAAGTCATACTTTACTCCTACCCACACATTTCCACACAGCTGTGGTCCTCCACACAGATATACACGTATACATGACTGGGGAAAAAAATAACCCACCCACTCATGCATAAGCACGTGAAGCAATAGTGAATGAAGTATTATCGGATTCTACTTTTGTAATGGCCTACAGCTACACGGTCCAAGAGCGCATGTTTTTCAAAGAAATGTCAGCAGTGCATTTGTATCTTTTCAAAGTGTGCCTGTCCCAAGTCCAACAGGCCAACGGCAAATGTCAATCTAAGGGTGTTTAATGCCTTCGAAACCTAACTAATGAATTCTTAATGGTGAACATAATGGCTCACGCAAACACAGCACATCCACCTTGAAACACACAAACACATGAGTATGTCTTAAATGTTGAGTACTACACGAAACCCATACCTGTCAACCCGAGGCCATTGGCAATCTTACAAATGGTGAAGTATGCCCTTACAAATTGGTGACTAATCTTACGTTATATAAACCGTGCAATATGAAACAAAAATAAAACTCAATTTTTAAAATAATAGGAATTTATTGGTAATATTGTCACGTATAACCTGGTGCAATCAAAGAACAATCAATATCTGCAGTTACATTATGATTACTAAAATTTAACAGTGACTTTCTTTATAATTGTATGTAGCACTTTTGGCCATTTTTATCACGTCTTTTAAAGGCTGGCACTTGGGACATGGCACTTCAGCTCGCAATTCAGTTTGACTTGAAGGTAGTTCGTTAGTGTGTCCGATTATAAATAAAAAAGGTCGAATGAAAAAAATTAACTTACCGATGCAATCTTTGAGTCAGGGAACATTTGTTTTGCTAATTCTGAGAAGTGATCAGCAATAGTTGCCGGCAAATTGTGTTCGGCAACAACTTTGCAAAATTAAATCTCCGCTTTCGTCACACCATAGATTTTCATTCTGCAGACTGCATCTTGAGGACCAGTGTTGGTAATCTTACTTTAAAACATTAATTAATTACAGTTACAAATTACTTCTCCCAAAAAGTAACTAAGTTAGTAACTCTGTAAATGTAGTGGACCAACATAAACACGAGGACACTGGTGTTTCAACTCAGGTTAACATTCAATTTAATAACGTCACAAAAAATCCAATATAACAAAATATTTTGGGCCCAACATAAAGGAGGCCAACATAAAAAATGCTTCAACCAAAACTGACCTGCAGACCCATCACAGGGCTGCTTAAATAAGGACAGACCACTAACGACCACCAGATGCCAGACCATGAACAGCTGTGGTCGTAACCTCTAATTAGAAGAAAAAATCAAATCCCATAAGCATTCAAACAAACTTTCACCAAAGTGTACATGTTCAAAGAATATCACCTAAATAACAGTCCTGTAACACTAAATGGAGGTGGTAGCCACCACACACTCCCCCTCCTCAGAAAGTTCCTCCTTATGAAGTGCTTTGAACGGCTAGTGCTGAAACACATCAAAACTGTCCTCCCACCTTCCATGGACCCCCTCCAGTTCGCGTATCGGTCAAACCGCTCGACCGACGACGCCATCACCACCACCCTCCACTCAGCCCTCACCCATCTGGACAATAAGAATGCCTACGTCAGAATGCTGTTCATTGATTTCAGTTCAGCATTCAACACAATCATTCCCCAACAGCTCATCATTAAACTGGACCAGCTGGGGATCCACACCTCACTTTGCAACTGGCTGCTGGACTTCCTGACTGGGAGACCTCAGGCAGTCCGGGTCGGCAGGAACACATCCAGCACCACCATATTGAACACTGGGGCACCCCAAGGGTGTGTGCTAAGCCCCCTCCTCTTCACCTTGCTGACACACGACTGCACAGCACTGCACAGCTCCAACCTTCTCGTCAAGTTCGCCGATGACACGACTGTGGCGGGCCTCATCAGCAACAACGACGAGACCAAATATCGGAGCGAGGTGAGCCGCCTGGCCCTGTGGTGTGACCGCAACAATCTCTCTCTAAACGTGGAGAAGACAAAAGAGATTGTTGTGGACTTCAGGAGAACACGCCCTCAGCATGCACCCCTGACCATCAACGGTGCGGTGGTCGAGAGGGTGAGCAGCACCAAGTTTCTGGGGGTGCATGTCACTGAAGACCTCTCCTGGACCACCAACACCGCATCACTGGCCAAGAAAGCCAACCAGCGCCTCTACTTCCTCCGCAAATTGAGGAGAGCCAGGGCCCCGGCCCACATCATGCGGACCTTCTACAGAGGTACTATTGAGAGCATCCTGACCAGCGGCATCACCGTGTGGTACGGAGCCTGTTCCAGCTCCTGTAAGAAGGTCCTCCAGCGCATGGTGAGAGCCGCTGAAAAGATCATGGGTACCTCTCTCCCCTCTCTTGGAGAACTGTATACCTCTCGCCTCACCCGCAAAGCCCTCTGCATTGCGAGAGACTCCACCCATCCATCACACAGCCTCTTCAGCCTGCTGCCATCAGGCAGGAGACTGCGGAGTCTGCGAGCCAGAACCAGCAGACTGAGGGACAGTTTCATCCACCAGGCTGTCAGGATTCTCAACTCTCTCCCTGCTCTGCCCTCGCTCCTCACATCCGCTCCATCTGGACTCTGACTTCCCAGTCCCACTTCACAAGCAACAGTCATTTTGCACGCAGTCACTTTACAATAGGCACCTTAAAACAGTTACTTTATACTCACTTTATAATAGTCATTTATAAATAGTCATCTAGTCACTTTATATAACCCTTTTTGCACAATCATACATGTTGGTATGTATGTATGTATGTATACGTGTGTGTGTGTGCGCGCGTGTGTGTGTATAGGACAAAACATTTGCACTATTGCAGTCTGCTACTTTTCCAGTACCTGTTTTTATTTCGTGTGTTTCACATTGTCAGATTGTACAGTTGTCTATTTTTATATATATTTATTTCTTTTATTTCATCTTTACTGCCACTGAGGTTAGAGAGTCACGCAATTTCAATTCTCTGTCTGTCCTTGCACATGTGGTAGAATTGACAATAAAGCAAACTTTGACTTTGACTTTGACTGTTACCTGAATGTAAGAGTAATTAGTTACTTAACAAAGTAACTGGTGTTACTTTCATGTTTTTTTTTTTTTTTATTTTTTTTTTTTTAATAGTAACCTTTGCTATGTTGGAAGTCATTTAATGTTGTGTATCAAGTTGTTGAAATTACTCCCGTTTTTGCATTAGTTCCCTTCTGTCTCCTTTCGACATGTGAAAGTTTTAAAACTGTTTCATCATTTAAAGATAGATTCAAGTCAAGATTTTGCCGACCTAGGAGTATTTTAGATAAAAAGTTACTTTGGTTCGCTAAGAAGGTTCACTACAACAGAGCCTTTCTGAGAAGTCAACTGATTTAAGATGGCGGCTGTTTACCAACGCCGCCGAGTCTGTTTTTTCGCATCTAGTTCAAAATGCATGTGATATCTACTGTAGCATTAAGTGGGCGTAGATTGTAGGCTGTCGGAGCCACCTAGCCTAGCATCGCGTTTGTAACAGTGTCACAACACTCTTCCTTTTGTCCCACTCCCGTTCTTCTCTCTCCGTGTGTCTGACTTCATTCAACCAACGTAGTAACGCATAGTAACGCACATTGTCTCGTTGCCGAAACGGTGACAAAAAGCAAACAGAGGAAAATAACGTAAAAACTTAGATTTTGAACGTACGGCGTACACATTTAAAAATCAGTGCTCACTTATACAAATTACGCCGAAACCGTACAACTTGACAGGTATGGAAACCTATCAGGTTGATACAGGTCAAATTGAGTGCTGAAGTGTAATACAGGCCAAGAAACTATTTATTGAATTTTGCTTTTTAATTAGCTATAGAAGGTGTATACTTTTACATTAGGGTTGCTAGAGGCCTTTATATTGTATTTCTCTGGAGCCTGTAGGAGTTTGTTGGAGACTCTGCGGCTGGTTGCCAAGGGGAGGTGATCTAGAAATGAAAAGAGGGTTCACGATCGTTCTGGTTGAACAAGTGGAGGCTTTATTCACACAGAAATGTCATATCGCCTAATAAGCTCCAGCTCAAACAGCAGTATCATCACTATAGGTGAAGTGAGGTGAAAAGATTTTCTCTCATCCAAACTTTGTTTATATACCCCCAAGAACTTTTGTTTCTGCTACCTGGCCAGTAGAATGAAGGACTGTCCCACACCTCAAAAGGTGGGGGCAGCCCTGCTGTGCAACAGTAGGCGTCACCTGCTAGATGCCCCCAATAGTGTCTACGTAAAGTCAAGTGTTTACAAATAACATATCTCTGAAGAAAATTTAGCCTGGTTAAAAAACTTACTAGAAATGTAACTGTAAAGAATAATAATTGCAAAATAACTGTTCAGATATTGCACATGCTGTCTGCAAATGCCTCACTCTCTACGCCAGGGGTGTCCAAACTTTTTGCAAAGGGGGCCAGATTTGGTGTGGTAAAAATTTGGGGGGCCGACCTCGGCTGACGTCCTTTACGGAGAACGATGTATTTAAGCAAATTTTAGCATGCCATTCTGTGTGTCACATTTGCTTTGCTATTATTTTCAATTAATAATTTCAACAATCTCGCAACTAGCCTTTGTGGCGTTCTCCTTCGACTCTCGGGCTCTTGCAAAATACTGCTGCTGTAAAATTAAACTAGCTTCAAGTTGCCTCAATTTCTCGCTACGCATCTTCCCTGTAATCTTGTTGTACATGTCAGTGTGTTTTGTTTGGTAATATCGCCTCACTTTGAACTCTTTAAAAACAGCGACTGTCTCTTAGCAAATGAGGCAGACACAGTTGTTGCGTATTTTAATGAAGAAATAGTCCAATTTTCACCTATCCTTGAAGGGTTGGCCGTCAACTTTCTTTTTTTTTTTTGTTGATTGTCGCCATTTTAGAAAATTGGGAGAAAAGGGTCACATGGGGTAATGTTGCTTAGAGTGCTGCTTCCTTTTAGTGGGTAAATGAGGAGCAGTATTTAGTGTGTAAGCTATTTCATATGCTGGTAGCAGTACTGCTGACCAATTTATTAAGTCTGTGTGTGGGCCAGACGTTATTGATTTTATGACAGAGGCTGGGGGCCGAATGAAATTCGACCACGGGCCGCATTTGGCCCCCGGGCCGGACTTTGGACATGTCTGCTCTACGCCAACAGGAAACAGTACCCTTTCTTTGCAGCCCTAGTGTTATCAGGCCAAGAGTCTGACAGACCCACACTGAAAAATGTCATAAGGGTATACAACAATACAAAGACACAGTCAGCTGTTGGCTACCCTGTTAGCAAGACGCCTTCTTTTTTCACGTCCTTTTTTGGAAGTTGGAATTAAATAGTGAGATAAGACTGTTAGCCAAACATATTCCTCGAGTAATCGTATTAGGTGTTAGGAATGCAGAATGCATCTCTCCTACTGTCTGATATGGATTCATATTAGCATATATTGAATGGATCTTTATGAGAAATAATACAAAGCCTATCAAATTCTGTACGTTGTTGGCTAACAGTGTGTAATTGCAGAGGAGAATGCACAATTCCTGAGATCTGTTGAAATCATTTCTTATCCAGACTAGTCTTAGTACTACCCTAGTACCTTGATGTTTAACTAGAATGGCTTGAGTGCAAGAGAGATTTAGAAATGCTGAAGCCTAAATCGTGTTTACTGTGGCAAGCTGGCATGCTCTGAACAAAGATTTGGTTAGATATAATGGAAAAAGCCAGACAGGAACAAAAACAATATTTTAGGTTGTCCCCAGTCCATAAAAGGCGAGAAAAAGAAGGATAAACTTCACTTGAATGACACACTACCATGCATGAGCACACACAGGACAATCTTTGGACATAAACTGTGACAGTGACAGAATTAAATGGAGCCAGAATAATCTTAAAAAAAAAAAAAAAAAAGTAGACATAACTGGGTGTAAAGCAAGGACGGATACTTGGCCCCGACAGAAGTGCAGGAGTGGAGATTCCAAAACAATACAATAAAAGTGAAATAAACATCCACATAGGCTGATCGGCGGTAGTAATCAAATAATTAAAAAGAATGATTAAAATGTGGAAATTAATACCTTAAACAAAAATGATCATGTACTGTAAATGTTTTAGCACGTTTTATAGATTGCTTTTATATATTCTATACATTCTTCATTGATAAATGCTGAATTAA
The DNA here is from genome assembly GCF_030265065.1 of Corythoichthys intestinalis. NCBI lineage: Eukaryota > Metazoa > Chordata > Actinopteri > Syngnathiformes > Syngnathidae > Corythoichthys > Corythoichthys intestinalis. The sequence goes on from NC_080405.1 coordinate 25,590,303, forward strand.
TAATTCTTTTGCTTTTGTGTTTTTATGTATTTTTAAAATACAGACTAAAACACGAGTTTAGTGTATAAATACAGTGGTAAGAAAAAGTATCTGAAGCTTTTGGAATTTCTCACATTTCTGTATAAAATCACCATCAAATGTGATCTGATCTTTGTCAAAATCACACAGATGAAAAAAGTCTGCTTTAACTAAACCCACCCAAATATTTACTAGTTTTCATATTTTAATGAGGATAGTATGCAAACAATGACAGAAGGTGGAAAAATGAGTAAGTGAACCATCACATTTAATATTTTGTGGCCCCACCTTTGGCATCAATAACTTCAAGTAGACGCTTCCTGTAGCTGCAGATCAGTCTGGCACGTCGACCAGAACTAATTTTGGCCCATTCTTCCCAACAAAACTGCTGTACTTCGGTCAGATTCCTGGGATGTCTGGCATGAATCGCTGTAGGTCATGCCACAGCATCTCAAAAGGGTTCAAGTCTGGACTTTGACTTGGCCACTCCAGAATGTGTATTTTGTTCTTCTGAAACCATTCTGAAGTTTATTTACTTCGTTTTTTTGGATCATTGTCTTGTTGCAGCATCCATCCTCTTTTTAGCTTCAACTATCTGACAGACGCCCTCAGGTTTTCCTGCATAACATCCTGATAAACTTTTGAATTCATTCTTCCATTAACGATTGTAAGTTCTCCAGGCCCTGAGGCAGCAAAACAGCCCCAAATCATGATGCTCTCTCCACCATGCTTCACGATGGGATTGAGGTATTGATGTTGGTAAACTGTTCCATTTTTCCTCCACACAAGACGTTGAATGTTACCCCCAAATAATTCAACTTTGGTTATATCAGTCCACAAAATATTTTGCCAAAACTTCTGTGGCGTGTTCAAGTGCCTTATTTTGAACATTAAATGTGCAACAATGTGTTTTTTTGTTTTGTTTTTTTGTTTTTTTAGACAGCAGTGGCTTCCTCTGTGGAATTCTCCCATGAACACCATTCTTGGCAATAGCTTCACATATAGTTGATGTGTGCACAGAGATATTGGACTGTGCCAGTGATTTCTGTAAGTCTTAAGTAGTCACTCTAAAGTTATTTTTTCACTTCTTTGAGTATTGTGCGCTAAACTCTTGGTGTCATCTTTGGTGGCTACTCCTCAGGAGAGAAGCAAAAGTGTCAAACTCTCTCCATTTGTAGACAACTTCTTTGACTGTCGACTGATGAACATCCAGACTTTTAGAGATGGTTTTGTATCCTTTCCCAGCTTAATACAAATCAACAATCCTTGATCGCAGACAGCTCTTTTGACCTGGCCATGGTGCACATCAGACAATGCTTCTCATCAAGACAATTCTTACCAGTTGTGTGTTTTATAGTGGAAGGGCAGTTGTAAACCACTCATCAGTGTTTGGGCACACAACATACTTAAATTGTGTGGTAAAAATTGGTTTCGATTGCTCTTTAAGTCTCCTTAGGCAGAGGGTTCACTTACTTATTTTCCCCCCTTCCGTTATTGTTTGCATGCTACCCTCATTAAAATATGAAAACATATAAATGTTTGGGTGGTTTTAGATAAAGCAGACACTGTTGTTACATCTGTGTGATTTTGACAAAGATCAGATCACATTTGATGGTGATTTTTTTGCAGAAATGTGAGAAATTCCAAAAGGTTCAGATACTTTCTCTTACTACTGTAACTATACAGAGTTACATATGCAGCACTGTTCAGTGAGAAGAAATTCAAAGATAGAATGTCTTCTATTAAACTCCATTTATAAGTGTGTCCTTATGACTGCAAAATTTCCCGACTTAACGATTATTGCTACATCTATAAATGTACTCAATTAAGAATAAGGCCTTAAATTTATTCTAGTCTCAAAGAAATGAATTCTTTAAATCACCTCCAGTAATTTATATTAAATATTGAACCAAATGGAGTATTAACAGAATTTACTATATGAACTGAATTACATTAACATTGTCAATCATAAAAACTGTAACGTAAAACTGTTCAGGAATTGGTGCTTTGTAATTAGTTAACATAACTGCACTATCGATAAAGCAATACTTTCTAAATTTATTTGAACACAGTTTACAGAAAGCACGTCTGCTTTTCCAAGAAAAGTGTCAAATGGAAGCATTCAAATTTTACCCACTATGTCATCAATCAAATGAATCATTCTGTCTCTCTGTGTCAGAATGTCTCTATCCATTGGGGATTATAGTCCATAAATTACACTTGGAAATTCTTTTTGGCTATCATGCGTTTCATTGGGCCATTTTCACATATAATGATTTTACAGTATACAGTGCATTATACAATCCAAAAGGCTGGCATTTGGTTACTCATCAATCATCAGATGTTTGTAAAGAAATACAGACAGCTGCTTTGGTTTGCAGTGTCCCCTGTGTATGCATGTTGGCTCTGGCCAGTAGACAAAGAGGATGGAAACAATACGGATATGAAGCTGATGATGTGGTTTTAGTGGATGGCTCTCCGCAGGTTTTATCTCTTACACACAGGGCAGCTTTAATTCAAGGCCTCACAGCAAATACCGGTGTTCGATGCAATAAACGGAAACCATCCATCTCAAAATGACACTAAGAGAAATGTGTGAATTCTAGCAACCTGAGAATGTGAAGAATGAAAACAAAATATGAAAGAACCATATTGATATTTTGCCAGCTACATGTCTTACAAATTGTACTTGCTACAGGTTCGTTGTAGCTGACCAAGTCTCATTCAAACAAATATTCTCCATCAACTCACCCCTTTTCTGTAAACCTCTCCCACATTTTACGCAATTTTCCTTTGCTTTTTTTGATTGTTTCACCCGACATTAACAAATTCTCAAGAGCAGAAGTGTCTTTTATTCTTTGTTCCTCAAAAATGACCAGCATGTCACCAGATTATTCTCTCTTCCCTCCTTTCATAGTTGATGGGTGCATCGACTGGTCAGTGGATCTCAAGGAGTACCACGTTCTGGCCGGTGAGCCAGTAAGGGTGAAATGTGCCTTGTTCTACAGCTATATTCGGACCAACTACACCATGGCCACCAATGCCAAACTGCGCCTCATCTGGTACAAGAACAAAGGAGACGCTGAGGTAAACTTGATCTTTCTGGGGGAAGTCAAAAGATTTTCCGAGTAGGGTGTGGTATGGGGGTTCACACCACGGTTGACAAAGAAAATGGCAGAAAACAATCAGGTGACTTGAAGTTCCGCTCTGAGACCCCCACTTTGGCCAAATTTCAAAGCTGTCCTATATGGATGTGGGATACATCATTGGAAAGCTTAAAATTTCAGTTTTCTGGGAGAAGAAAAAATTTAAAACAGGATGGGATTAAAAAAAATATATATTTTTTTGAACAGGAGGGCATTTATTTTTAATGTTTTTTAAACAGCGAACTAACTGGAGGTGAGAGCATGAGACAGCATAAATAAAGATGCCATTATTTTATCAAGATATTATCGCGTACTTACCTCTTTTCGATCCAAAAACTCCCTGTAGCATGTATCACCGAGTGTCAAGACTAAAGATGCACCGATACCGATACTAGTATCGGCAGGGGGCGCCGATCCGGCCCGAAATGGTGGTATTGGTATCGGCGAGTACCAACAAAGACGGCGCCGATACCATTTACCGGTCCATTGTTATAACATTTGACCACAGCCTTTTTCTCCTCCTGGCGCTCACTACACTCTGTCTCTGTGTTGTGTGATGACACGTGAACACCAAGCAGCTATCGCTATTGGCCTGCTCCAGACCAATGGCAGAGGGCCAATAGCCACTCCTGACCAATCAAAAGGAGGCTTTTTCATATGGACGAAAAACAAACCAGGAAATATGGCGGCGCCGCGGCGGTCGGGAAATATTTCCAAATAGAAATCCCGTCGATTAAAATCAATGGCTGCATGCAAGATTTGCAGCCTGAAAGTTTGGAGATGTCGAGTCAAATTGGCCAGTTTCAATACCTCAAACTTGATAAAACATTTGAAGACGAAACGTGAACGAACACAACGAGTTTGAGCCTGCAAGAGCAGGACTGCTATCCAGAGGAAAAAGGCCGCTGGACCGGAGCAACAATCTCTGGTCAGTTCACTTCATCTACTTTACTTTTATTGTCTTTTACTGAAAGAAATGCCGCAGTAATTTGGGAAGTGTTTCCAAAGTATTGTTGCCACCTTTCAGAAATAGAAATAAGGGACTCCCACCTCCCGAAAAAAAGGAGAGACGGGATGCTGTGGTCAATTATTATTACTTATAATTGTTAGCGTCCGCAAATGCGGAAACAAGGTTGAACCTCGAAGCAGACAACAAGCGGGGGATACATAAAAGGGTTTAATGATTGCAAACAAAAAATAACACGCGATCGTGGGACAGTAGAAATAACAAAAGCAGTCCGTGACAGCAGGTCGACGGACAATCAAACTAAGACGATAGGCAGCGGTTACAAACGACAGCAGCACACTAACAGAAAAACCCAATGCAGGGGCATAACAAGCAAATGTAGCGAGATTATTGTGCCAGATGTCAAATAGCGATCAGCAAGGCAAATATCTCGGCAGCCTTCTCTGAGATCACCCGTGCTTAAATGCTGCGTTGATGAGCCTGAATTGGATTCAAGTGCCACGCCCCCACTCCCAGCAACAAAACATAATCTAACCAGCAGCAGAATGTGACAATAATTTCATGAAAGTTGCACTGTTTGGACTTTGAGAGGTTTAAAAAAGTTTATTCAGTTCATTCAGAGTTTATTATTATGAATTTGTTTTTACTTTCTAACTGTTGGGCTAGTATTATACGTTTTATTAATTTCACAAATTTAGCACTATTTTGGCCTTTGAGAGCGGAAGGTTTATTCAACTATTGTCTACTAGGGTTTAGTGTACTTTTTCCTATTTTGCAAAGGTAAGCAACAGCCTGACAAAGCCTTGATAGCAATGATTTCACATCCAATTATGTAGCTCTTTGGGAAAAAATAAAAAAATTAAGGAAAAAGAAATATATATATATATATATATATATATATATAATCGGGGTGGTATCGGTATGGTATCGGTATCGGCCGATACTGCACAGCCAGGTATCGGGGCCAAAAAATGGTATCGGTGCAACACTAGTCAAGACACACCTGTAAATGGCCACAGCTGGATTTTGGGGGGGATTTTATGGGTGAGACATGGTCGTATAGCAAGTGTCACGATGCAGAAATCGCAGAAATCAAGGAGTGGTTGAGAGTTTCTTATTTAAATATTTACCCTTTTAAACATTTTTTAAACATTTTTCTTTGTTTGAATCTATTATTTATCATCTAAAATATCGGGGAAATTGCGCCAGTAAAAAAAAATATATATAATTAAGCGATAGTTATAAGGTAGATATCCGTGACTTTTTTACAGACACCATTTTTTTCATTGTGACATAATTTGTTTAAAAGTTTAAAATATGCGAGTGAATGATTTTTTAAAGTCATTTTTTAATCTAAATATTAGACATCAATTAATGATTCTAAGCTAAAAATGACATACATTTCAAATAATAAATATATTTACTTACCTTCTTTTTATGGCTGGGTTCAATCAAAAGTGGTTGCGTGGTGTCTGTAAACAGGGGTCTCCAGGGCAAAATGTACAAATTAAAAATAGTTCCGGGGCTTAATGCGCCATGAAGCTGCTATGGCAGCATATAGACATATTGTTCTATCAAACACAACAGTTTATATATATGTTCATACAGTTTACAGTTTATAACAGTTTATTTTAAAGAGGGGTGCAAGAGTAGAAACTGCTTTTTTTAGCCTTGTCTGTGTTTTTCGCCATATATAGATTGACAAAATTGTCTTGTAGAATTGATTGATTACCTGTCTGTTTGGCTAACGTGAGTAAGACCTGGTGAAAAAGTTAGCTTATCGATAGCTAAGAATCTTAATCATGTTACCAGTTAGGAATGAGTGACATAAATGGTGCACTTGGTAAACAGTCTTGAATTTGGCTGAAGGTTTGAATTTGGAATTGACCAACCAATTGTTATAATATTTATTAATGACATCGTCATATTCTGCCTTCTTATAAAGATGGCTCAAGCATGTTCGACCACAGAGCTGCCAGCACTGTTTTCAGAATTGGTATTTCTGTATCTGAATCAGCTTTAAGTTGTTTATGAAAATGGTCTGTCGACGTCCATATATCCACATGTGGGAATGCTTTGTAAGGCTGCCCAAAGCTATGGTATTCTGCACGCACTAACTAACTACAAGCTTCTGCTGCATAAGTAGCATGGCTTAACAGTGTCCTTCCGCTGTGCCTTGTGTGCAGAGGCACACTGGGAGACGGTTGGGTGGGAAGCAGGCAAAGTTGGGAGGAAAAAAGCCACCTAATGTTGTATGTACTGGCATAGTCACTTTGGTGCACAGATCTTAGCCACAAAGGTGTGGACATAAGGGGAGGCTAAAAAAAAAAAAAGCTAGGCAGGGGATCAGGTGGTCCGTGCCACATAAGTGAAATGTCCTCGGCCAAAACAGTCGGAACTGCGGGTGGACAGCCGAGTGAGTAGTGAGGAAGGAAATGTTGGGAGGCGAAAAAAAAAAAAAACGCAGAGAGCTGGCACTTAACACTTGCGAAGTCATTAATCTTCGCCACCATTGCTGCAAATAAGCAAACCTACTTGCGACTATTCAGCATGTTGGTGGTTAAATGTGGTAACAGCACAGACTAATTTGGACAGAAAATGATCAGGTAAGGTAATTCCTACCTATAAATACAATAGTATAACATAGCAAGTGCAGACATCGGAAAACCAACCATGTATGTTATACACAAGGTAGGAGAAGAGCGTGAGTGCAAGTATATGGCGGAAAACACTCAGGTGACTTGAAGTTCCGCTCTGAGACCCCCAATTTGGCCAACTTTCAAAATTGTCCAATATGCACGTGTAATACATCATTGGAAAGCTTAAAATCTCAATTTTCAGGGAGAAAATTTTTGAACAGGAGGGCTTTTTTTTTTTTAAATGTTTTTTAAACAGCAAAACCCTATCTGGAGGTGAGAGCACTTGAAAGCAGAATTACAGACGCCATGACTTTAACGAGATATTATCGCGTACTTACCTCATTTCGATCACTGAGTGTCAAGACACAGCTGTGAATGGCCACAGCTGGATTTTTGGGGGATTTTATGGGTGTAACATGGTCATGTAACAAGGGTCGCGATGCAGAAATCGCAGACATCAAGGAGTGGTCGAGATTTTGTCTTTCATATATTTACCCTTTTAAACGATTTATTTCAATTTTTCTTTGTTTGGATTGATTATTTATCATAACATATCAAAGAAAATGCGACAGTAACGAAAAAAAACACAATTAAGCGATAGTTATGAGGTACGTAGATATCCGTGACTTTTTTACAGACGCCGTTTTTTTCATTGTGACGTAATTTGTTTAAAAGTTTAAAATATGGGAGTGATTTTTTTTTTTTTTTTACGAAATATGATACTTAAATTAATGATTCTAAGCTAAAACGATACATTTTGAATAATAAATATAATTAATTTCCTTCGTTTTATGGCTGGGTTGAAACAAAAGGGGTTGCACAATGTCTGTAAACGGGAGTTTTCAGGGTAAAACAGACAAATGAAAAATATTCCGGGGGCTTAATGCGCCATGAATCTGCTATGGCAGCATATAGACATATTGCTCTATCAAACACAACAGTTATTTTGGCTTAAAATACAGCAGTTTCTTCTAAAGAGGAGTGCAAGAGCAGAAACTGCTTTTTCAGTCTTGTCTGTGTTTTCCGCCATATATCGGGAGTTTATTGTGGATGTTTTCACTACAGTGTGCCATTGTTTTTTGTATTTTGATTGATGATATTCACATTTTTATAACGTTCTAAATTTCATTCATTCAGATTTGATGTATATGTATTTTGTTTTAAATATATTTTTTAATGCACGTGCTTCCATTACAGTCGATAGACATCAAATTAATTTTAACTGGGAAGGCTGACAGTGAATAATTGCATTGCACTGCTATTATATCTGTTTCATCATTAATATGTAGGTTTTTGAGACTGAGACAGATTGCAACATCAAGAGATGATTGTATGGTGATCAAACCACACAAATCTTTTCAGCTTCTAGGTAGTTCATTTTTAATGTTTTAAAGATTTAGAGAGGAACTAATTTCCATACATGAAGTAATAGTTGTTACACTGAACTGGTGTTGATGAATACAACATTAATTGAGCAAATCTTTTTAATTACCCTTCTAATTGCAATCACTCTGTAACCTCTAGGAACCCATCATCTTCTCGGGGCATAGACTGAGTAAAGAAGATGACTCCATCTGGTTTAGGTCTGCTGAAATGGAGGACAATGGTTTCTACACTTGTGTACTAAGGTAATTTATGTTTGTGTGTGTAGGTGGCACGTGTACAAAGTTGTAAATACCCTAAACTATTACATACAGTGCCTTGCAAAAGTATTCGGCCCCCTTGAATCTTGCAACCTTTCGCCACATTTCAGGCTTCAAACATAAAAATATGAAATGTATTTTTTTTTTCAAGAATCAACAACAAGTGAGACACAATCGTGAAGTGGAACAACATTTATTGGATAATTTAAACTTTTTTAACAAATAAAAAACTGAAAAGTGGGGCGTGCAATATTATTCGGCCCCTTTACTTTCAGTGCAGCAAACTCACTCCAGAAGTTCAGTGAGGATCTCTGAATGATCCAATGTTGTCCTAAATGACCGATGATGATAAATAGAATCCACCTGTGTGTAATCAAGTCTCCGTATAAATGCACCTGCTCTGTGGTAGTCTCAGGGTTCTGTTTAAAGTGCAGAGAGCATTATGAAAACCAAGGAACACACCAGGCAGGTCCGAGATACTGTTGTGGAGAAGTTTAAAGCCGGATTTGGATACAAAAAGATTTCCCAAGCTTTAAACATCTCAAGGAGCACTGTGCAAGCCATCATATTGAAATGGGAGGAGCATCAGACCACTGCAAATCTACCAAGACCCGGCCGTCCTTCCAAACTTTCTTCTCAAACAAGGAGAAAACTGATCAGAGATGCAGCCAAGAGGCCCATGATCACTCTGGATGAACTGCAGAGATCTACAGCTGAGGTGGGAGAGTCTGTCCATAGGACAACAATCAGTCGTACACTACACAAATCTGGCCTTTATGGAAGAGTGGCAAGAAGAAAGCCATTTTTCAAAGATATCCATAAAAAGTCTCGTTTAAAGTTTGCCACAAGCCACCTGGGAGACACACCAAACATGTGGAAGAAGGTGCTCTGGTCAGATGAAACCAAAATTGAACTTTTTGGCCACAATGCAAAACGATATGTTTGGCGTAAAAGCAACACAACTCATCACCCTGAACACACCATCCCCACTGTCAAACATGGTGGTGGCAGCATCATGGTTTGGGCCTGCTTTTCTTCAGCAGGGACAGGGAAAATGGTTAAAATTGACGGAAGATGGATGCAGCCAAATACAGGAACATTCTGGAAGAAAACCTGTTGGTATCTGCACAAGACCTGAGACTGGGACGGAGATTTATCTTCCAACAGGACAATGATCCAAAACATAAAGCCAAATCTACAATGGAATGGTTAAAAAATAAACGTATCCAGGTGTTAGAATGACCAAGTCAAAGTCCAGATCTGAATCCAATCGAGAATCTGTGGAAAGACCTGAAGACTGCTGTTCACAAACACTCTCCATCCAACCTCACTGAGCTCGAGCTGTTTTGCAAGGAAGAATGGGCAAGAATGTCAGTCTCTCGATGTGCAAAACTGATAGAAACACACCCCAAGTGACTTGCAGCTGTAATTGGAGCAAAAGGTGGCGCTACAAAGTATTAACGCAAGGGGGCCGAATAATATTGCACGCCCCACTTTTCAGTTTTTTATTTGTTAAAAAAGTTTAAATTATCCAATAAATTTTGTTCCACTTCACGATTGTGTCCCACTTGTTGTTGATTCTTGACAAAAAATTAAAATTTTATATCTTTATGTTTGAAGCCTGAAATGTGGCGAAAGGTTGCAAGGTTCAAGGGGCCCGAATACTTTTACAAGGCACTGTAGCGCAAGACTATATGCAATATTGTGCCTGTTCATTTGAACCTGTCACATTAGGAATATAGGACGCAATAGAGTCGTAGTACCCTTCCTTTGCTTTGCATCATAAATCAAAATCATCTTCTATGCCCACTTGCACATTTTTGCTTCCTCCTCTTCACCTTTTACTACTGCCTCTCCTTCTACTCAGTCTTTCTGTCTTCCACACAGAAGCAGCTTTCCTTCATCTCACAAGCTGCCTCCATCTTCGAATCTTCTGCATATTTAGTTGCTTTTTCAACAACTGCCTCTTCTTTCCTGCTCCTTCTGCACCAAATTCCCTTTCACGCCACCATCCTACTCCTCCACACTCTCCGCCTGCCACCTATTCCTGCCAGAGCCTGACACCTATCCTCATTAATAAGCCCCCTATGCTCTCTCTCTCCCTCTGTCGTTCCCTGCTCTTTCAGCATGACAACCTAATTAGGGCTTGGCGTCTGTCATTGTCTCAGGGTCTGTTATTAACACTTTCTGTTACTCATTCTCTCTCGCATTCGTACACACACTTGCACATGCCTATGCACACACCAAACTGCAATACCATAAGGTTTATCCATTACACAAAGCCTGACTATAATGTGCTAGCACTTTGTATACAGGTCACATAAAATAGAATCTTCAATCCAATGACTTTCCTTGATGATCTTGTTGTTGCTTATGTAAACTATGTGGAAAAAATTGCACAGATTCAAATTAAAGCAACATTTATAGGAAGAATCAACATATATCAAAAGCCCATAAATAAGACACTATTGGTCTACCCCCGCTTTGTCTGTTTTCAGGCAATAAAAACAATCTAACATGAAAATAGCTTGAGAACAATCTACGTATATACGCCATTGAACGATTTGTCTTAGATATATTGTAAATATAATATATTGTAATATATTGTCCGATATGTTCCGCATATGATGTAATTCTGACGAATGACTGTTATCCAGAAGAACAAACCACGCCAACGTGAAAGTGTAAACTACGCGGTGGAAACACACGCGATATGCTTAGCATATGGTAGGCAAAGTACAGTACAAAGCGTACTGTACTTAGAAACTTTGCGTGGAAAACCTGGCAGAGTGCTGCTTTCCACCTGTGAAAAGAAAGCAGAAAAATAAAAATCCTGTTACCATTTTGGCTCCTGTTTTTTGGTCATCTAATGAACAGGGGCGCCTTTAATTGGCAACCTGGCAGGCATCCTAGCTGGTCTACCCCTATATGTGGCTTTTGTAACTGTTATTTTGCTGGTTGTAGCTCGATGCCGTTTGGTTGCTCTGTTCTTGTGTCATGTGCAATGACTCGGGTTGGCCATCGAGCATCGATGGGACCCGGTTCTAACACTCTAGCTCTTCCGGAACCGTTCGAATTTTTAAATTTCAATTCCATGTTTCGAAGCCCTGACCGCTGACTGGAAAAAAATTGCTGCCGAAAACCACGAAGAAGAAGCCACAAGAAGCGAATGTTTGTGCATTGCAACTTGATTACAATGGGACACGGTGCGGCGGCGCTCAAAAGTTTAGCTTAACTTTACCAAAAAAAAATGACCAGTCAACATTTGCAACACAACTATATCATGCAAAGGTGGCTGCATGACCAATTATGCTCGATTGGTTTAATGGAATACAAGTACCCAGTGCATAGCTCGCTGAGTGCCATGTATTTGACACGCTGCGCCGTCAGAACCAGATAAGTAAAACAATACATTACGTCTGTCTTGTGCTGTCCCAGCGACCCGACCCTGAATTAAGCAAAGGATGGATGGATGGATGGATGGATGGATGGATGGATGGATGGATGGATGGATGGATGGATGGATGGAATAGTGCGAGAATAAATCGTACTATTACGTCGGGTTATGGTCAATATCACATGTATATAGAACTAGATGTGAAATGACAGACTCGGCGGCGTTAGATCATGTGTAGAGAACTAGATGCAAAATAGCCACCATTTTAAAGCAGTAGACGGCTCCGTTAAAATACAGTATTAAAAGGATTTTTGTTTTAGAATCTGTTGTATTGCTTATTTAAAAAGAAGCAGCCATATGAAGCATTCGATTACTTTTTTAATGAACTCGTAGCATTGAAAACATAGCGTCACGTAACATAGCATAGCATCCTTACCCGCCGCTCTCATCTCTTCTTCTCCGCATTATACGTACACTCCTACAGTGCCACTCACTGGCCTAACTAGTATTGTCACAAGATAAACATTGCATGTGTCTGTAAACACAACAGAATCGGTTTTACAAATAAGGAAAACTTATTATTTTGCCTCATCTACATCAAATTATCATTAATAAAAGAATTTATACTAATGCTTCGTCGTAGCTCCCAGCTAAGGTACATGTATGGCAAAAGAATATGAGTAAATGTTTTCTCCGTGCGCTTTTGAAAAATAAACGTCTTTGTGAAAGTGCACTCCTGTGGAAAGAAACTTCATCACATTCAAGATTAAGGACTGATATGTATGTACAAGTTAAAAAATAGCCCTGAGAGAAGTCCATATGATTTATAAGTTTCATATTATTTGTATTGATAATAAATAATAATAAAAATAGTAAATAATAAAATTATATTTTCAATTCATATAATGAAAAAAGTTAAGATATTAATATAAACTAATACTTTTTTTTTTTTTTTTTTTTTTTGACCCTGCCTCTTAAAAGAATCTGAATCGAGAATCGTTCGTAACCGGAATCCAAACATGGAACCGGAATCGTTCAATTTCAAACGATGCCCAACCCTAGCAATGACAATGACTATATCCTGATCCTGCACCCTACAACCAATAAACTCAAGGGAAAGTGTTCTTTTGAGAATCATTTGAATGAATAAGCCTGTGGTATAAGTATAATCGAGTAGTGTTTGTCATAGTTCTTTGAACAATTAACACTGGTATCTCATCAGGCCTGTTTTTATTTTTAGTCCTTAATTTGCTTTCTTTTCATATGTATTGCTTTGAATGTTTGTTTTTGTTGTTTTTTTTACTCCCCCGCAGTGCAAAGTCCCTACTTTCTCTTAATTTCACTTTATATTTTTAGCCATCTCCGCAGGAAGTGTGTCTCCTACCTGCAGGTTATTTTAATGTAAATTCATAGCATATTCTTGTTTCTTAATTTTAATCATTCTAGCCAGTGTTCTTCCTGGTGTTTCTTTGGAAATGTCTTTTATTTTTAAATGTATTAGTTAACATGGAATTTTTAATTATAAAGTAAAAAGGAAGATAGTATTGTTTAGAATAGTTTTAACTTTGCATAAATTCAAAATTCTAAGCATGTAGAATTATCTTCCATGTGTATAAAAACTAGAGATGTCCCAATCGATTGGGATGGATCGGGTCCGATCACGTCATTTTCAAAGTATCGGAATCGGCAAAAAAATTTCGGCCATGCCTTTTTTTAATATGCAGTGGGGAGAACAAGTATTTGATACACTGCCAATGGGTTTTCCCATTGACTGTGTATCAAATACTTGTTCTCCCCACTGTATATATATATTTTAATTAAATCATTTTCTAATTGTATTTAACGTTACAGAAATAATATGTTACCCTCATCCAGAGTCTTTAGTTTGACTTAAGGTAGGGTTATCAAAAATATCCCGATAACGGCGGCAATTAATTTGTCAAAAAATGTGTCACGTTAAAATATTTCACGCGATTAATATATACGCTGCACGACTCTCACTCATTGTCGCGCTCAATCTATTATGACGCCGCTTTACCTATATAGAGAGATAAAAGGCAGCACATAATCAGCAGAGTAAATTTTGACAGCCTATGAAGCCGTTCTTCAATTGGCTATAACCCTGCAATCCCTCTCCCTATAATTGGAAATATCATCGGAAGCAATGTGGGGAAGCAAGGTGGCAATAGATCTTTGTCATGACATCTTATCTTCTTTCCCAAAGCAGAGAAGATATATCCATTGGTAGCACGATGCACAGTCATGGTTTTACTTCCCATCATGGTTCCACTTCCCATCATGCATTGGGGCATGCTGCAGTATCATTTACTGAAAGCTCAACAAATACACTAGATGGCAATATTTAGTCACAATACACAAAATCACAAGTCTTTCTATCCGTGGATCCCTCTCACAGAAAGAATGTTAATAATGTAAATGCCATCTTGAGGATTTATTGTCATAATCAACAAATACAGTACTTATGTACTGTATGTTAAATTTATATATTCGTCCGAGTTTTATTCATTTTTTTCTTAATGCATTGCCAAAATATATGATCGGGAAAAATTATCGGGAATGATTGGAATTGAATCGGGAGCAAAAAAAAGCAATCGGATCGGGAAATATCGGGATCGGCAGATACTCAAACTAAAACGATCGGGATCGGATCGGGAGCAAAAAAACATGATCGGAACAACCCTAATGAAAACGCATGCATTTGTGCACTTTGCCAGCTGTGCAGATTCTCCTGTCGACTTAAGAAAGTTATTTCTTCACCTTTCTGCCAAATATGCACCCTGTGTGGAAGAAGTGGAGCAACCCTTAAATGTGGGCATTCCCTGTTGAATCTGGCATTGCATGCATACTCCCTTTTGACTTCCCTTTCGATTCTCTTTTTCTCCTCTTTGTGTTGCAGTAAGTCACGCACCATTGGAAGCTTCAATACCATATTTCACTTTTAAGTTTGGTTGTGTTTAACACACCACAAATACTACTATTGTAAGACTTTAGCGTATATTGTTGGATGACTCTCTGCATCACTTGCACAGCTGTCATTTTCATTGTTCAGTACTATGCACTAATTGTATCCTTATATTGCTAAATGCCTCAGTGTGCTCACAGTTTGTGTTATGTCCAAGGATGAAGGTGGGCCGGAACGGTCTGGTACACTGTTCTGGTAAAAGATTCAAGGCCGGAACTGCCGGTACGGTGCTTTAATCCCTAAAATATCATAGCAACTGTCAAACCCCCATGTTAAAAAAAAAAAAAAAAACTGTCATGCTGCTGCACATGCATCTCATCTCCAAGTCAAATTTACATACACATAGGATGTGTTAACAACAAGCATAATTAAGTGCTTGGGTAGCATAATCCGTTTCCACCGATATTTATTGTTTATCTGTTCCATGGACAGCACGGAGCTCTCCCCAGCTGCAACAGTTTACTTGAGTCTGACGAGTTGCGTCGATGTGGACATGTGTGCAGCAAACAGCCCCGGTCTCGGTTGTCTGTTCAATTGGCCGACATACTGACATGTGATCAGCATGGATAGTTAGCTCTGGTTAGTTCAAATGCACGTTTTCTGGAACAAGAAAAAAAGAAGTTGCTTTTTGAATTTTTGCGATTAAAAAAAGGGGCAATGCAATGGAAAAATGATCAGAAGAAAAGAGTTTAAGAGGCTATTATATTTACCATTTCTTTATTTGCTCTTATAAGGAGGTTCAGAACATCTTCCATGTCAATGTGCACTTTGGACTATTTTTGTTCATTTATATTAGGCTACTAATTTCCTTATGATTTAAAAAAGTAAATGTTTGCGTTTTCAAAATATACTCCATTTCACTATGCACGGTGTAAGTCATTTGTACTTCTTTTTGTTAATGTAACTTTTATCTTTATTACTTGAAATAAAAGTCAAAATTTACATTATCTTCAATTTTAATGTAAAGTAGCTAAAAAATGACATTTGGCATTTCGACGTGAGGAAATGAAGGAAATAAAGAATAGGTGATGGAGGTTTGAGTTACGGGTGTTTTTGTTAACTGTTATTTTGCAAATCATCGAGAAAATACCATTTTTAATATACTGTCGGGGATCATTGAGGTGGAATGAAGGAGATAGTACCTTTTCTCGTAGGCACCGTCTGTTTGCATTACTCTAACACACTTAATATAATTAATCAGGGAATAGTATCGTTGCTTATATGTACTGGTTGACTGTTTGTATTACTCTAACACACACAATATAAAATAAATAGCACTTATATGATAGTTTAAGGATAACAAGCTGATTATAGGGCATAAAATATACACGACGCCTTTTTATCACGGAAGCCCAGCGTGTGCGTCATGAGTAAGACTGACGCACCTACTCTCGCAGCCGGTTCTCTCAGACATTCCAGAACAAATGGCGGTATGCTCTGTCCCAACACAAGGACCACCGGAGAATACCTGATATCCAACTGATAACACCACTGGCAAGACTCCAAGAGCCGCTTTCATGCTGAGGTGGCAAAATCCACAACCCTCATTGCCCGGACAAAAGTAACTCCCGAATCCTCCAGTCCAATCCACAAACAGACAATAATCCCAAACAAACCATTTTTCCTGCCCACGGCCCGCCCCGTGAGAGCCTTCAAAAGGCTGAATGTTTAACTAAGCGTTAAATCTTGTCTCGGGAACCTTTTGTTGACTTCTGATATGGTGACCTTGGAACGAGTTTGCCTCCTCGCCTGAGTCTGTGTCTGTTTCGCCTTTGTTTGCTCGCTGTCCATCCGAATAAATTGTCCACTATTTCTCGGTGAGCCGTCTTTAAACCTTTCAAAATGGAGTCAGTATAAAGGTTTAAAACTAAAGTGAACACGCCGAGTTTGGCCTTCTGGCCGGATTGCCGGATTGTCGCCAGCCCGGGCCGTTGGAGCTGCACCAGCGCGGGTCCGGCATTTCGGCTGGCACGATTCCGGCAGTCTGGGTAGAAGGTCGGATTCCTTCAGTATAATTGGTATAGCTATGCCAAAATCAGTTTTCTTTGCATTTCGGTGGTTTCAGGAGGTTTGATCCACCTGCCCCCCGCCCCCCCCAAAAAAACAAAAAAGAACAAGAACAAAATCTGGCTCCATTGTGACCTTTACATGAGGGAGTTCCGGCAAGAAATTCTAGCCACTTTCACCCCTGGTTATGTCCTGAATGTTACTTATTGTTATGCACATGTGGTGGTAGAATTGACAATAAAGCAAACTTTGAACTTTAGTGGCTTGCTGGTGTAATCTCAAGAAAAATTCTAACTAGTGGAGACAAATTACATTTCTAACATACCTGTTTTTTATACATGATACTCATGTGATTCCACTTTAAAAAAAAAAAAAATCTGTCTACAACTAAATATCCACACAGCCAAAGTACAAAAAAAAATCTCATTGACAATGAAACTTAACTTTAGATCTGCACCTACAATATGTAATTGTCCTACGTTTTGTTGCAAAGGTGTACCCCTGTATGAAGGTACTCCCCTCACTTGCAGTGTTTTGTCTTTGATCCTGTGTATGTATGTGTGGTAGGGAGGGTGTGAGGGCTGATATCCACAGAAACAAGAGCAATATGAAGACGCTATAATCAAGCCAAAGGTCCCCAAGTGAACAAGCAGTTAGTCTCAATCCCTCCCAGGAGACTGGAAAAATAACATTTTCTGAGTCCTGAGCTGCACTGAGTTAGGTCTATACAGCACACAAAATGAAACGTAATAGCTTCTTGGAAACGGCAGAGAAGAGAGAAGTGTTAGATGAAAGGTGAGAGGGTAATTAAAAAAATAATAATAATATGAGATGCAAAGCTTTAAAGAAGAGGCTTGATTGTGCATAGAAGCAGTGTGGAAGAAAGAAAAAAAATGTAAAATTTTCTTCAAACGTCTGAGCTCATCAGTCAGGGGACGCACTGTTCATTTTAGATACGGTAACAGTGGAAAGTGAGCCTCCTTCATTAAAATCCAAAACGAATATTAACAGACTGTGTAAATGGTGCATACGGAAAAAAAGTAAATTGTCTTTACATTAAGCCATCAAGTGAATCTGTCCAAATCCAAGCATCATATCACCTCAAATGAGCTTTTGGGGCTTTTTTTCCTCGGCATATTTGTGACAACAACTCATTCTGCCTGTGTTGTTTTGTGCTGGTCAACAAAGTAACCAGTGCATTGAATGTTTGATCTTTTTTTTTTTTTTCAGTGAAATCTGAGATAATGAGAATTCATATAGTGTCACTGGGCAAGAAGCAGAATTAAATGTACAAGTTCGCAGTAAGGTATATAACTAAACACTAGACTAAAATTTAGAAAATGTATTATACACATTATACAACCCCGGGCAAAAAGTATGGAATCGCCAGTCTCGGACGAGCAGTCACTCAGACATTTTATCATGTAGAACAAACACTGATTAAAAGCTTGAAAAAAAATTGAATTAGTTCAAAAGTGCAACTCTTAAGCATTCAGAAACACTAAAAGAAATGAATAAAAACTTTGTAGTGGTTAGTAAATGTTAATTTTATAGAGCAAGTGCAGGGAAATATAAATGGAATCACTCCATTCTGAAGATAAAAATATGGAATCATGAGAAACAAACAAAGAAATAACAATCAAAACACATCTCTAGTATTTAGTAGCACCACCTCTGGCTTTTATGGACTTGGTGACTATTCTTCATCAATTTGGTGCCAAGTCTCTTTGATTGTAGTTGCCAGATCATCCTTGCAGTTCGGAGCCTTGCTGTGGACCATTTTTTTTCAATTTCCACCACAGGTTATCAATAGGGTTGAGATCTGGGCTATTGGCAGGCCATGAAATTGACTGGATGAGTCTCAGTTTTAGCTCTGTGGCATGATGCATTGTCATCTTGGAAATTGACAAACATATTTTCAATTGAAGGCATAAGAAAGCTGTCTAAAATTTCAATGTATAGTAAACTTGTGCATTTATTGAAGATTTATCCGCAGCCATCTCCCCAGTGCCTTTGCCTGACATGCAGCCCCATATCATCAAGGACTGAGGGAATTTTGATGTCTTCTTCAGTCATCTTTTTTAAATCTCACCGGAACAGCACCAGACAAAAGTTCCAGCATCATCACCTTGTCCAATGCAGATTCTTGACTCTTGACACCTTTTCCAATGCAGATTCTTGACTCTTGACAATGATTCCATATTTTTATCCTCAGAATGGAGTGATTCCATGTATATTTCCCTGCACTTGCTCTATAAAATTAACATTTACTGACCACCACAATGTTTTTTATTCATTTCTTTTAATATTTCTGAATGCTAAAGAGTTATGGAGCGCTATTCAAGATACGCTAAGGCGCTTCACAAGAAAGATCGGAACACAATAGCTCAACAACAATAACAAAACAATCATAAAATTAGATTTAACGCAGGATAAAAGTAAACAAAAATTTAAGAGGTGAAAATAAAACCTAGATAAGGATCATGGTGGGTAAGTAAAAGCAAACAGGTGTGTTTTGAGTCTGGATTTGAAAAGTCAGAGGGTAGAAATATTGCGAAGATCGAAGTGTAGGGAGTTCCAGAGCCGAGGGGCACAGTGACTAAAGCTTTGGACCCGAAGGTGGCGAGATGGACACGGGGGACCGAAAGGTGGAGGATAGAGGAGGAGCGAGTTGAACGGGGGGGGGGGGGGGGGGGGGGTTAATACAGAGGAGATTGCATAAGCAGGGAGGGGCCAGGCCATGGATTGCTTTAAAGGTAATGACAAGAATCCTGTAGTTGATTCATTGTTTGACTGGGAGCCAGTGAAGTTGACGGAGGATGGGGGTAATGTGATGAGTGGTGGGTATCTGAGTGATGAAGCGTGCTGCTGAGTTTTGGAGGAGCTGCAGTTTCTGGAGGGACTTATTTGGGAGACCAAACAGCAGTGAGTTACAGTAATCGAGCTGGGAAGTGACTAGACTACAGACAAGTGTGTAAGCGGTATGGTGGGTGAGAAAAAGGAGGAGATGAGAAATATTGCGAAGGTGGAAGTAAGCTGATCTGGTGATGTCATTGATATGGGAGAGGAACGATAGCGTGCTATTGTGGTTGACACCCAGACTTTTAACCTGAGTAGAGGGAGAGATCAGTCCATTGTTGGTGGTAATAGAGAAGTTATTGTCATTAGAGAGCACGGCATTGTTGCCTACAAGGAGAACTTCTGATTTTGAACTATTGAGGAGGAGGAAGTTGGAGGAGAACCAAGAGTTAATTTCTTCTAAACAGAGGGTGAGGGTGGAAGTGAAGAGGTTGGCTTTGAGGAAATGAAGAGCTGGGTGTCATCTACGTGTCAGTGGAAGTGAATGTTGTGTTTGCGGAAGATGGAACCGAGGCGGAGGATTTAAATAATTAAGTGGAGTGGCCCCAGGACGGAACCCTGGGGCATGCCAGCAGAGACGGGGAGGGATTTGGATTTGAGGGGGCCGAATTTGACATTGTGTGCAGTCAGACAGGTAAGAAGAGGACCAAGATGTGGTGTGTGGGGGATACCAAGGGAGGAGTGCCGGTCGAAAAGGATTGTGTGAGAAATTGTGTCAAAGGCAGCTGTGATGACATGACTGAGGACTACCTTCCTCCCTACTTACTGTTTCCAGACATCAGTTATGCGTATCTGACTACCTCTGCAGCTGATTTGATGGTGGAATGTCCCTTTTGTTATACTACTGCATTTTCATACAGTGCAATGAGGCACAATCTGTCTTTAACAGGTTGTGCTCCATTAGTTACTGACACTCTGGGTACAGTAATTGGAACCCCAGTTGGTTCAAGTCAATGAAAACAAAAGGACTGAAACAGAAGGTCAGGGTTTAAACTACCACATTTCTATTGTATTGAAATTATTCCGGTATCACATCGGCAGAAGGCAGAAACAGTGAAATGTCATCATTATGTCTCAGAACTCCTGTCTGTACTTAAATTACAATATCTAATTTATGTTTTTCCCTTGTTTTGTTTTCAGCATATGCGAATTTCACTGCATTCTCGAATGACTTACTGTAACCGTTCAGTTATGAAGTGGTGCCATCTGTCCATTCAGTTACAAAATGCCATCATGCAGTTTTAGGTGCCAATATGTAACAAATAACTGTTATAGTAATTTTAAATGGACTGAATGGCAGTATGTTCTATAACCCAAAAATGCAAATATTCAGAGGAATAAATAGCTAGTCAGATGTCAATGATTATGGACCCGCCCCATCACTTTAATTAGGGTTGTTAAAAGTGCTTGATAGAATTGAGATAAAGGTTCCACAATCAATCAACCAGACCTTAATGAAGTTTTGTGCACTGGTAATGTAAACGAGATTACACACAAAGTTCTTGCATGCAACTAGAACAGTAAAATTGTCAAAGATGTGTAAACACAAAATAATGTTTCACTGCTAAAATATCAGTCATTCTAACCTATGATTGCATGAGACTGTTTCACCATTTAGCTTTTGTCAATGAATTGAAATGAACAGCTGATTTATGTTCACCATCTGTTTTTTGGGGATATTTGCGCCTCTATAGCCTTCTTCTGGTGTTATCTCAGATGCTCCCCTGTGGTCTTTCTAGTAAGCAGAACCACCTGTCTTCATGTACAGGATAGATTCACTTAAATTGAAGCTCACGCATAATAATAAAGGGGGGAAAAAATCACACATGGTCTCAGGGGTGTTTTGCGATGCCAGATGAATGTTTAACCTTTCTCTTCATCAGATTTTTAAACGATACAGCTAGCGAACAAGCACACGCGCATACAATAACAGTGGAAAAGGCGATAGAGGAGAGAAGGAGAGAGCGGTCATTTGAAGTGTCATTGGCAGTCCTCTATGACTTGGCAGCCATTGAGTCAGAACCACTCTCATGCCAATTTGGGCCTCATGCCAGTTCATGCCAGTTTGAGAGCTTGAGCCGTGCTTTTGAGAAAAAGAAAAAAAAAGGTTTCATCCATTGAAGTTCAATGTTTTTTTTTTTTTTTTTTTTTTTAAAAGGTGTTCTGAAATACTGTACATTCTGAGCTGGAGTGATATGGAGGAAGGCACAAAAATGTGAAAAACAAATAACACCTGAAATGTGGTTTAGTGTTGTAGAGACTGCAGTGCATCAGACTACCGGTAGGCCATTTTGTTTTTTCATAGGATGCAAAGAATATTTTCAATAAGAAGAAAAAAGGGTCTTTATCATTTGAAGTATATTGAAAATAACCTTTTTTTCCGAGCAGGTAATTTTAATTAATTTGATTTCTTAGGGGCAGTTTACATGGTGACGCTGCGACACCAAGACGCAACGATTGTGTTGCGGAATGGCCTTGCCTTTACACGGTGACGGTGAAAACAGAGGGCAAAGACGCAAACTTTTTATTCCGGCCTCCAAAGCGAAACGATTCGATTGCAATATGATATGCACCGGGTCCAGGCTGTGACAACATTACAAAGACTGTTCTGTCCCAGCAAAAGCCGGGGCCCTATGGAGTACAGTCTGTATGCTCAACAATCCCAGTGGTGATAAACAACAAAAAAAGGACTGGATTAGTGATAAATAAAAAACGTTCAATCAACTCTGCCAACCTGTTAAGCATAGTATGTCATTCCCAAAACTCACCAGTGAATCCAGTCTGGGATCTGCAATTGGCTCTGCTAAATATCAGATCTTTAGCTGGCAAATCTTTCTTGATTAATGATTTTATCAGCAAACATAACCTTGACATGAGTTCCTAACAGAAACTTGGTTAGATCAAGATAATAGCTCGACAGTTCTGATTGAGTCAACCCCCACAAACTTTAATTTCTTTAGTGCGCCAAGAACCCATAAGAAAGGAGGTGGGGTTGCCAGTCTGATCAGGGACAGTTTTCAATGCACGAATATTTCATGTGGTCAGTTTGATTCCTATGAATATATTGTCATTCAGCTAAAAAGCCCTTGCAGAGCTGCCTTGGTAACAATTTACAGCCCACCAAAGTCTAACACAATGGTTTTTATGAGTTTACCAAAATACTGTCTTCTGTCTGCATGGACTTTGATTGTGTTGTTTTAGTGGGTGACTTTAACATTCATGTTGATAATCCTGAAGAAGGATGTGCCAGAGAGCTTTTAAATATTTTGGATACATTTGGTTTATCTCAGCATGTCACAGTTCCAACACATAACAGAGGACACATACTGGACTTAATAATATCCAAAGGTCTTAACATCTCTGAGGTTCAGATGAACGATGTTGCTCTTTCTGATCACTACTGCATTATGTTTAAAATGACCACCCCTGTCCATCATCTGAAAAGGGAAACAGAGGTTATTAGGAAGCGTTACATAAGTGATAACACTTGTGCGTTATTCACACAGGCCTATGCCTCACCATTAACCCCTGCAACAGCTCCAGTGGAAGAACTTTTAAATAGTTTCAGTTCCAGCGTGATGACTGTAATTGACACTATTGCCCCAATTAAGACAAAAACTTTGTCAAGAAAGAAGAGGCCACCCTGGAGAAATGCCACACTAGCTTTAAAACAAAAACAAGATTGTAGACGAGCAGAACGCAAATGGCGAAAAAACAAACTCCTAGTTTTTTATGATATCTACAAAGAGAGTCTTCGCAAATACAACCAGGAACTGAAAAATGCTAGACAGTCATATTTTTCAGAGATCATTAGTAGAAACACCAACAATACTCGCACACTATTTTCTGTTGTTGACAAACTGACAAACCCACAAGCATCAATACCTCAGGAATTGGCATCTGAGGTGTCCTGTAATGATTTTGCAGCATTCTTTACATACAAAGTACTAAAGATTAGACAGACTGTGTGCAACTCCAGATCAGCAATTGTTACACTAAATGCCTCCCAAAATGCCCCCCACGTCAATCTTAGACAGTTTAGCCTCTTGGTCTATGCCACTTTAACAGAAATTGTGTCAAAATTAAAGCACACAACATGCTGCCTTGACATCCTTCCTTCAAACGTTTTCAAAACTGTTTTTCATTGCATAGCCCCAGACATACTTCAGATTATAAATACTTCTCTCCAAACAGGAGAGTTTCCACAGACTTTAAAAACTGCAGTAATAAAACCTCTCCTAAAAAAACCTAATCTGGATGCCTCAATCATTAGTAATTACAGGCCAATATCAAATCTGACATTCCTGGGGAAAATTATCGAAAGGGTTGTGTTCGAACAGATCCAGACTTTCATGATGCAAAACAATCTTTTTGACTCATTTCAGTCTGGATTTCGGCCACAACACAGCACCGAGACCGTGCTTATCAAAGTCCTAAATGATATTCGTCGGAATACCGATGCAGGCAAATCATCTGTTCTGTTACTATTGGATCTCAGCGCCGCATTCGACACGGTTGATCACAACATACTACTCAGCAGATTGGAACAGTGGGTAGGGCTTACTGACACTATTCTTCAGTGGTTCACATCCTATTTACATGATAGGGATTTCTTTGTGTCAATCGGAAATCATCAGTCAGAACGAACCAAATTCACGTGTGGAGTCCCTCAAGGGTCAATTCTTGGACCACTGTTATTTAACCTCTATATGCTTCCCTTAGCTCAGATAATGGAACAGTATGACATCTCCTATCACGCCTATGCAGATGACACACAACTGTGCATTTCTGTGTCCCCCACATGATTATAGTCCCTTAGTCTCCCTGAGTAAATGCATTAATCAAATCAATGAATGGATGTGCCAGAATTTTCTCCAGTTAAATGTGGAGAAAACAGAGGTGATCATTTTTGGGCCAAAAAAGGAAAGGTCAAAGATAGCAGGCAACTTGGCACAATGTCACAGCTACAAATCAATTCAGAAACCTTGGCGTAATTATTGACTCAGACCTAAAATTTGATAGCCATCTAAACTCCGTCACTAAATCTGCTTATTTCCACCTAAAAAATATAACCAGAATTAAGGGGCTTCTGACTCAACAACACATGGAAAAACTTATGCATGCATTCATTTTCAGCAGATTGGACTATTGCAACTGTATATTTACGGGTCTTGATAAAAAATCAGTCAGGAAGCTGCAGCTAATAAAGAATGTTGCAGCCAGAGTCCTCACAAATACAAGGAAGCTGGACCACATTACACCGGTTTTGAAATCGCTACACTGGCTTCCAGTGAGTCAAAGTATAGACTATAAAATACTACTGCTCGTCTACAAAACACCTTGGACCAAAATACATGCTTGATTTGTTAGATTCCTATGAGACATCTAGACCCCTAAGGTCGTCTGGAACCGGTCTTCTGCATGTTCCAAGAACAAGAACCAAGCAGGGTGAGGCAGCATTTAGTTATTATGCTCCTCACCTCTGGAATAAGTTAACTGAACGTCTGAAGTATGCTCAAACTGTTAGCTCTTTTAAATCAGGGCTAAAAACGCTTTTGTTTAGCACTGCATATCCATAACTGTATATATATTTCAATCTACTTGCTTTCTATTCCTCTTGTGCTAATCTCCATTGCTGATTTCGATTATTATTAGTAGTAGTAGTTTTTGTTTTTATTATTTTTTTTTTATTCTATTTGTTATTAAATGCGATTTTTATGTATAATTTTTGATTGTCTTGGTTTTTACGTTGTATTGATTTAAATGTGATTTTTATGATCTTCATGTGATGTAAAGCACTTTGAATTGCCTTGGGTTGAATTGTGCTATATAAATAAATTTGCCTTGCCTTGCCTTGTGGGGGATTGCTCCGCAACCTAATGAATGCAACATTTTCGCTCCAATAGCGTCTGCTCTCGCACACGCCACGTTGGACATGCGCAGTCACTGATACTAAATATTCAAAACAGCAAACATGCTGGGGCTTTAATTTACTGTTTTTAATCATATTTTTAATTTAAATGTTTTTTATGTTCGCGTTTTTGTGCCTTTGGATGCAAAAGAAAAAAACGTGCGGGCGCCATTGCTTCGAGTGGTTGCATATGTTGTCTATGTGCTGCAGAGGTTGTTGTCAAGGAAGTGCCTCATTGGCTGTTGCCTTGTAAAACTGCACTACCCTCGAGGGCCTGGCATGAATACTACATCGTTTTGACCCGGGATTGCTAAATCGTTCGATTGGAGACGGAACCAAGATGGAACCATGTAAATGCAAACATGAAATATGTCGTATTCTCTGAGCGTCACTATGTAAATGGCCCCTTAGAGTCTGTGACCCAGTACTCTTGAGTATGTGATTTAAAAATGTTGTTGCTTGTGATTTTGGCTTAAACACTGCTATGTACCATATATACTCGCGTATAGGTCGCCCTGGCAGCACTCCTAGTTTGTGGTTGAAAGAAAAAGGGTAATTTAGGTTGACCCGCATATTGGTCGTACCACAATAAGGGAGATATTTTGGCAATTTTTTGGACCAATTTTTGATACCAATAAGACTGAAACAAATAAAACTTGGTAAATGTTATTACTTATTGACTGTATTTGTAATATTGTTAATAATTAAACATTAACAGTTAAGTTCACAACACAAACAATGCCAATGTGGTAGAGATATTAAGATCTTAGTTTTTGTTTAGCTGTCTTAACTTTCTTAACTGTCCTACGGTAGATTCAGAATCAGAGTTTATTTGTCATTGTCGGGATAACAATGAAATTCAGATTGGAGTTCCAACAACACTACGTAGTCAGTACCCATTAAAGTGCCTGGTGCAGAGCAGGATAAAGGTAAAGTGTCCCCAGTGCCCCCCACAATCCCCACCATAAGTAAATAATAAATATCAAAAAATTTACATAGCCATTCATTCACCCCCCCCCCCCCCCGGCTCCCCACAGTGTAAGTGCAAAACTAATCATGCCAATCATCCTCATGACCCCGCAAACACAACAGCAGTTTCAGTGTACTTGAGTTCAGCAGTCTTATGGCCTGATGGTACAGACTGTTTGCAAGTCTTTTAGTTCGGCTGTTCATGGATCTGTACCTTCTACCTGAGGGTAGAAGGTGGAACAGGTGATAGGCAGGGTTGTATCGGTCCTGCAGGATGTTCTGCACTCTGTTAAGGCAGCGTGTGTTGTAGATGGTGCTTATCTCTGGGAGGGGGCACCCAGTGATTTTCCCTGCTGTTCTTACCACACGCTGGAGTGCCTGCTGGTCTGCTTTGGTGGAGCCTGTGTACCAAGCCAGAAATGCATATGCCAGAACGCTGCTGATGGGACAGCTGTAAAAGTTGACCAGCAGCGGTCTGGGGATGTTGTGGCTGGCTCCTCAGCTTCCTCAGGTAGAGGAAGAGGCGCTATTGGGCCTTACCAACTACTGAGGTAATATGATTAACTCAACCTAATCATCATAGATTGCCCTATAATTCCTCTTTATCAGCTCTCTCACTGTAACTTATAACGTATAAACAAACATTTTTCTTATCTGCTCATCAGTAATGGTGTCATTTGTGTCATTGAAGACATCGTCTTGAGCGCGCTCCGACAGCACCCTATTGGGGTCACTTGGCGACATTTTTTGTTGTGAAGATGGCTGCTCGGTGTACACAGTTGCAGCTTCAGCCGAGTTGTTGGTCTTTATTTCCTCCTTGAGCAAATTTGTTCATAAACACTCTTTGTCTAAAGTACAGTGCATAATTTTTATTTTTTTATTTTTTTTTATATTAAATATTTGTTGATTTTTTTGTAGCTTAAAGCCTGAGTTATGCTCCCACGTCGCGGTGACGGCGCAGCGACTACGGCATCATTCGACATTCAATGGTTCTCCGGCCAGGTGACGCGTTGGTATGTAATTCACCGCCAAGCCACGAGAGGGGTGTGGCATTATGTATGTACAGTTTTGGGGCATGCTTGTTGAGCTCCTCTTGTCTAGTTTAACGGAGAAAAAAATAAATAAACAATGCAAGATGGAACGCTTGAATGTGGATCTTAAGATAATCAACATTGAATAAATGTTGATCCTACAAATGTTGAGGCGCAGGCGACACCGAAGACGGTTTCGAGGCGGTCTGTCCAACTTTTGATGCCGCACAGAGAGTTCTAGCCTTCGGGTGCAAACCAGCTAGCTGCGGCTACTAGCTTCAAACGGGCATCGAGCACTGCGTCCAGCGTTTTGTCCGAGATCTGCAAAGCCATCTAGCCGATTTGTTTGCCGTGTCCTACAACCAGCCATTGGGAAGCCATAGCAGATTTCTGGCGTCCATGGAACTTCCCAAACTGCGTTGGAAACCATTATGTTAACGTTATTATAAAAGCACCGAGGCACTCTCAATCAGTGATGATGTATCAGTGATGATTTGTGTGAACTGTCTGTTGTTGAAAATGAAACATCAAAACAATTCTTTTGACACCAAACCTGTGCTTTATTCTTCATATACTTGAAGTCTGACCCTTAATAAGTCACAGACTCACAGCAAACATTTGTACACAATAAATGATGAAGTGCACCAACTAAAAATACGACATAAAGTGATAAAAAGGTGGCAGTGTTTGGCCGACTGGGTCACCGCTTCATGCGGCCACTCGATTCCGAACACACACATACAGTACGTGTCTCCCTTTTATTCAATCGCTGGCTGATCTCCAGCCCTAAATTTTCAGCAATCTCCTACCACGAAATCGCTTGCCATTTGGCAATCTTCATAATGTCTTGACGAGACATTGTAGAAGTTGCCGTACTTGCTCTTTGTTGATACTCTCGTCGGCTTGGTCCATTTTGGAGTGTAGAAAAATGTTTGACAATGCCAGTGATCTCGCGCTGAACCGGAAACAACAGTCTGAGCAGACCAATCATAGTCCATTTCCACCACGTCACACGTGTTGACGTGACACAAAGTCAGGAAAAAAAGGAAGGAGCCAGAGAGGCTACGGCGGAGGGTCGTAAATCAGGTCTTCCGTGATGGTGCAGGTCTGACGCGGAAGCATAACTCGGCCCAAACTTGCCTGTATCGTAAGCGTACATACCTAATGCTAAGTTGTATACTTTTTCAGTTTTACAAAGGTCTAAACTGGGCAATGGTCAGCGCGAGGACAGCATATCGGACCTATTGGTCGCACCCCCATTTTTGGGCAAAATTTCAGTCAAAAGATTGCCACCTATGCACGAGTATATACAGTAAGTAATGTGCTCAAAACAAGTTAAAGAAAATTCAAGACTCAGTTCATACCCTCAGGTTTATGGTCACTATTCAGACTTTTAAACCCTGAGGTTTATATCACATGACTTTACAGTATGACCAAAATTTTAATGCTGCTATTTAAACCTCCTCGCCACAGCACCTGTGTAAATATCAAAGCTCCATGTCGGAAACGCGCCTCTGAATCCTTGGAAGAAAATTCGATGTGCTGCATGCCAATTCAACAGTCATATTTTCAAAGTCTTCCTTTCCACCTCATTACATGAAGGACATGACACTTATTGAACAGCTAGCTTTTGTTGGCCTTGGCTGTAAATGATGAAGTGCAAAATCAAATTATACGGACTTAATCCATTGTCATGCTGCAAAATTACAAATGCCTTATAAGAAATGCATACACATTATAGCGTTCTAGCAACTTCGGCATATTCTTGGAACGATTCGGTGTTCATGGGAATCTTTTGTATAAATGACTCTTTCTGTGTGGACGGGGCCTAAAACTGAAATTGGAAAGAGCCCTGTTTTATGACCGTCATAAACCAAACATTCATTCAAGACTCAGCAAGGGTAGGGGAAGGGCCATCCCCACAGTTACAATGCATTTTAAAAAATGACTGACTGCATTGGCACCCAATAAGAGGAAAACAACGACAATCACATTCATCGTCACTCAATAAATTATATGTTTATTGATTGTCTTTTCAAAAGAAGGAAAAAAAAAAACAGCAGAGGGCAATCACTGACTCATGTAATGGAAAATGCAATTCATAAAACCTTGCAGGAGCAACATTTATGACAACAAGTATAATATAGTTTAAGTGTATGTACTTTTTGTGTAGATGCCTGAGTGTGCGCAGGTGTCACCCTCTCCCTTGCTGCCTGTTAGTTAGATTGATAGTCAAATTAATCTGCAGCTCCATCCAGGTATAAACACGTTGCCTGCTGGCCAGGATACATCCCCCTCTATTAGCACTATAACTCAATGCACCCTGCAGCAGCCTGGCCTGATCAGTGGAAGGTAATTGCAAAGAGGGCACAGGATTTATTGACAAGGTGGATACGGAGGATTACAAAATGATTTGGGGATTAATTCATTATACATTTTAGGAAATTGGCTTTTTTTTTTCTTGATATTTCTGCCACAACACAAGGCACGCGCACAACACTATTTGGAGTGCAGTGATAGTGTGCAGAATCCCTGAACTACATTTTCTGCTGAGTCACTTTACCTTTCTGCTAGTCACACTGTCGCTGTTTTATACTGATTATTGAATTTAAATTTGCTTTGTTTTGAGTCATTTGCAATAGAGAACATGTTTCTCTACATCTGTTTCAGAATAACAA
Organism: Corythoichthys intestinalis; assembly: GCF_030265065.1. Lineage (NCBI taxonomy): Eukaryota > Metazoa > Chordata > Actinopteri > Syngnathiformes > Syngnathidae > Corythoichthys > Corythoichthys intestinalis. The sequence goes on from NC_080405.1 coordinate 25,620,551, forward strand.
CACATTGCTCATTTGTTGAAACAAATGTGTTAAAGATACTTCAAACACACAGTGAACTTTTGTTCACTTTAATGTGCGTAATCTGCAGCTCTATTGAAATATAAATACATGCAATCAACAGTCCACTCATTAACTTGCGCTATAATTGATTTACGATTGACGCAAAACAGCGACGTGAAGGCAATTACCATTTGAATGACTAAAGATTTTTTACTACACTGTGATGAAAGTCGGGTCGAAGTCATTTAATCGATGATGTCATTGATATTTTCTCAGCACTGTTTCGTCCCCCCACCCCTCTTTTTTGTGCTGTTAACCGGCTACACATGGAGACATTTCAATGGTCCGACAAGACAACTACAGTCAGTTCTTAACCAAGCACACAGGCTATATTGCACACTTTTGTCACTTTTTTATAGGTAGACAGGTAGCTTGTTTTTCACTTGCTATGCACATAAAGTGGTACATCTACATACAAAGTTAATTGGTTCCAGGACCTTGTTTGTAAGTCGAAATGGTCGTATGTCGAGCTGGATTTTCCCACAAGAATACATTATAATTCCATTAATTCGTTCCACAGCCCAAAAACTTACACTAAATTCTTAATAAATGCTGCTGTTACTATTGCAAATAGCAATTACACAGAGCAAAACAAATAAATTATGAATACAAATTGGACTAATAATATAATAGTAATAATAATAATACCTGTAATATTGTACGAATCGGGTTCTAATGTGGTGAATGTTTTTTACCTGGTGTTCTTGAATGCACCGCGTGGCTGACTTGACAGAGTGCGAGAGTACTTTTTACTTTCCTTTTTCATGTTCTGTTGCGGCAGACAATAGGCATGTTGTGTTGCTCAAGTTCTGAAGTAAAAGATTAAAAACCTGACGAAGCTAGCGATTTTTTTGGCAATGTTACAATAATATTAATTGCTACCTTAACTATTAAAGACTGGTGAACGGAGGTCGGATGAGGACCACCGAGTTCGTAGGCATTCTACGCCCGTATTGTCAAGCCAGTTCAGACGCGCACACCACTCTCATATTTTTCTAGAATTTCCATCTTCATTTCAGTGGTAAGCGTGACTTTTTTTCACCACCTGCACTAACATTGTTGGAACCCATGTTGATTTCTCTCACAAGAAAGCCCGCCGTGCGTCCTTCTTGTGGGAAAACAACGAAACTGCGGCGCTGTCATAAATCGTCATATTTCAAGCATGTCGTTGGATGTAGTAACAAATGGCGAGTCAAATTTTACGTCGGATGTCGAAAAGATCGTGTGTCGAAGCGATCGTATGTAGAGGTAACACTGTATAAAGGTCTTTTGAACATATTTATTCAAAATGAAAGTATTTTAAAAGCAATTTAAACACATACATATACTATAACGTTTTCTCCGCATTTACAATGTAATTTTCCCAACACTCTTCAATTCTAATCCAAACAGAGTTTTCCCAAAATTGGATTTCAGAATGCTGCTCGTTGGACATAAAAGCAATATAAAGCTCAATCCCAATTCTTTCTTCATTCTCCTCCTTCTTCTTACCCCCTAAGCCCTCTGTTTGGATGGCCAAGATGAAGGGTTTAAAAAATGCCCCCAAGAATTGGGACACCACTTGATCCTGCAACGTCATCGCTCCTTGCTGGCTGTGTTGCAGGCAGACATGACAATTGTGTTAACTTACAAAATAGAATTTTGAATCAAATACTCGTTTACTATTAACCATTGCTTTTTTATCTAGATTGCCTACTGAAGGATAGACAGTTTTTAGTACGGTATGTTGTATCCAGTTTTTAAGTTGACATTCTCAGGGTATTTATAGTGCTTAAATTATAAGGGAAATTAAAAGATGGTTATGGTTGCACTGTCAGAAGGAAGAGTTGGCAAAACAGGCCATAGCAACATAGGTTTGCATTTTAGCAGGGCATAACACCTATTGAACAAATATAAACTGGTTTGTTCTCCTCACGTTCCCCTCTACTGCTATCCCCGTCTTTTTGATGGAGCCCTTGATGGCCTTCATTTCTTCTCGCACCACCCTGTCTCCTACAGTTGCTGTTCCACCTTCCGGCTGTACGCCTCATTTGCCTCTTTCAGTTGAACTTTCAGCATCCCTTGTATATTCCATATACTCTAGCCTTGTCATCATCCGTGAAGAGACTTGTGTTGTTTAGCATTCCCCAGTCAGTTGTCTCTGAGCCTTCACTGCCTCAGGGGACCATGTCTTGAAGAAGCATGGCATGCTGGCTTGATTTTGTACCTGTGACCTGTAGTTTGACACAAGAAAAGGCAAGATATGAGACGACATACCTAGTAATGTCAGCAGTGAGGCACAGCAGGCATCCTTCAATTTGGCATTCAGGGCATTTGTTCCGTTCCCTCCAGTGTAATGTGTATGTACATGCCCTGGCTTGAACCATCTGCTGTTATAATAAACAGCCCAAGTTTCCTATCTTTTAATTTGCTGCTCACGCTGGGGTCTTTGTCAACTCTGACCATGTGGTCAAACCCACATTAGCATCCGAAATTTTCAATCACAACTCTTCAAAGTATGATAGACTGCCTTAACATTCTTCAGAAGCCTTGCTGGTCAGTAAGTTGACTTACATATAGCTAATATCATGGAAGTGATTGCTGATATTTGGCTTAGATTTTAGCTCTACTTCAGCCCTGCAGCTATGAAATGGGTATTTCAGCTCATGTGTCAGGTGGGAAATGTCTTCCTTTCAGTGTCCTAAAAATGGATAAGTCTCACATTATCTGGCTAAAAAGAAAAGAAAAACACAGATGATGATTATCAGAGCAAATTCCCCTCTTCTGTCCATTATGCAAACACAAGTATCACTTTTCGTCAACCGTCATAATCCCCTGAAAAAATAACAACAATACTTTGAGTCATTATATCCAATAATGTATATATATACCTTGCGCTGAGTTGCTATGCAACACAAAAAAAAAAAGACAGTGATGTGCCAAGTGGTTAGCACGGGGGTCAGGGTGTTTTGAGAGCTGCATGCGGCTCTTTAGCACTGCCCTTGTGGCTCCCTGGAGTTTTTTAAAAAATGTTTGAAAATGGACAAAGATGGTTGAGAGAAGTATATATATATTTTTTGTTTTGATATGGTTTCTGTAGGAGTACAAAAATGACACAAACATTCTTAATGTTTTCCAATGCTGTAGAAATGTGTAGAATAAATATTAAATTTCAACATTTCTGTCAACGAAGATTTTCGTCATATCCTGCGACACACATTTCTATCAGCAGGGCGGGATGCCTGTCATTACCCATTGTAAACAAACCGGCAGCTGAGTATCCAGTTGGGAGTGATAAAAAGTGCGATTCCATTACTTCTGCAGAAGTTTTTGCCGGTTTTTTTCCGACTCGAGTGTGGCATTAACCTGACGGTCTGAACAGGACAAGTCGCATGGAAGTGAACCATTTCAAATCCGATCTGGGTCACTTTCATATGTGGTTTAAAAGTCGATCTGGGCCACATTTTTTCCAGAATGTCGCTGCGGTCTGAAATTTTAAGTCTCCCTAATCGGAATTCATGTAGCAATTATGTCATCAAAGAGCGAGAGCGCCTAGCTTGCCTTGAACAAGGCTTTAGGGGAAGGGTCAGGCTTGACAACAGTCATAAAAAAATAAAATGGGTTGAGGCTAAGCATGAGAATGCTCGTTTTTTTTCTCTGCTCCATATGAGCAATATATCAAAATTGCTTACACGGCCGAGAGTCGGGACAAACTGTCCGTATGTGTGTGTGTCATGCACGGACAGTACGTGCATGCCATCGATCCATATAAACTTTGAATATAAGACTAAACAGGGATTATTTGTTTGTTATTTGTGTCCTCTTTTTGAAAATGAAAATATGATCACCTTCGAATGACGTTTGGCCAGCATGTGTGGTCATGTGTTTTGGTGCTCCTAACCATGTGGGCATGTTATGAATGTTCCATTTTGTTGATTTTTGAAACCTCAAAGTAAAAACAACATCAAAAATCAAATTTCTTTATTGCATTTCTATAATTTCATAAAAGCAATGAAACAATTCATCAATATTGTAATGAAGTTAAACTTGATGTGGCATCATACAACAGAATAGTCACGTGGTGTGTTGAATGCACTGCAGAGAAAATAAACATTAAATCATGAAGGCTCATTATGTATTTTTAGCTGACTTAGTCTGGGCGCTGCCAGGGATTTTGGCCCCCATGAAAAGATATCATTTTGGGCCCCACCACCAGTGCTGGGACACACACACATTTAGAGTATCGACTATGTAATTTCCTGCATTCTGGTGAATCTTTACACACTAATTTGTGCATTTTCTGCATTAATTTAAGATGAAAAAATATTTATGTAAACATACATAGTATAGAGCAATAATGAATAGACTGATATCATCTAAAGAAATGTACTGAAGGCCATCTTTTACAATCTTAATTAAAGTTGCACCGATACCAGTATCAGCAGGGGGCGCCAATCAGGCCCGAATTGGTGGTATTGGTATCGACAAGTACCAACATTTAGGGCGCCGATCCCATCCCTTGAGCGCAACTGTACTGTCCTCCCCAAGTGAGCTAAATTCCCAAATCCCGATGCATGACATCCGTATGATTTTGTCTCGTATTTACCAAATGAAATAAACACCTTCGTCTTCAGTAATAAGTGTGTTCACAGCAACGCATATCCGCGATGATACATATGGCATTCACAGTCGGTTCGCATTTGGGATCAGAAAGATTAAGACCGTGGGACACGAAGCAAACTCACGGTTTAATGATGAGCAATGAGTGGCAAATTAAGAGCGCCGTACTTCAAACTCGTCCTGTTTATGAAAGTCGATTGTCATATGCTGGTGTTGTGCAGTAATGAGCAGAAGTGACTTCTGTGGCGTTTGTTAACCTTTTCTATCATATTTCCCAGAAAACACAGACGCGCACACACAAGATATCATCAAATAGCAACCTAGATGTGCTACGTTAGATCTCATGCCATTAGCCGCGTGAGCCCAGAGTGACGCGTAGTCCATTTACTACATTGATGAATTAAATACCACCACTAATCAATCCATACCAGTGACTATAGATAATGCTGCAAATACTGTTATTTCAGTACATAACACAGATGGACTCTTTCACATCAGTAAGAAGTAAGCACATAAATTTGATAACCCGATTTTTGTTTTGAAAACATTTCTGCAGTACCACCCACTCCAAGTCATTGACTGGTGTAAATGCGCACCGCTGCTCCCGGTCTGATCGAAGGAAGGGCGGACTAAACCATTTAAAGAAAATACGGGGGTTGGGGGAAGGGGTGGCTGGCAATACATATGCAAGACAACAAAACAAGAAAAAGAAACCCTTCGTTTTATTCCTATTAAAATTATAATGATTAATATTTAAATTTGCAAACAATTACCTAATTTTCTAATTTTCTTTGTGGGCCCCATCAGGGCATGGGCCCTTAGAATCAATATCACTTTTCATCCCTATACGGCGCCCATGGACTTAGTCATTTTGATAGTAGGCTAATATAGCTAATACAGATACTGTACATAGAGCATGAGTTGCCTTCATTATTAGGCGTATATAAGGCTTTTAATTTTTTGCGGCTCCAGACGAATTTGTTTTTTGTTTTCTTGGTCCAATATGGCTCTTTCAACATTTTGGGTTGCCAACCCCTGGGTGAGCACGTTCACTTTACAGTTCTGAGATCAAGGGTTCAATCCCGGGCTCTGGCCTTCCTGTGTGGAGTTTGCATTTTCTCCCCATACATTTTTAAGGCCGAGCAATTCGATACAGATTGAAAACGATACGATAGTAAACATTTGTTGTGTGTGTTCGTACAGTATTTTAAACATATAAAAAAGACCATATTTCCAATAGCAAAATTAAACAACAAAATTTCATACCAATGTTATGTTTTATTTTTTATGAAAAAAAAATAAATAAGGGTTACTATATGACCCTCATTTTGTTGGATGGGATTGATAATAAAATAAAACTCCAGTGACAGACAACAATAAAGTGGAGTAATTCAATTACTGTATTTCCTGGTGTTTTGAGCATAAGATGTAAGTAATTGAAGTGCAAACTTTCAACGTAAACATCTTAAAACAAAAAATATTAATTATATGCAGCAGCTCTAGAAAAAAAAGAATTAAACCTGCTAGTGTTATCATGAATAAATAATAAATTATGCTTTACCACTGGTATAATTGGGGGAATAAAAACATGGCATTTTAGACGGACAGGTTAATAATCATTACTTTAACCTTATACACAGCAAAGCCATTCACTTATGCCTGTGCGTCTACATTTTTTATTCCTCATCACTGTCCATATCTTTTTTGAAGGGCAGATTTTTCTTGTGGAAAATAAACTAATCCACATGTTTATGTCCAAGTAGACTGCGTTTCGTGGAAACAAAATCTCCAGAGGGTTGCGCTGCCCTTTCCACCACTGTAGTGGGTTATTTTTCAGGGTTAAAAACTCACGATCTTTGTACCGCTCCCCACTTCACACAAGCTCTGTCCCATGCGAACAGATATGGCTGCCTTCATCACTTCAAAGTCCGACTTTGTTTTCCTGGGTGTGGTGAAAATCAGTCGCTGCACGTCGCTGCCATCGGTGCTCAAACTGTTCATTGTTTTAGCATGTTGCTTGATTGCCACTACTAGTTTCGTTTTGGGCTGTGAAGAAAGCGCCACGGAGCGTGCGTTACAGTGGTTTTGTTAGCTCTCGCGTTGTTATGACACGCCCATGACGATCGGGTAATGACGCCAACTAGTAGCGGTGTTCCCGAAATACATGGGAAGTTGAGGTAACCACAACTGTGAGTGGTGCTTGTCCATATTATATGCGTGCGGTCTCAAGCTAAGTGCGATGTGTGATGAATGACACAAGCGCAGCGTATGAAGTAAAAGCTAAATTATCATATTAAGCAATGCATTGAACTAGGCTTCTTGTGCTCGCGTTAATTTAATATTTAATGGCTAATTACTGTCGAATGTTAAGTTTACTATCGATACAGCTGTATCTCACTCCTGTAAAACCGGACATCCGGTCGGATCGGTTAATCGTTCTCAAGCTTAATTTTTTTATCTGTTGTCAATTAGGTGAAGTGTTTGAATCTGCTTATTCCTTGCCTCTGTTTTTTTCTTCTATTTCAACATTTCTCTTTTCAAAAAAAAAAATCAAGTGATCTACTGTTAACATAAATCTTTAAAAACTCAAGTAGTTTTTTCTTTTGCATAAATCTTTAAAAATTCAAGTTTAAGTTGAACTTTTCCTACTCATATTCCTACTTGTAGTTCACTTTGGCGTATTTGAATTTAATCAAAGAACAGTAAGTATTCAGTCATTTCAGCATCTTGGCTGACTTAATTCATAAGTAAATGTAGTTTATGTAATTGAAATTCACACCAAATCATGAATACACTTTCACATTTAGATAGTGGCAGTAATTTTATTTGTGTTGCATGTTACTGCGTCCATACAAAAAAAAAAAAAAAAGTACATTATTAGCCAGAGGATGTTGGCACTCTGGTGACAAACACAAAACATATTTTGGTTTGGATGAGCTGAGAGGGAAGACCATGACACACGATCAGAATTCAGAACCCAATGAAAGCATTTCAATAAAAGAAGAGAGTTGAATCAAAGCTTTTCAGTGATTCATAACCCGGTGCACATTCTTGACATAAATATGCAAATACCATCAAAGCGTCAAGATATATTTTAGTATACATTATATGTGATGTGTCAGTACGTTCCACCATATATCTTTTCTGTCTTGCATTGTAATGTTTTTTTTCCCCATGTTTAGAGGGCTAAATGGTCTTATTTTGCCCTTAAAATTTGACACAATTTGAGTAGATTAAAAAAAAAAATTAATACAAGTAAATGAATTCTGTTTACTCTTATTCACCCAGGCATGATCTGTCACGCTTATCCGCGTGGGGCTGCTTGATCCCATTCAAACTGACTTTGGGCAGGAGGCAGAGTAAAACCTGAATTTGTTACTAGCCAATGGCAAAATTATTATTATGAATTATTTTATTGTTTTTGAAAAAAAAAAAAATCCACTCCAGCCTGAACCTGAATAGCACTTTTTACGTTGACGTTGAGGGTGAACCAAGATAGCTTGTTTACTGCTTGCTTTTTGTCAGTCATTTGGTGATTGTTCCCGACGTTAGGCAGTGATCCTTCTCAGGTCATTTACAAGATATGACATCAAAAGTCTATTTGTGTGATATTTTTAAATCAACATGCAGGAAAATAGGTAAATTCCACCTTTCAATTTGCACTGAGGTTGAAAACTGCTGGCACATGATTGTGTTTTTCAAAACAAAGAAAATCAAAGAACCATGCTGGTAAAGGTAAGTGAATCACTGGAGGAGAAAACAAGATGCTTCAGGCTGGAGACGAATTGATGAAGAGGACACAAACTGAGAGATAGATGGATAAAAGGCTTTTCATTCTCCTTTTTTATGCTCAGTGGTCCTGTTTAGGTCGCTGACTGGAAAAATTCCTCTGTGTGTGTGTGTGTGTGTGTGTGTGTGTGTGTGCATGAAGTGAGAATAACAGAGAGATCAATGAGGTCTTTTGTGTCTAGAGGTGAACTTGGAACACGCGCACACACATCGAGGAATGTTTTGCTTCACACAGATTGTACCTTGAGTTCACCCCATTTCCATATACTGTATTTTAACCAAAGATTTGAGCTGCTTTCTCATGTATATTGCAAGTGTTGCCTGGACCTTACACTTTTCACATACAGTATTCTCATAACTTTTCAGGCCTTAGAGGCACAATACATGACATGCATTGAAATGAGATACACTATGATGCTTTGACAACCTCAATACACACTGATGAGACATGTCTTGACCATGAAATTGCTAACATTTGTAAAATCATTCGCAAACATTATTTTCAGACCCATTCATCATTGATTCCAAAATTGAAAACTGATGAAAGACAGAGTGAGGGCAGTCACATCAGTCACACATCTTCTACATGTGTGGAGATGTTGATAGACATGCATTTTCTGTTGTAAGATTGTTTCTCTTTTTGGAGATGGAGGATAAAATTCCAGTTAATAGTTGTCTTATAAAACATGTTTTATGCTTTGCAGCTTCAGTTTCAAATCAATAGGCTTTACATTAGCCATTCCTTTATATAAAAGTCACATGCGATGTTTATCTTCAAACCGTCTTCTGTTGTCCTGCCTTTAATAGAAGTTGATTGTATTTGACATCTGAAACTAAGTGATGTGAAACAGAATTTAAAAAAAAAAGAAAAAAGAAAAATTTGATTAATTCCTGCAAATGGATTAAAAATATGCACTGACTGAATGACATACCAAGGTGCACCCTGGCTTTTGTTACTTTTTCTCATGCCCTTTATTAATCCAGGTAAGGTCATTTGCAGTGGTTATATTAAACACCATGCAACAGCCAACTACTAGTGCTTCTCAATAAATGAGCATGATCTGAATCAACGAATTAACTCAAAACCCCTGCGAAAGATTCCTAAGGCTTTTAAAAACTCCCAGCCTGGTTCTTTACTCAAAACCGCAATCATGGGCAAGACTGCCGACCTGACTGCTGTCCAGAAGGCCATCATTGACACCCTCAAGCAAGAGGCTAAGACACAGAAAGAAATTTCAAATGGGCTGTTCCCAGAGTGCTGTATCAAGGCACCTCAGTGTGGGAAGTCTGTGGGAAGGAAAAAGTGTGGCAGGAAACGCTGCACAACCAGAAGAGGTGACCGCACCCTGAGAATGATTGTGGAGATGGGCCGATTCCAGACCTTGGGGACCTGTAGAAACAGAGTACTGAGTCTAGAGTAGAAACATCCAGAGCCACCGTGCATAGGCTTGTTCTGGAAATGGGCTACAAGTGATGCATTCCCCAGGTCAAGCCACTTTTGAACCTGAAACAGCAGCAGAAGCACCTGACCTGGGCTACAAAGAAGCAGCACTGGACTGTTGCTCAGTGATCCAAAATACTTTTTTTCAGATCAAAGAAAATTTTGCATGTCATACGGAAATCAAGGTGCCAGAGTTTGGAGGAAGACTGGGGAGAAGGAGATGCCAAAATGCCTGAAGTCCAGCGCCAAGTACCCAAAGTCAGTGATGGTCTGGGCTGCCATGTCAGCTGCTGGTGTTGGTCTACTGTGTTTTATCAAGGGCAGGGTTGATTCAGCTAGCTATCAGGAGATTTTGGAGCACTTCATGCTTCAATCTGCTGAAAAGCTTTATGGACATTAAGATTTCATTTTTCAGCATGACCTGGCACCTGCTCACAGTGCCAAAACCACTGGTAAATGGTTTACTGACCATTGCATTACTGTGCTGAATTGGCCTGCCAACTCTCCTGACCTGAAGCCCATAGAGAATCTGTGGGATATTGTGAAGAGGAAGTTGTGAAGAGACACCAGACCCAACACTGTGGGTGAGCTTAAGGCTGCTATCGAAGCATCCTGGGCCTCCATAACACCTCAGCAGTGCCACAGGCTGATTGCCTCCATGCCACGCCGCATTGAAGCAGTCATTTCTGCAAAAGGATTCCCGACCAAGTATTGAGTGCATAGCTGATATAAATAATTGAAGGTTGACTTTTTTGTATTAAAAACCACTTTTTTGTATTGGTCGGATGAATTATGCTAATTTTTTGAGATAGGGATTTTTGGTTTTCTTTTTCTTTTTGCCAGAATCATCAACATTAAAACAATAAAAGACTTGAACTACTTCAGTTGTGTGTAATGAATCTAAAATATATGAAAGTCTAATGATCTCAGTTCAGTTCAACATATTTGAAGTGAAAGACTTAATAGAATGGATCATGTAATAACGTGTAAAACATGAAAAGTAACGTCAGTTACTTTGCCAAGTAACTAATTACTCTTACATTGAGGTAACTAAGTTACTAACTCAATTACTTTTTGGGAGAAGTAATTTGTAACCGTGACTAATTACTATTTTTAAGTAAGATTAACAACACTGATCCGAACCCAAGTTTCTGCAGCATCATTGACTCTTGTTGCTCTTGTTGTCTTTTCAGGAACTCAACTTACTGCATGAAGGTGTCAATGTCCATGACTGTTGAGGAGAGCGATGAGGGGAAATGCTTCAGCAGCAACATTCGCTATCTGGAGAAAGCAGAGATTACCCACAGCAAAATGATTACCTGTCGTGATATAGATGACTATTTGGCTCCATACAAACAACCTCATATGACCTGGTACAAGGTAGGTCACTTGAGTTCACGCGAGATGAGAGTAACTCACCCATTCACTTTGATTGCTTGACCAGTCGGATGTATACCCTGTCAGGAATGCGAGCGGGTTGAATGGAGAAGCTCAATTATCATCAACAATACTCACATTTGGATTCCTAAAGTGGAAGAGGAGGATGGGGGTAATTACACCTGTGAGTTGCAGTATGGATCCAGACTGGTGCGGAGGACAACACAACTCAAAGTCACTGGTAGGACACAATGCATTGTTTGGCCCATGCAGACACCCAGTAATACATCACCATTCACTAAAGCACTTACGAAGTTTGCAACTGTTTACAATGTGAAACTTCCATACTTAGAATACACATTTGGCTCAAATTTGTGTAGCCTATTTGTATTTAGTCCCTTTTTCAAATTCCCAGATGAAACATACATTGTTTGAAGCTTCTTTGGGTTTTGACTTAAGTCTGACTTGGCAATAGCATTTGACTTCCATCTGCAGTTTAGTTTTTGGGGAACAGTAAGTGTGTCTTTGAAGAGATAAAGAATGCAGTGCCAATGATTGCGTGCACGTCTGCTTCTGTTATGTTTTGGCGTGTGCAATTTGAATTTTGCTGTAAGCATGCTATTATCTTCTCTGGCACAAGCTTGAAACTCAACCCTGCCTTTGTGCTACGGACATGTGACAATATACTGGAACCAAAGCATTATGCTTTAATTATGATTGTTATAAAATGGAAACATTTTTGCCATAATTGTCAAACCAAGGCATCTTATTTCGGCAATTATTTTTGTAGTTGCACTTTAGCTTTAACTGTAGCCATGCGAATGACTGAATGAAAGACAGGAATTGTTATCTTAATGATAGATTGGTATCTTTCAACTTACTGGAATACAAGTGAACAGTATGAGCAGAGCCTGTGGAAAATGAGAAAATAGCAGAGGGCAAAGTTTGCCGCTAACAGCTAATTTATGGACATGCTCCACCTTGGGGCCATTAATCATTGTAACTGCATCACTGACACATGATATCCAAAGGCCAGAGATGGATATTCCTCCAGGTAATATTGCGATATAGAAAGCCGCTTACAGAATTAAACAAGTCAGTCACCGTAATGGTGACTTTCATTTTGAATTTTTTTTGTCCATCCTTTTGTATAAGTCTCCATTGATGCATCTTTAGTTTTAGTCATGTATTTTATTTTTTAATATACAAATAAGAATGAAGTGATGCTTCTTTTTAAAAACAATTAGAATGACGCACCATCCATACAGATATATATTAAGACTGCTCTTTTACTGACTTGTAATGGTTTGAATTCTACTTTTTCTGTATTAAAGTTCAGAGGTCTATGATAAAGTAACCTTGTGCATTGCATATTTTGGGAAAATATCAGTTCATACAATACATACTGTGTGCATTTTTGCATCTTGAATCTGAATCTGACAGTTAAAGTCTTCAATTTAAAAGTTTAAAAACAAGCAGCATCCTTGGCAATGGAAACAAAGATTCGATTAGGATAGAGCATTGATCCCGATTCCCAAAGAATATACTTGTATCATGTTTTTGCAATAATAACTAAAATAATATAACAACAAATGCTGCTGTAAAACAGGAACAATAGCATTGTAAAAATTACAAGAACCATAAGGTCTCCAAAAATACCTGCCAATATTACAGTTGGGGCTGAATTTTTATAATCGATTAACAGGAAGATAAATTAGATGGTTAATTGATTAATTGGATATATGTCACTTTTTTCACTTACCTCCACAATTTAAAGCTGTTTTAGGCATGATGTGGGAACTATTCTCTAAAAAAAAAAAAAAAAAAAAAAAAACTTTATTACAGCTCCCAGACTTAAAGTGCGTAAGACACAAAAAAGCATGTTTATTTCATATTTCACGCGATGTTTTATATACCTGAATGAAATGGTCCGCTTGGATGTGTGTGGAAGTGATCGTTTTATATATTAAATTTTTGAATCCGGCGCCATGAAAAAGAATGACTTCCGGCTCCAGTCTCGGGTTTAGGACGAATGTGAATGTGCATTTCACAATACAGCATTGCTTTATAGCATGCAGATGGACTGCGGATTAATTCATTTATTTTACGCATCACGGCAGCCAACTGGCTGCAGGGTTTTGTAGCTGCAACAGGGAGAGGCGTGTGAGACTTTTTGGGTTTCAGAAAGTTCCCGTTCACCCTGAGATCGGCCAAAACAAGTGTGCGACAACTGTGGGATCATTGGACTTACGAAGAAGTGAGTAAACATTGTGTTTTGTATCAAGTCCAATACTGGGATCATGGCACACGTTTTAATACGGAGGTGGCTTACATTTTGTGGCTGACAATGCTCCTTGTCCACAAGAATGCCACTCGGCCAACGGCTTGTCGCACACCTCTCCGCCGGGAGAGCACTATATTAGGCTTATTGCCCTCTTTGTGTGCCCGGTGTTCTGTCAAATTTTCCACCCATCAGAAATTGCAACTTTGTGTTAAAAATGGCCGCGAACACGATTACAAAGTAAACACAACAAACTTTCTTTAAATAAAGGAATATTTACTTGCGTTTGATCATGGACGGACATGTAGAAAAGTTCTCAGACACATCCTGCCTTGTTAGCAGTAACTACTGCACACCGCTCTCTCAATGTTTACGTCTTCGCCGATTTTAAGCATTAATTTACACCATATTCGTGATGACCATGTGGCAGCTACGTGCTCCTCCGACGTTGGCCGGTTTGTCCGGCGGTCATTTTCCAGTTGCTTCCCGGCAAACGAGATCTCCTGCTCGCAGCAGGGGAACGACCAGCCGTAACTTACTTGGATTAAAAGAATGTCCTGTAAAAATATTGTAGTAGGTAGATTGAAACAATGAAATTTTGCTGGTCACTTTGTTTCATTTTCTTCGTTCTGAATAATTCCCCTCAATGGGCCGAATTCTGAATCAGATGAACTCATGATCCTGCCGACGTCATCCTCCATTTGGGGACGCTAGAGCGCTATAATGGCAGGCGTGGCGAGACTAATTTCTCGTCATCTGCACTGTGCCAAATTGTTGTATATAGTCCAATCGTCTTAAAATATGATTCTAATTCACATAATAATGCTATTTAAGACTTTTTTTATCCTGTCTTCCACTCATCAATTTTAGTCTACAACTAGATTGTTTTAGGTACATAAAACGTGTTAGTTTTAATAAAGCTTCTGAGTAAAAAACATAAAAAGATTTTTTCAGTACACAAATCAGACAAAAGTCCTGTTCATTTAAATTTAATGAAGTAGTGCTGCTGATTGATTTTTTTTTTTTTTTTTTTTTTTTTTCTTATAGGCAAAGCGCTGATATAAATTTTGTCAATGACTCATTTCTTTAAACAAACTAAATACTATAATCGAATAAGGAGAAGGTGGACTGTAATAAATACGTTTTTTGTTATTGTCTTTTAAATCAAACCGTTTTCATGAACACAATCCAAATCCAATTTCAAAGCACAATCTCTTGTATGACAATTTACAGTTTGAATGGGAGTTTGTGTTGAAAGGAGACTCTTAAGCTGTTGTATGAATTGGTTTATGTGTTTGTTTTCTTTATAAAAAGAAATGAGACAACTATACTATCTAAAAAAACTCAAGTGCTGATAAGCTTCTCCAAAACACAAAACAAACGGACACTTAAGACACTGATTAGCATAATCGCTTACTAGCTCAGCGCTCTGTGCTAACCAGTAACTTCTCATCAACAATTAATTAAAACAATGCAAATGGCTTCATTTATTCACCTGTAATGGCGGCATACTGGATCTAATAACATAAAAGACAATCTACATCTCCACACTTCATAATATACTGTAGTATTATTGATTCAGCAACTCAACCTGAGTGGTGCAGTGAACTCTCTCTCTCTCTTGCTTTAATCACTAGTGCGCGCGTAGCCTCACGTTACAAACAAAGACCCAAACGGGACTGCTCATAGCTGCCGGCAAATATCGATTATCAATTTTGTTGGCAACTAATGTATTAATCGATTTTAATCAATTAGTTGTTGCAGCCTTAATTATAGTGCACCAGAGGTATTCATCTGGGGCTATAGCAAAATATTGGCTAGGTCACAAAAATATACAGGGATGTGCATATTTGCATTCTGCGTGCGTGTAGCTTTAGTACATCATCACAAATCATACAAGTTAGATGAGATGCATTTACAGGGCCTTCCTCGTCCATACCCACATTACAACCGCAACATTTACTGATTCCCTCTGTCTTGCATTCTGACACGAGGGATTTCATCTTAGTACACAATGATGTTTTACTTCAGTGACTCAGCCTCTAAGACATCTGCCAATGTGTAGCAAGACTAAACATCTTTATCCTTGATCCTTCAGTTGGTTGTGCGTCTTTTGGCAGCAGCTTTTAATCACTGGGCGGCTTTTTAACATTAAAGTGAAAATTGAAGAAAGACACTGTGACTTCCTGTTGATCCGTTGCTGGCAATGATGTTAATTCCTGCAAACTCTTTCACTGGAATGCTGGAAATAGTTGGCAATACGTTTAGCAAGACTTGGGTCTGATTTGCCTCATCCTCATTCACCCTTTAATGAACATCTGTGCCATAAAGAAGTGGGCTTATCTCTTGAGTTTGCAATGGTATTTAAATACTGTATAGATTCCCCACGATGTTTGACTCTAAAAAATAAATAGTTTCCAAATTCAACATTGTATGTGACTTGATTTCAGAAATTCATGGGCTTGTCAAATTTTTTTCATAGATTGCCTTTAATGGCAATTGTTCTGACCAAGTCCTGTACCCCGTCAAGTACTGGTTGATAATTAGGAGTTTGTGTTGACGTGCGCCCAGTTCAGTTAGAAAGAAATACACAGCGAGTCCATTTCTCTGATCCAAAGTTATTAGTCGCCGCCTGAAAAGAAACTTTCACTCACAAACATGTTATCCGAATAAAATAACAAACCAAAAGACTCCAAAATCATATCCACAATGGAACAAAGTGAGTACATTCCATTCAGGCACAAAGCACTAAGCCACAGTCAAAAACTCCAGGTCAGCAAGGAGTAAAATTGGATAACACAAATCAGGACCAAAACTCGACACCGGTCATACATGGACTGAACTGTACTATGCTATGGACCTGACCAAATCAGAACAAAATTATTATTTCCAAATCTCCTGGACAATGGCTCTAATCATGTAAATATTAGTCATTATTCAGGAAAAGGCAACATTATCATTGAATCTTGTCTTTTACACATCAGACATTTGATTTCAGCAATTATTTTCTCTATGAACTGAGCTGCACTATTCCTCTTTTCTGCACTCCTTTTGTTACCCATTTAAAAACAGAAAATAAAAAGACCAAAAAAGATTCATGCATATTTCAGAACTGTTCTTTACTAAAATGCGCATTGGTGAAGCACCAGTATACATCACTCTGACTAAACTTAATGCCTGTGAGAATCCCTGTGTTGAAGCACATAAAGGTTTGCGTCTATCAATTTGAGCGACAGACAAGGAAGGGATTACAGCACAGCGCAAAATGTCCTAAAACCTCAATGGAATATGCTCAGCCTAATGCTACATTACAAACACCCACGCACACACGAAAGCACGCACCAGTGCACCACTACACCCACATACACACACACACGCACACACAAAGTTCATCTCTCTTGGACAAGGCAAAATTTAAAGACACTCACTGTCCATATGTTACCAGGAGCATAGCACCAAATATTATAGTTCAACAACAGACAGTCTTGTTGGCGCGAATGGTATTTTACAGAACTTTTCTAATCAGCGCTGTGGTTGAGGTCATCTTACTTCTTGAGTTTTACACAATCACAAGTCTTCCTGCATGGGATGAAACATTTTTGGATCTTTGCATGGTGTTTTTTTTTTTTTTTTTTATCATCCTACTTTATTAAACCAATATTATTCTTAAAATAAATTGTATTTTCTAAACATCCATGCAGTTTTTTTTTCCTGAAATTTAAAGACCAAATGTGAAGTAATTTCATAAAATGCCAAATAGTTTCACAATTAATGTAATTAAACATTGTCCAACAAATAAAGCATGAAAAAATAATGTATATGTTGTATTTTTGACAAAATAATCGCGTTTCAGAAGTTCGAGCCTGAAACGGGACGAACCCGGAAGTGATACGTCAGACCGAGAACAGCGATGGCAGCGCTCCATACGGCCGCCATACAAAGCCCTTTAAACAATATATCAAATAGCGATATAAGCGATAGATCGAGCGCATGTGACGAGATCCAAGTTTTTGAGGAGTTGGAGGAAGAGGAGGAGGTTGGAATTTTAAGTTGGACCGTACATTTGTTAGCCAGACGCTAATCAGGATGCAAACAATGTGCCCAGACTACCTGACATGGAATGGAGACAAAACCCATCGAGATTACAAGATTGGAAAGATATAGGCTGTTATTATTTTTATCATTTGAAGCATGTCAGGTAAATAAACCACCTACTATTGCCTGGGATAAAAGAAAAGTTTTGACAAATCCCCGATCATGTCGTGGAATGAACAGTAGAAGCTAGTGACGTTAGCTTTTATTTACCTGACATGTTTCGGTGAACACTTCTGCCTTCGGACTCTGACGAAGGCGGAAGTGTTCGCCGAAACACGTCAGGTAAATAAACCACCTACTATTGCCTGGGATAAAAGAAAAGTTTTGACGAATTTACAAGTGTAGGCAAAATGAACTCAATACAACTATGATCGGGGATTGCCACGAGTTAGCTTTCGGTTAACATCGCTAGCTTCTACTGTTCATTCAACAACACGATCGGGGCTTTGCCTCAAGTTACCTTTCGGCTAACGTCGCTACCTTCTACTGTTCATTCCACAACAGTTGGCAGCTCTGCTTTGACAAAGTAATCAGTCATCTATTCAAAAATCACACTTACTTTTTTGCAAATCGTTGATCATAAGCAGACCGGTTGAGGAAGCAGGCATCTTCGAAGTGTTTGTAGCAGAGAACACTACTCGATGATGGCGTGAAATTCATTCGCTTCGTGCGAACGAAAGATGTCCATTTACGTGTGCTGCTTTCCTTTGGCCACTCATACAACTTTTCTTTAGATTGAGAACAATACATCGCCACACACCACCGTGGCATCTTACCGAGAACCAATGCAACAATACTGTTCTATGGCGGACTTTCTTCGCAGTTCTCTGTGTGACGTAATTTCCGAAGATTGTCGAAGAAAAGCATTTTCATTGTCAAGGACGTTGCTATGGGTTAAACAAAGAATCTGGAAGGATTGCGTTGAAAAAAAATAACGAAAATATGCTTTTAACTATTTAGCCATTGATATTATTCAAAAACATGGTTGTCCAACCTTACTTCACATTTGATCTTTAAATGAAATGAACTTGACAGTCTTCACCACTTTGATTTCATGCTAATATGTTACCATCTCACTTATTTGTGTCTTGATTACCCATTTTTTTCCCAATCCCTTTGCTTACGCTCTCCCCATTTTTCTTCTTCTGCCTTTTGGACCCTCTATCTATTTTTTCATTCTTCGTACTACTCTACGACTCTCACACTCCTTTACTTGACACTTTCTCAATTGGACACACCATGTAATGAGAGTGTTCATGTACGTGTGTGTGTGTTTGAGCGCGCACCCGGCCTGTGACCTAGTTAGAGACTCACCTCCTAATTCATTGTGAAATTGTCTCTGTTCTCCAAAGACAGCGGATCGCAAATGAGATTACTCTGTCTCTTGCTTTCTCCTGCACACTTTCGTTCTTTCTTTCTCTCTCAAGAACACACACATTGACTAAGTTGGGGCAGGAGAGGGCAGGAGAAAAAACAACCAAGAACAGACTATTCTGACTGTTTGGGTTGTTTGCAGAGCTTATTTAATAGTAAAGAGCTTCAGGGTTATTCACGCCAAGATTTGAAAGATGCATGAAGCCAATTTTAGCGCACGTTGTCAGAAGTTGCATCCCAATTCATGGTTCTTCAGTAAAGGGGACGAGTTGGATTTTTCATTATGGTTTCCTGACCTGGCAGCGATGACCGATTATTTGAATAGTTGTCAAACATTTTTGTGCTATTAAAGTGCATAGATACATTTCAATGAGATTGCCTTTGAATAGCATTCCTAAAGCTTTTCTGATAGAACTCTAATTGTTTGCAATGTTCTTGTCAGTTTTGTTCATCCATCCACACCTTGGACTCATAACTGACCAATAACAGAGCATTAAAGGGGGAGTTCAGAATTTTTGGCTTAATTTCAGGCTTAATCTTCGAGTTAGCCAGGGTTTAATTAATCGGTGGAGATGATTACAACAAAATTCGTATAGTTTGTTGGTTATTTGTTAGTTTCTGGTCTCCGGAGTGGCTAAGCTAGTGTGAGTCAATTGGACTGACTTAGCATCGCAATGAAAAACAACATATGCACACATGAAAATCATCGATGACCCATGCAATCAATAGTGTTGTTGTTTTCAGGATTAGTTATTCAAGTTATTCAAATTTACCATTGCATGTGAAAAATTGCAGATGAGCAGAAACATTTTTAATCCAGAAGTGGAGTTATAACACATCGTTTTTTTTCACCACTTATTTTTTGTCATAGCCAGCAGCAAGTAACCAGTTTATATTGTTCCTCGTTCTTCATAGGGAATTTGTGGAAACTGTCTTTGCCCATTTCTCTGTCTCTTTCCACAGCTTCTAAATGCACATTTCATCAGTTTGCTTGGCCAACAGACTGATGCTGCATTTGAGGTAGATGGGAAGTCAGAGCAACCTCCAATCTGGAAAGATATCATTGGAACACCTCCACTATTTGATCGCTTACGAGAAGGCAGGTTTGCTGGAGGTCAAAATGTCTTTTGATAGCCGTAAAAAAAAAAAAATTTTTTTTTAAACGTCGCGATCAGCCATCTTTGGCCGTTTACATTCGCTTGGAACGCTTTGAGGTCGCAACTTGTACCCTCCGAGCGGGATAAGTCCGACTTCCCACCTTCCTTGAATGCAGTGTGAGCACGAGTGGCCAAAGCAATCCTCTCTTATGTGGTCGTATTACGCATCTAAAAAAAGAATAAAATGAATTACGGCAGTTTTTTTGTGACATTGTTTTGGCCGATCTGCCAAAACAATGTCAAACAATGATCTGCATTTTGAGTTTATTTGACTATGTTGGATCTGATTGTAGAGCTGTATCACTTTTTATTGGCATGCTAAGCAGGCATCATTGACTCGCACTAGCTTAGCCACTCCAGAGCCCTGAAACTAACAAATAACTTACAAACCGCACGGAATTTGCTGAAATCAACTTCACCAACTGATTAAACCCCCGTAACTCAAAGATTAAGCCTAATGTCAAAAATTCAGAACTTCCGCTTTAAGCGACAAACCAGGATTCACACTCACTAAAAACTTCACGATTGAATATTTTCAAAAACTCGCATAACTAGAAACAATGTAGATGTAGAACAGTCTTGCAATTTTCTTGATGGGTGAGTTAGTATTTGTGAATACATAGCTGTGGTGAGTTCAGGCCATTTGTATTTTTGTTTTTACAACATGAAACATGATTTAACATAATTTAGCCACTGGTCTGGAAAACAAAAGAGTCAAGAGGATCATTATGTACACATTCACACAAGATTAACTTGTCCATCGATGTTGAAGACAAAATCACAATCTGTTTTTCCACCTTCTTAGCACACACACGTGCACACACACAACCACAAAATCCCAGCGGTCGAGTTAATTGCATTCAGCTCTCTTCATATACGGACCCTTCTGTCTCTCACACATCGATACCTCTGGAAAGAAGTAAACTACAGAATCACAAAAGTGAAGCAAAAGCAAGTTCGGGGGAATAATAATTTGGAGCAATTATGCAAATGCTTGCACGGTTTGCTACACTAGACTAAATAACATGCTTCTGACCTCAGGTGAACCTAAACAAACTTTGTGTTGATCTGTGACTTTCATAAAATATTACTTCTCTTCTTTTAGAAGCAAAACAATTTCTATAAAATAATTGCAGCACTTGCTGTAGTCAGGAAAACTTTTCAAAAGCATTACTGGAAAACTGGATCTGCATTACTGTAGATGTCAGAAAAATTATCACACAACACATTCTCACCCTTTCCTTCCAGTCGGATAAACCAGAATCAATGGTGTGTGTGTGTGTGTGTGTGTAGGTGTGTGTGTGTGTGTGTATTTGGGCTTGCCTAGGGGGCATGCCATAAAAGTCTATAGTGTCTGTTTGTAGTCAAAACCTGACTTATCATTGTGTTGGTGCAGCAGATTCCTTTTAGGGCGGCGCACTTATGGCACACCACTCGTCCTTGACATGAGAGAATAAGAAATTGGTTTGGCCGAGTGAGAAGATCGCCATGTGTTTGAATGAGGAATTACAAGTAGACCTAAAATGCAGATTACGTAAAATTGTGGCTAAGGGAGATCACAAATTTGTGCTGTGAAATAGGGCACTCAAGAGACCGCCTTCCACCCCAATCGTTTATGAGCACACAAGCTGGGGTCTGATAAGCCCCAGCTGGGTCACCTGAAGGAAGGGTGTATGATTTTGAAAGACTCCTAATAATTCAAGTCGTGCAACATCACTGAGTATGTGTTTGTGTTTTTAGAAATCCTATTAAAATTACATTCAAATACAAGTTAGAGTAATAACGACTACATCACCACAAAGAGTCAGTGATACGTGTTTGAGGGAGAAATGAGAGAAGGAAGAGGAGATGAAATGTGACATAGGTCATTAAACTGGACTTAATGAAGCCTGTTTTCCTTGATAACCACCCATTTCATTAGCTTTTCCTTTATAACAAACACTACGCAAAAACCACACACACTGACACATTGCCTATTGTCTGGGTCCATGGTGTGAGGCATTAGGTTAGACGAGAATGTGAATAATGAGCCGACAATTAATTACAGACAATTACAAGTACTCCTCACTACCTTTGTCTTGTCTTTTCTCTCGTTTGATTTAGTTCCTCCTTCCCTTTCTCAGTCATCTCATTGACTATTTTTCAAGTACAGATGTTTTTTGCCACCATAACGCGCATAAATCTTAAGTGTGTTATTTTGTGGTAATAATAACTTGGAACCATATTCATAGGAATTCTATTCTTAACAACATTCAAGGCATGCTCTTTCAATTATATTGTGTGTTATGAATTACTATGTATGATAGGAAGAAGTGAAAAAAATGATGATAAACTGTTCATTGGTGAATAATAGAATAAAGATGTATTTAAAAATAATAATACATATTTTTAAAATTATTGTCACACAGTATTCACCACAAAACACTGCCCTGATATTCCATAAATGATTAATGAGACAATCTATTAATACATATGTGTGTAAATGAAAATTGATTGACTCAATGTCAGCCCAGTGGAGCAAAGCGGACAAGAAGTGGGCAGTTTTGAAGAAAAAAATGCTATTCTTTCCAAACGCTGATCCAAAAAAAGATGTGGAATCATTATAAAAATGTCTTCCTATCCCTTTTAAGAATAAAATGAAATATTTAGCAATATTGTTCCAGGTACAACAAAGAAAGCAAAAAAGTGGAAAGATTGTGCGTGTGGGCATGCGTGCATGCACAGTTGTTGCTCCAGCTGCTCTCATCCACATGTTGTTTTCCATCAGTGTGTCAGACAGTGAGATTGAGAATTTTTGACACCTATTCAATTAACTGCCAGCTTGATCCAAATGAATTTGTTCAGACATTGGCGAGCAACACAATAAACACAGCAGATGCAGGGCAAGAAAATACTGAAATATCGACCTGGGGACCACAGTAAAAAGGTCAGCAGGTAATGTCTATTGATGGACAGGGCCTGAAAACATCTTTAGTGTTTAATCATTTGACAAAAATCTTAAAATAGTGCAGCAAAAAAATATCACGGCCTCCATAATCAAAGAAGGTAATAATAACCCCAGACAAATCTTACAAATGATTTATCCCGCAGGCCAAAGTATATATGCTATTTATTTCTGCTGTTGTGAGAATGTTACAGTGAGCAAATTTAGAAATTTGCCATTTCCCAGCAATCAGACAGAAAAGTCACAGACGTTCATTATGTAAGCAAAGAGCAACTCAATAGTTAAATTTGAAAGGCTTTGAACTTTTGACCCGCCCCAGACTGTTAGTCTAGTTAGTTTCCATCAACTCAAATATATGTACCAGAGTTGGTTCACATTTAACTGATGCTGAACTGTGACCTGTCTGCAGCTTGTCACATTTGGGATAACAATAAGGACAAATGGGTTTGGTTATCACTAGAATCGTTGGTTGTCCCCCTGCCATTTTCTTGGTTTGGTACCTTCCAAAACATTAATTTGTCAGCACATTTTAATACTGACTAATAACTTTTTAATTATATACCATATTTTTCGGACTATAAGTCGCAGTTTTTGTCATAGTTTGGCTGGGGGTGCGACTTATACTCAGGAGCGACTTATGTGTGAAATTATTAACATATTATGATATCGTTTCACATGTTATTTTGGTGTTTTGGAGTGACACTGATGGTTTGGTAAACTTGTTAGCATGTTCTTTATGCCATAGTTATCTGAATATCTTTTAATAGCTATGGCCACGTTCGCGTTCTGCCTTTGGCAATGTGTGTTCAATTGTATTGTTGACTTTTTTATATTGAAATGCATGTTTTTAGTTTGTGGCGCTTTCACACCCATGTGGGGGCGCACTCGCACTTGTTTACGTGAAGAAGAGCGCTCACATGCCAAAAGAAGACCAACAGCTACGTAGCTCTGACTGAGTGGGCGAGTTAGCGAGAGAGAAACACGGCTGCAAACCTACGTTCATTGCAACGGCTGTGTGTATCATCTTTTCTGTTGTTGTTGAGTGTTTTCCACTCGCCATCGGACACTTAGAGCCAGATTTGTGGTTGTTTGAACGATTTGCTAATGCTAGCGAACGCATGCTAACCGTTTGTGTTATTGCTGTAATAGCACCCAATTATTATTTATTTACGTTGATGCGAACCTGTTTGGTATCGAGGACGAAATTGATTCAGCAAATTATACGGACGTCCAGCGTCGTCATTTGGGAGTTTAGCTTGCTGTATAGCCAGGACCGAGCCGTAGCGTCCTGGTGAGGACAGTATATTCGCATTTCGTTGTTCATGCATCATGTAACGTCATACTGTATACTTATTCAGCATGTTGTTCTCTATTGTATTTTTATATTAAATTGCATTTCAAGATGACATATCTGTTCTATGTGTTGGATTTTATCAAGTAAATTTCACCAAAAAATGCGACTTATACTTCGGTGCGACTTAGATATGTTTTTTTGCTCTTCGTTGGGCATTTTGTGGCTGGTGCGACTTATACTCCGGTTCGACTTATAGTCCGAAATTTACAGTACATGTAGTCCCAGGATTATGATGTACCCGACTTACGTGATTTCAACTTTACAACGCTGAAGTCTTGTCCGTTATTCTGTCTGCAGTTGCCAGTTTTTGTTTTTTCTTAGTCGCGAAAACACCTACCAAGTTCTTGCCATGCCTCGCCCTCAAGCAGCGTCGCTGCCGTCCTGCAGTTTCTGACAGCACTCGGTCCTGCCCGCTGTCATCTTCTCCAGTTCTCATGTTTCCGCCCGAGAAGCACCAATTTCGGCTTGGGAGCGTCATGACGCCCGCCCCAACCTCCGGTTCTCCTCTGACCGCCAATAAAGCGCCTTTTTCGGACTGGGCTCAAGCAGCCACCCGCTGTCATCTTCGGTTCTCAGGTGTCTGCCCGATAAGCGCCCTTTTCGGCTTGGGAGAGTCATGACGCCCACCCCAACCTCCGCTTTTTCCTGGTTGCCAACAACCCGCCTTTTTCGGACTTCCCACTTCCTTGTTCTCTTGTTGCCGCTGCTGCTGCCACTGCTGCTACTTCTCCCCCGTCGTCCGACTCCTCTTGCGAGTCCCGATCTGTTTTTTTTTTTTTAGGTCGGACGGCATGCTCACATTGAGCGCGACCTGAGTGGCCATGATATCCCTCCCTCTCTTGCCTACCTATTCTTTCTACAGCACCCTTTTCTCTCAGCAAAGCGACTCACTCGCGAGTAAAGCCCGAAGTTTTTTTTTTTTTTTTAAAGCCCGAATAGTCATTCAGTATAATGGCATTCAACACAATGTACCTCACAGTATCTTATTTTTTTTTACTTGATCTTGTTATTATGATGTATAATACATGTTTTTGGACAGTTATCTTGTATTTAGAGGTACTCAAAGGGTTAATTCAGACTTACGCAGAAATTCGGGTTACATCGCCAGCCAAGGAGCGGAACTCGTTCGTAAACCGGAGAGTAATTAATTGTAAATAATTGTAATTATTAGCAGTATGGGGTGCTGTTTGGATAGACCCTACTCACCTACGTCACAAAATGACGTGTCGCTGTATCCAGCCGCCATATTGTCCGTATTTTTTAGACTTATTCTCATTGTTTTCAATTAGTCGTGCAAGTTATACAGCAATTCATGGAAGCCCCGGTGTTATCTAACGCTGTAAACTCATTGGATGCGTTGCATAAAAGGCGTTATGTGGAAAAGCTTCATTTTATCCATTCGCCAGATCCATATTTGATGCCTAAATCGATGTTTTTCGACCCGCTGTCTTCGATATTTCCAACTATCTTGTCCACACAAAATCAGCCTATTCTCACGAAAGTTTGAAAAACTTTAAGAGCTTGGAGGCTTATAAATACTTCGTTGCTGGTTGGGTGAAACAGGTCCTCATCCACGAAAATTCGGCAGGAATCTATCTTGTGCTCGGGAAGGTGAGTTACGAAATTTTCAATTCAAAATCTTTTGTTCTTGCTAACATCCACTGTCAAGTCTAATGTATTTCATGTCATTTGTCAATGGAGCTAGGGCTTTTAATGTTTATATGGTTTAGCGATAGCACTCTCACTACATACATATAAAATATGTAATAAATATGAAGTGCGATAGCACTACTCCAGATTGTCCCTAGTTGAATTTATTTTTTGTCTTTTGACCTCAATAGTGAAATTGTATATTAATCGTATGACAACTGTCTTATTATCCCCTTATAATTATATATTTTCAGGTAGTTCATTCACAACGTCTGAGTGTATGTTGTCGGCGATTAGCCTAGCAATGATCTTAATTGTGGTTGTCAGCCCAAAACCCTCTAAATATATATTAAATGCATCTTACCAGATATAAAATGACTACTACATAATCTGTGGTAGTCGTTTGGAGCCCAGTTTTCTCGTCGAATTGCAGCAGTCAATCTCGCTCTCCTGTCTGGGTCTCTCGGAATACGGTAAAACTTCAAGTCTCTCCGTCTATCTTCTCTGTTTTTGCGACCGACCGCCACACACGACTTCACCATTTTGATTATTAATGTTAACGAGCAGAAAAACACGCCATAATAGGAGGAATTTACGAAGCGCTAATGCATTAACATGACGAGTATACGGACAACATGGGGCGGGGGCGTGGCTGTGACGTCACGTGAGTAGGGTCTATATAGAGGAAAAACTTGACCCCAGTCACTGGACACCAAATGACATAAGCGCGGCACATAACACAACATTACAATAGCACAACTTTGATCACTTTAGATCATTTACACTAGCATAAAGCCAGTTGTTTTTCAGTGTTTCCATTCTTTATGGTGTCATTTATTCACAGTGTATCACAAAAGTGAGTACACTCCTCGCATTTCTGCAAATATTTATATATACAGTGCCTTGCAAAAGTATTCGGCCCCCTTGAATCTTGCAACCTTTCGCCACATTTCAGGCTTCAAACATAAAGATATGAAATTTAATTTTTTTTGTCAAGAATCAACAACAAGTGGGACACAATCGTGAAGTGGAACAACATTTATTGGATAATTTAAACTTTTTTAACAAATAAAAAACTGAAAAGTGGGGCGTGCAACATTATTCGGCCCCTTTACTTTCAGTGCAGCAAACTCACTCCAGAAGTTCAGTGAGGATCTCTGAATGATCCAATGTTGTCCTAAATGACCGATGATGATAAATAGAATCCACCTGTGTGTAATCAAGTCTCCGTATAAATGCACCTGCTCTGTGATAGTCTCAGGGTTCTGTTTAAAGTGCTGAGAGCATTATGAAAACCAAGGAACACACCAGGCAGGTCCGAGATACTGTTGTGGAGAAGTTTAAAGCCGGATTTGGATACAAAAAGATTTCCCAAGCTTTAAACATCTCAAGGAGCACTGTGCAAGCCATCATATTGAAATGGAAGGAGCATCAGACCACTGCAAATCTACCTTCCAAACTTTCTTCTCAAACAAGGAGAAAACTGATCAGAGATGCAGCCAAGAGGCCCATGATCACTCTGGATGAACTGCAGAGATCTACAGCTGAGGTGGGAGAGTCTGTCCATAGGACAACAATCAGTCGTACACTGCACAAATCTGGCCTTTATGGAAGAGTGGCAAGAAGAAAGCCATTTCTAAAAGATATCCATAAAAAGTCTCATTTAAAGTTTGCCACAAGCCACCTGGGAGACACACCAAACATGTGGAAGAAGGTGCTCTGGTCAGATGAAACCAAAATTGAACTTTTTGGCCACAATGCAAAACGATATGTTTGGCGTAAAAGCAACACAGCTCATCACCCTGTACACACCATCCCCACTGTCAAACATGGTGGTGGCAGCATCATGGTTTGGGCCTGCTTTTCTTCAGCAGGGACAAGGAAGATGGTTAAAATTGACGGGAAGATGGATGCAGCCAAATACAGGAACATTCTGGAAGAAAACCTGTTGGTATCTGCACAAGACCTGAGACTGGGACGGAGATTCATCTTCCAACAGGACAATGATCCAAAACATAAAGCCAAATCTACAATGGAATGGTTCAAAAATAAACGTATCCAGGTGTTAGAATGGCCAAGTCAAAGTCCAGACCTGAATCCAATCGAGAATCTGTGGAAAGAGCTGAACACTGCTGTTCACAAACACTCTCCATCCAACCTCACTGAGCTCGAGCTGTTTTGCAAGGAAGAATGGGCAAGAATGTCAGTCTCTCGATGTGCAAAATTGATAGAAACATACCCCAAGCGACTTGCAGCTGTAATTGGAGCAAAAGGTGGCGCTACAAAGTATTAACGCAAGGGGGCCGAATAATATTGCACGCCCCACTTTTCAGTTTTTTATTTGTTAAAAAAGTTTAAATTATCCAATAAATGTTGTACCACTTCACGATTGTGTCCCACTTGTTGTTGATTCTTGACAAAAAAATTAAATTTCATATCTTTATGTTTGAAGCCTGAAATGTGGCGAAAGGTTGCAAGATTCAAGGGGGCCGAATACTTTCGCAAGGCACTGTATCTTTTCATGGGACAACACTGACAAAATGACACTTTGACACAATTGACATGTCTTCAGCAAACAGTTTGCCGGCTTTCTTGTGTGGCTTTCTTGTGTCAACAAAGCAAATGGATTACTGGAACCGTGTCCTATGGTCTGATGAGACGGGCGGGCTTTCTTGTGTACAGTCTCCAGAAGAGGCTTCCTCCTGGGGTGGCAGCCATGCAACCAATTTAATGTAAAGTGCTGCGTATAGTCTGAGCACTAACAGGCTGACCCCCCACCTCTTCAATCTCTGCAGCAATGCTGACAGCACTCCTGTAACGAGTCAGATGACATTTTTGAGAGAAAATGACAAGCAGTACTCAATGTGGACATTTAGAGGTGGACGCTTTTTCAAAGGGGTGTACTCATTTTTGTTGCCGGGGTTTAGATATTAATCGCAAAATTTTGAGTTATTTTGAGGGGAAAATAAATTAACGGTATTATATAAGCTGCACAGTGTGCACACAGACTACTTTTCATTGTGTCAAAGTGTCATTTTGTCAGTGTTGTCCCATGAAAAGAAATAGTTAAATATCAGCAGAAATGCGAGGGGTGTACTCATTCTTGTGGTACACTGTACCTGAACTCTTCTCCACTGAAGGTGTCCAATTTGTTTCATCATCCAGTGGTTGTTTTATCATTTATTTAGTCCTCTTTACTCATTCAAGAACCCATGTTTTGGATTATTGCTCCCTAAAAATGTTACTTACTTTTTATTACAGATAATACAGACCATGCACAAATCAGTAAAAACTAAAAGCGCTATACGTATATTTTAAAACAAACATGGAGAGTGGATATTAAGGTTACAAGTAATGAGCCCATTATTGGACGCAATATAACCCAAATCTCTGGTGGTAATGAGGATACAGTTTTCTAATAGTGTTGGAAAACAAGACCTCAGGGGGAGATGGAATTGAGCCAGTGAAAGTAATTGATTCTTTACATTTGTTGTCTTTTTTTAACTAAATAATTTAAGAACCCTTCAGTCCCCAATGTAGGGATTTTTTTTTCCCTTTTTGGATGCGGTTTGATCAGGCGGGAAAAAAAGACAGTCCATAATTTAGAACAACACCGAGCAATGGAAAGGAAGGTTACTGAAGTGTAACCAATGATGCCAGGAATACAAAAGATGTAAAAAAAAAAAAAAAAAAAAAAAAAAAACATATTATTTCAATTATTATCACTGTTGAAGGAACACAGCAAAAACTGTACTTCATGGAATACATGTAATAAAGGAGAGCTACCGGTATTTACAACCTTAGCCATTAAGCCTTCTATTATGTCTCCAAGTTCTCTGACGCTACACTTAATAAGCTTTTTTCTCCCATCTTGGGGAGTGATGGCTTGTACGCATCAAAGGACATATTCAGCACACGGAAAACTCTTGTGTACAGTATATAAAATGCAGCAAGAAACATAAGGAGAGAAAATTGTCTTTTTAAGCAGCAAATGCAGTCTCTACCTTTGGTTCATGTCAGCTGAAGATGAAAATATTAAGGCATGTTGTGAACTCTGTGCTGCTGATGAAACGTTATGCAGCTTTAAAACACGACATCAATATTGATGAAATATTAGAAGTCACAGCACGTTGTGTTCAAGAATATGTAGAAAGTTATACCAGGTGGTGCAATAGGCTGGGACTAAAGTTCTGGTACCTAATTTAATATTTCTATTTATAAACAGTTTAAATTGTAAATGTTAGATCCCAGTCCAAATGGACTGGACATCTATTGTCATCAATGGCAGTCAGTGGGTGCATATACTGTACATGGGTCAAAAAATCTTAAAGGACAATACCATTAAAAATGTCTCAGATAAACCCCTTACCTGATCAGATTCACCTGGATCGTATTGTATTTTGGATGGGATTGTAAAAGGTAGTCTACACAAATTGATAATCCGCTCCAAACCCCATGTAAACTGCTGAGTGCTGCGCATTGGGTTGATAGGGAGGATTGCTCGCATGCCATACCTATTAAGTCCCCGGATTTGGTCGGGAATTTCCCGATTATTTCCAAATTTTCCCGCCTCCCGATTTACCAGTAAATCTCCTGATTTCCGAAAAAAAATTACTGTAGTTATCAACTTCATCTGTCAATTTTTTGGGGGCGAATATTTTATTCACAAACCGGAAAAATTGTGTCTGAGAGTGAAAGATCTGCTCGCGAGACATGCATGCTCCCACATGACTTCATTTATTGCGGAAGTAGCAGACGAGCAAGATGGCTGAAGAGAAGCAATGCAAAAAGAAGAGAAAATATGAATCAAAATATCAAGCAGCTTGGCAAAAGGACTATTCTTGGATAAGTAAAAGTGATCGAGGAGTAGGCCTGTCGCGATAACAAATTTTAGTGTGCGATAATTATTCTCATAAATTATTGCGATATGCGATATTATTGCGCCCCCCCCAATTTTTTTTAACCAATTTACAATAACACAGTGCGAATACAGTATATATTAATAGATCAAGTACACCCATTTAAACACGGTAAATATTTACTCTTAAATTCAAATATACTTTTTAAGAAATCACAACTAAAAACAATAGACCCTGCCTCTTAAGTAAAAAACAACAATATTGATACCGCACAGAAACACAGAATAAATAAAATGTGTTTAAAAAAAAAAAAAAAATTGCACTTAATAACTTAAGCATTTAGGAAAATGAAAACATTTCCCATCATAGCTTCTGCAATGGTGTTCCATAGGGATGCAACGATACAGTTAAGTCATGGTTCGGTACGAATTTTGATACGGGGGACACGATTTTCGATCCGATTCAATACATTTAATGCTCTGCAAAAAAAATAACAATTGTATTTTTTCTTTTTTTTTTTTTTTTTTTTTTGCTATCGAGCAAAAATTAAATTGCCATCATATAAACATGCATTTTAGTGCATAATATTTACGTGCTTACTTCTTACAGATATGAAAAAAAATTGTATAAAAGTGCTGAGAACAATCTTTACTGTTTGTAATGTAGGCAGGGCACACCGTTGATTGCTACAGCTCTCTTAGCAGCCAGGTTTACAACATGAGCAAGACATCCTATTTATGGTCCGAATCCATCTGTGTCACATACTGAATTAACAATATTTGCAACATTATCTATAGTCACTGTTATGGATTGATTTGGCCTTCTTAACCTCATGTGACAAATGACAGTTTAGAATTCATCGATGTAGTATATGGACTACATGTCCCATAATCACTCTGGGCTCACGTAGCCAATGGCATGGGAAGTAGCACATCTAGTTTGCCATTTCATGATATCTAGTGTGTGCGTGCACGCAACCGCGCATTAAAAAAGTTAGCAAGCGCCGCTGGAGTCACGTCTGCTCATTACTACACCAGCATATGACGGCTTTCATAAACAGGACGAGTTTGAAGCACAGCGCTTTTAATTTCATTCAGCTGTTCGTTGTCAAAGTGAGGTTATTCGTAGCAGCCAAGTCGGTAACAATGTTTTGGAGGACTTCGTTGTAAATATCCAGCGTTGTGCCGAAAAATAGCCGCCCCGCGTGAAATGTCACTCCTGACGGGAGCGCCCACACGTCAACAACACCGGCGCGCCATAGATGGTCTACAGTCACTCCGGAGCACTGACGCGGCCGGTATACGTTGAACAATAGGATATAATGGGAACGATTGGCTCTGGCGCTAGTTTTTGCCGGACCTGGAACGAAGATGCATTTTGCGCAGCTGGTAACGAACTTTTAACAGCACGTCTGCCGCACGCGCGCACACACGTGCACGCGAGGCGATAAATCGCAGCGGAAAAAAATACCGCCTTCATTTTTATATATCGCGCGATAAATGGAATTATTGCATATTGCGACAGGCTTATCGAGGAGTGACATTTGCTTGTTGCTCACTATGCTGTGTGCATACATCGGTTAGTAGTGGAGGAAAAAACGATGTGACGAAGCATGCAAAAACATCACAGCACATGGATAGTACACAAAAGTTCAGTCGGCAAATAAAAGTAGGTAAGGATCTGTCAAATGAACGTGTCTGTGCTCTACTGGCCACAAAGTTCAAAATAGACTGTCACTGTTATAATTTCAAAATTTCTTGTGAGTTGTCTCAGAAGGCAAAGACCGCCACATGGAACTATGTTAAGGAACATACCTAGTAAGAAAGATGTAAGATTATGTAAGAACGATTATGTTAAAGACAGTGTTGTTACCGTAATTTCCCGAATATAACGTGCACTTTTTTTCCCGAAAATCAACTTGTAAAATCATGGTGCGCATTATAAACGGGTACATGGATGGAGACAGAAATATATACGTATAAAAACAAAAACTTGCTGTTTGCATTTTGATGCAATCTCTTCTTATTGATGAATCAGTAGGTTTAAAACAGTTTTGCTCAGGCAACAAACCAAATATGAAATCTGTGTCTGCTATGTTTTATTTGCTACAACAACAACAAAAGCACATGAACAGGACGTACACGTAACCAGCAATTAGCAAGTGATAAGGATCCTCTTTCTCAGAGCATGTGAAGGCAGCATTAAGCCTAATTCATGCTTCTGCTTTGCGGTGACAGCGTAGCGACGGCGAAGACCCTACGTCGTCAATGAGCATTCAAAGTTCTGCGTCAAGGGAACGCGTTGATCTGTAATTATTATAATTAATGTAACCAACTAGAGGGGTGTAGCGTTGGGTTTGTACAGTTTTGTCTCTTGTCGAATTCCTTTAGTTTTCTTCCGGTAAGACAACAATGGCAACGGAAATGGGACGCTTGAATGGGGATCTTCAGCTCATATTCATTGAACAACAAATGGTGCTTCATATGTGGTGCCAGCCATGACATAAAGTGATAAAAAGCTGGCAGTTTTTGGCCAGCTGGCTCACTGCTTCGTGTGGCCATTCGCTTCTGAGCACGCACATACTTATCACAGAGTTTCTTCCATTTTTTTATGTATTTGCTTACCTCCAGCCCCGTGTTCAGCAATCTCCCTCCATGACTTGCTTGCCATTTAGCAATCTTTATAATGCCTTGACGAAACATTGTACAAGTGGTCGTATCTGCAGACCTCTTCGATAATCCTCTCGTCGGCTTGGTCCATTTTTATGTGTAGCGCAAGAATGTTTGTAAAAAGCAGTGATTTTGCAACTGAACTGAACTGGAACTGGAAACAACGTTCTTAGTGGACCAATTACAGTCCATTGACGTTCACATCACCATGTGTTGACATGATGCATAGTCAGCATTTTGTGGAGGTGCACGGCTACGGCGTAGGGTCATAAATCGGAGAATTTCGCAGAAGCATAAATCAGCTTTAAACACATAACAGGTAGTGGCAGAGGGTAAAGTAATGCGCATGTAAAAAATTTTTTTAAAAAACAATACAATCGAATTCAGCTGGGACTATGCAAACATGGATTGAGCGTGAATCTCTTTTTTTAAACTTCACGTATACAAAAATCAACTCCTATTCACTTAATACGTTTGATTTTACGGACTGAGGAAAACGACCCATGTAAATGTACTAAGAGTTATTTTTGCCAGTGAGAGGCACCATTTTTTTGTGTTTCTTAAAAAATTGGGAGGGCTGTCAGCAATTGCTGCCACACTTCTAATTCAAATGGATTGGACATCTAGCGCCGTCTACTGCAGCCAGTGACTTAAAATAAACTTCTTTCTCTCTCTCAATAAGAGCAAAAGGAGTCATGGTTTATTGCAGTGTGTTGGCAGACATGTGCCGGAGAGTTGTGAACTCTAATTGGTACACAATTGCTCTGTACAGCCATGTTCTGTCACGGTGATGGCCCTTAAAATGCAATAAATGATTAACTTTGAACTTTGTTTTCCCACACTGTTATTAAACAACAAACTCAAAGCTTTGATGAGTTTTTGAAATATGAATGGGGAAAAAGCTCCAGCTACAACATGTGCATGGTCAGATTTCTGCAGCTGAACTGACTCATTCACGGTATCTAAAAGGCAGTTGTGAAGCGCAATGTATTAAAAATATTTTTTGAAGTAATTAAAAAAAACAGCTAATTGGACCGTTGAGATTTGAGAAGTGATATATTTCCTAAAATACCAGATGGACCAATCTTCATTTTGTTGGCAATATGTTGTACCATATTTACATCACCCATATGTAAAGACATGCCTCCAAATGCATTTATACATTCTTACAAGTGCACATTCGTTTTGAAAAGTGGCCTTTCATACTGTCATGTATGTTTAGACCACATGATTCAATTAGAGGTATTAATATACGGCATTAACGGGCACATCTTTCAATTAAAGGTATTAATATATGGCATTAAGAAGTGTCTGTGTAAAAGAGCTTTCAGAGCCTCTGGCTTAATGGTAATAGAATGAGTGAGGAAACGGTAAGTCCTCAAAGGTTATGTTCAGTCAGAAGTGTCACATAATTCTTCTATCATCTTCCTTAACATTCACAGGCATTTATCCGTTGTGATATTCATAATGGAACCAACATTCCTGACAAGCACGTCCACGGGGGGGGCAACCGGGTATGTTGTCCCGGGCCTCAGGACCATAGGGGCCCCTGAATGTCCCTTAATTTATTTTACTTTACAGTCATGCATTTCTTTTTTATTTAAACCATTGTCTGATTAAATATTATCTTCTACTCGATACATACTTAAAAACTTTAGCATATTAAAAATTTCAAATATATATTTCTTTCTACAACCCCCCCCCCCCCCCCCCCCCCAGCGAACTTAAGTAACTTTATCTAAAATACTCCTAAATCGGCAAAATCTTGACTTAAATCGATCTTTAAATGATGAAACGGTTTTAAAACTTTCGTAAGTCAAAAGTAGACAGAAGGGAACTAATGCAATAACGGGAGCAAATTTAGTAACAACTTTAACGGTTGATTGACAACATTACATGACTTCCAAACATAGCAAAGGTTACTATCTAGTTATCGCAATATCGACAATACCCCTGGGTCTAATTAAGTTTAGGGTAAAGAATTGCGCTAGGGCGACTGTCCCAAAAACCCTTAGTTTTTTTTTTTCACATAGTGTGACCTATGTTTTTGAATGGAAAGTAAAACCAGTTACTTTGCCAAGTAACTAATTACTCTTACATTCAGGTAACTGAGTTACTACCTCAATTACTTTTTGGGAGAAATAATTTGTAACTGTAATTAATTAGTTTTTTAAAGTAAGATTAACAACACTGATTATAAACTCTAAACATGGCGAATCGTCATAAATCAGGAGCACAGAAAGGAAAAGAAAAAACCATGAAGATCATAGAGGTGAATGAGAAAAAATGATGAAGTTTTTAAAAGGGGGACAAGAAGCCAGAGGATTAGGGCTAGAGTTGGCTGTGGACGGTGAATTCGGTAAGGCTTGGTTCATACTCCAGGTCTTGATACACATCTCATTTTTTTGGTCATATCTGGTTTCTTGGCGTGCCGGTTCAGACTGCCTTTGACCATTGAGACCATTCAAATATTATGCATGCACACTAATTCGCAGTCCGACACGCCCTTAGCAAGAAGACCCGCATCTGCAGAAACATCAAAACAAATGGCCACACATGCTGGCTGTCATCCGTCATTCCAGGGATATCATATTTTGCTTTTCAAAAAGAGGACACAAATAACAGACATAAATAATCCCCGTTTAGGCTTATATTAGAAGTTTGTATGGATCGATAGTATGCACGCACTGTCCGTGCATGTCACACACACATACGGGCAGTTTGCCCCGACTCTCGGCCGTGTAAGCAATGTTGAAATATTGCTCATATAGAGCAGAGAGAAAACCGATCATTCTCAGGCTTATCCTCAACCCATTTTTATTTTTTTATGACTGTTGTCAAGCCCGGCCCTTCCCCAAAAGCCATGTTCAATGCAAGCTAGGCGCTAATAACGCACAGCTGCCCCGCTACCGTAGCGTTGTTCAATGCAAGCTAGGCGCTAATAACGCACAGCTGCACCGCTACCTTAGCGTCTCTCTCACTTTTTGATAACGTAATTGCTGCATGAATTCCGACTTGGGAGACTTGACCGCCTCGACATTCTGGAAAAATGTGGCCCAGATCGGATTTGAAATGGTCCAGTTCTATGCGACTTGTCACATTCAGACGGTCAAGTTAATGCCTCACTCGAGTTGGAAAAACACGAAAAAGTTGGATTCATGCATTAGGCTAGGTTCATACTACAGGTCTTAAGTGAACAAAAGCCGCTAACGCTGAACGTTGACCAAAGCCCGAGTCGAGTCTGTCACGGGCCGCTTGTAGCCTTTTGAGGTGCGGTATGACAAGACATGCTGCTCGCGTTGAGCCGAGGAGAGAGAAGGTGATGGGAGATCAAGGATATATGTTAGTCTGTTGGGAGCAGGTGCACGAGGCTGAACAGACTGGATTCATCTTGGGTTTACAGCCCACTGTGTATTATAGCAAACGCTAATACGAATCCATCACCGAAACAGCTTAAAGTTATACTGTTTTGTTGCTTAGCAAGCAGGCATAGCAATCTCAGTTGTAGTGTATTATAGCCTACATGGGAGTATAGATGGAAATTGTTTGTTTATATTGTGTCACATTACATTATGGTCTGTTAAATTTAACTGTCCATCTCAAATAAAATAATTTGAAAATTTACACTGTCATTGCTTGCAAAGCATTAAAAGTACTGCGTATGTTGCCGTGACAAGCCGCTGGTAGGAGTGTGTGGGGGGGGGGGGGGGGGGGCTATAATGGTCTCTTGTCCCCGGGCCCCTGTAAGTCTGTTGACAGCCCTGTTCCTGACTAGTTATCATTGTTGCTTCAAAAAAAAAAAGCTTAATCCAAAAACGTTGCAAAGAATTCCTGTAAACTTAACAAACATGTTTTCCTGGCTTTCTCAATCATGTGAATGTCTTCACTTCTCTTTCCGCTCAAGGCTCTCTTCTCCCCCAAGGCTTTTGTGTCGGCAACTGCCTTATTCCCTCGTATTATACTCCAATATATTATCCATCTCTCACAGCTCTTCGGCAGCCGAGATGTATGATGGACAGATTTTATGTAAAAGTCTTGCTCTGAATTGCTGAACTTAATAAGAGGGTTGTGTATCCGCCTCTATGTATGTTGCCTTGGGTGGCTTTCAACTACAGGATGCGAGAGGAAAATAAAAACGCCCCGAGTTGTTTCCAATACATATCTTGCCCAGCTGTAGCCGTGTGCTTGCTTATGTGTTTGAGCTGATGCTCAAAGCAAGAGAAAAAAAAGAGTAACATTGCCATCTGTCTAAAGCCTGTACGTACAGAAGATATTTCATGATGCGTTCTTGATCTAAATTACCTTTGCTGCACATCTGTATTGCCAACATGCTGCACTCTCACTAAAATCAATCTCTAAAATTGTTATGTATCTTTTTACATGTTTTAGGATACATTTATTTGTTCGCTGCAGGTCTATCTACTTTCAAGACATTCATATCCGTAAGACAAAAAGTGAATGAACAACTAGATGCTGAAAAAGAAACAAACATGGAATTAACAGATTAAATGTTATTACATTTTGCAATTTTGCATTATACTAGGGATTCAGTTTTCAAATCATTGATTCATTTTACTTTGTTTTAGCCGCTGACCAGTAGATTCTAGAAAGAATTTTGTCACCTTTCATGATACATAAATATTATAAATACAGTGTGCTCTAACTTTGTCTGTCTGTGTGTAACTCCTACATACTTAATACTTTTTAGCTCTTTTTAACAAAGTTGTCTTGTGTTATCCACACTCCGGTAATAAAGGTTATAAAGACTCATTAGGATTTCAGTTGATTGTTCAAGTACACTTCAACCAATTGTTTAGGGCAGTGATTTTCAACCCGTGTGCCACGGCACTAGTGTGCCATGAGAGATCGTCAGGTGTGCCGCGAGAATTGTTATTTTGTTTATTTATTTTTTTTTTTTACGTCGTTGGGCAGAGACACAGTAGGAAGGAAGGAGTAGATAGAAGGTTGCGGTCGTGTCTAGATGAGCGAAGTATTGCTCGTGTCGCGTTCAAGAACTAGTCGGATTTCTAGCCATCAGCCAACTTGCTGTCTGTGACAATGTCCACGTCAATGTGTACATCATTTTGACTCGTCAAGTGTCGATATACACGAAAGTGTCCTTTCCATTGTATCCATATGTGGCGACTGTCAATTTTCCTCCTGTGTTTTATTGCAACACATTGTCAAGGACAGCAAGGTGGCTGATGGCTCGAAATCTGAGCAGTTCTTGAACGCGACACGAGCACCTATGCAACAACGCCATGGGCCAAGCAAGTTTAAACATCATCTCCAACTGAAACACCCATTGCCTCAAACTATGGACTATTTTGTTCGCCTTAATGAAAACACAGAGAAACGGGCAACTTTTTGAGAAAAATTACAAAGGTAAATGAGAAAGCCCTCAAAGCCAGTTAGCTTTTTGCTGAACTTATTGCTAAATCCAAAAAGTCCCACACTTTGGCAGGGACATTTATACTACCTGCCTGAAAAGCCATGGTCAGTGAGATGCTCGACCCTTTTCCCGTTAAAGACATTGCTAAAGTCCCCCTGATAATTCTGAGCTTTTCAAGCCTAATTGCTATAAAAAACAAAAACAGAGAAAGAGAAGTTGAAGAAGATTTCTGCCAGGATATCGGCTTTGTGTTCATCTAAACAGGATCAAGTTTCACACTGAGTAAGTATAAATACTGTGAAATTATTCTATGATTAAAAATACTGTACAGAAAGTAATTTTGGAACATTTTTGGTTTGTGGTGTGCCGCGAGATTTTTTCCAATGTAAAAATGTGCCCTGACTCAGAAAAGGTTGAAAAACACTGGTTTAGGGAACTAAGTGTGCAATCTGCTGCCTTGTTATTACACAACCCTTGATCTTCTCTTCCCTCTTTCTGACACTTTACCCAACCAATTTAAATATTTAAATAATGTAATCATCATTAGAGTTGTCCGATATTATCGCAGAGCCGATTATATCGGCCAATAAAAGCATTTTAAAATGATATCGGATAATTTTGACGGTTTTGGGCTAGTATGTATATGGCAGTGCTGTCATGTCCACTTATTACCTGCCTGTGTTTCTGGTGTTTTGACGCCCCCTGCTGGTGCTTAAGTGTAATTTGTTTTGAAAAGTTCCAGCATTTACTGATGATGTCATCATATGTCGACGCGACTTCACTCGACAGAGCTAAATGGACTAAGGTCTGCAGCCAATGTACAATAGCAGATCTTGATTGTGCCTTATACAAGCATTACTTGTAAGTTATATTTTTCCTTTGTTTTGTATTCATGAGCATTTTGTAGTATATAAGAGATGTGTATATTCTGTTTTGGTTGAATTTATTTGTAAAATGTGGTTACATTACTTCATTGCTTGCAAGCCGTACTACTGGTTGGTAGTCTTCTTGACACGTGGTGTATGCTTTGATGTATTTGTGACTTTATTTAATATTATTGAAACAATGCTTTGTTGTTTTTCATTATACAAAAAATATCAGTGCTCTCGTCAAGAGAAAGATGACCACAGTTAGGGATGTCCCGATCCAGGTTTTTGCACTTCCGATCCGATGGTAAATGGTGTTATACTTATATAGTGTTTTTCCACCTTTACCGATATTGTTTTGCACTTCCGATCCGATACCGATATTGACCGGTACCGATACCGGCCTATCTGAGCAAGTTTAAAGTTATTTAGCCTCCTTACTTAGTTGTCAGACTCATGTTGAAAAGGGTTTTAGTACTCTTGATAACAACTAGCCAGCTGAATTAGGTGAGTTTGAATAACACACAACGGTTGGTAACAACAAACTGAACTGTTTATTCAGTGACAAACACAAAACATTATAAATAACAAAGAGAAATGGCATCGTCAGTCTGTAAAATGTGCAAATAATATTGTAAACTGTCTTAAAAAAGCAAAACACACAAACAACCTCAGTGGAAAATCCCACAAAACCCCCAAGCTATTAGATGCTTTTAATGTTTCGTGCATTGGTTACAATAATTGTATAAAAAGCCTCTCAGGTTTAAATAAACAACTATTTCAGTATAAAGTTAACATTTTAAAACAGTAAATAAAATCCTCAAGTTCCCATTCTGTATCAGCAGCTTTAAAGTACATTCAATTCATTTAATTTTGCGAATCAACTGTTCAAGTTATTAAAATTGCTCCTGTTATTCCATGATTTCCCTTCTGTCCACTTTTGACATGTGAAAGTTTTAAAACTGTTTTGAAGATAGATTCAAGTCAAGATTTAGCCGATTTAGGAGTATTTTTGATAAAAAGTTAATTAGGTTCGCTTGGAAGGTTCACAACAGCCTAGGGAAGTCTCCTGCTTTAAGATGGCAGCTGTTTACTAACGCATCCAGTTGTCCATACTTCAATGTTGCTACCGCCGTCAAGTCTGTCATTTTACATCTAGTTCTATATACATATGATATCTAGCGGCTGTCAGCAGCAGTCAGGTATTCTTGTGTTTTTTATCCAGCGGAATGAGTTGAGCTAAAGCCGTGAGTCGAGCATTGGCATTACCCGGGTTTATGACAAGCATGCTCTCATCATACTCTCGGGACGCGCAATCCGTTTCTCATTGCGTCCCAAAGACCGCGCTGTGTATTAGTTCCGCTTTACTTGACATATTTAAATAATTGGAATTTGGATGTTTGTGAATCGTTCTGGAAGCTTCCATGGCGAAATAGCTCAAGGATGTAATGACGGCTGGGCATGTTGTACCGTGGTTCTAAGTGTTGGATGGTGCGTCTTTACTCATGAGAGATAATGGCTCGTCATCCAGAATGAATTCTTCGGCAATGACTCTTGTTATTCCCTGGGCTTTGGGACTGTCGAGTGCCAGTTTGTCACGCATAGCAAAAGTTTCTGCCAGTGTTAGTTGCGTAGGACCTTTCTTTTTGTCTTCGGTCTTCTTACATACTCCTCATATTGTATTGTGGTGGTATTTCGCTAAATGCTTGATTAGGTTGGTTGTATTAAAACTTCTTACAGTTTTGCCACCACGCTTGACTTTATTGTGGCATATGTTGCACTCTGCCTCTTCATCTTCGTATTCCTTTAAGGTGAAATGATTCCACACAGCTGACATATTTACCGATAAAGTCTCTCGGTAATTTGGGAGACGGTAATGTAGTGTGTTGAAGGTGTGTCGTAAAATGCGGACCAGATTTAAAAAAAAAAAAAAAAAAAAACTGGATCGGAAGTCTGGATCGGAATTTTTCCGTGTCGGACGATCCGATACCGATGCGCATTTTTGCCCATATCGGGGTTCGATCCGATCCAAATATCAGATCGGGACATCTCTAACCACAGTATAGTCAATTTAACTTTACTCCAGCGTCTCACTTCTCTTTAGAACCTGATTTGTTCGCTATCGGTCTATTTGTGTGCCCGCACACACATTAAGGGCAAAATAAGTGCCTTATTGGATTTCAGTATGGGATTTCTGGAGTTGGACAATATCGGGATATCGGTTAAACAGTAATTATCGGACAACTCTAATCACTATATATAGGCAAAGCAAATGAGGTGTTTCTTTCCAGGACTAGTCCAGCAATTGATATAATTCAAACTGTATTTACGAATTTAAATTGAAAGACCACCCCAGCCATTTCTGGCTGAACTTCATGCATTTATGAATGGAAGGAGAAAATAAAACACATTCAGATTGGGTAAATAAGGAGGTTGCTCTAGCATTGTGATGTCCTTCTCTTCCAAGAACTGACAGGTTTTTGGAGCAGTGAGCAGTCATGTTGTCATGCTGAAGCAGTTGTCCTGCCACAACTTGTACCTTTTCTAGCACACTGACAAAACAAACAGCACAGGATCCCTTTGTAGACGTTCTTGTTGATTGTCAGGCCTACTTTAAAGGGGAAATCGCTTGGCCCGGGTGGTAAGAGTTGGCAGAGGACAATGTCCCTCATGATGAGGAATGCTTTCTTCGGACATAGGAGAATGTATCATGCCTGCAGAAGTGTAAAGCACCTTTTGCGAAATTACAAACACCCAGTGTAACGCGCCGTGTGCAGATCTAGACGGCATATCAAAGGTGTGCTAGTCACAAAATGAAGCCCTTGGGAATTGATTCCATCTAGTGATACAAAGTGATGGATGAAGTTTGTGTACAGCCTGTGTAAAGTACCCTCGAGATTTTCACATCACTACAATGTACAGAAATGAAAGCTGCTTATGGTTGCTGCACGAGTAATGAAAGGCACACTGCAAACTGCCACACACTGGTGAGTAATACTAAATATCTGACACCCAACGTTGCTTATTCAACATTTAATCCACTTATATGGATAAAACTCTTGTGGTTACCCAAAATAAAAACAAAAAGAATCTATATTGATGCGATTTGATTGATTTATTTGTAACATATTTGTCTTAATTTATAATCTTAATGTCATATATTACTGGAAGGTTTTCTAATTCTCTAATGTGTAGTCAGCTTGGTCTTCCTTTGAGCAATGTTAAGTAATATTGGAAAAGGCCTTTAGGGCGAACACAATTAATTTTGCAACTCTAATTTCCCAATACACCCAAGCAAAGTTGAAAAAAAAAAAAATCTATTAGCACACATCAGTAATGACACACACTCAATGCATACACATGAGGCTATTGTCGCAGGAATGTATGCAACATTCATGTCTGTAAAATGACTTTCCATTTTATGGATTCATACTCAGATTCAGTCATGCTTTTATAAATGCACAGTGCCTGTTTAACAAGCTAAGTAATTAATTAATATAATCACACACACACATTTAATGCCAATATGGTTGGGAATGTTGAGTTAATTACTTTCTTTTACGTAATTCAGTTTCCATCGAAGGCAGAATTTAGCACAGCAGTGTGTGTGTGTACGTTTGTAGTTTTGTGTTCCTGTGGTAATTATTGGATAGCAGAGTGCTTTAGATCTATGTCTGCATTTTCCCTTAACATGTAGTACTGACCCC
Organism: Corythoichthys intestinalis; assembly: GCF_030265065.1. Classification (NCBI taxonomy): domain Eukaryota; kingdom Metazoa; phylum Chordata; class Actinopteri; order Syngnathiformes; family Syngnathidae; genus Corythoichthys; species Corythoichthys intestinalis. The sequence goes on from NC_080405.1 coordinate 25,664,165, forward strand.
TGTAAAATTGACATGCTGAATGTTGAACATGAAAATATGCTTGCAGCCAAATGTATTACTCTATTATGTGTTTTCCTCTGCGATGTTCATGTAATCTGATTTAAATGGGTTAAAAGTAACCATTGCTATTGATTTCCTATTTCATTTATCTTACCTGGATTATAAAGTTTTGATAACATTACCAGTCAGCATGAGCTGATGAGACCAGCTTTGACTCTTTGCATTATGCTTTAAGATTGCGAATGATTTGACTTCAAAATAAACTACCGTATTTTTCGGACTACAAGTCGCACCTGAGTATAAGTCGATCCAGCCATAAAATGCCCAACGAAGAGAAAAAAAACATATACAAGTCGCACCGGAGTATAAGTCGAATTTTGGGGGGAAATTTATTTGATAAAATCCAACACATAGAACAGACATGTCATCTTGAAAGGCAATTTAATATAAAAATACAATAGAGAACAACATGCTAAATAAATGTACTGTATACAGTGTATGAACAACGAAATGTGAATATACTGTCCTACGCTACGGCTCGGTCCTGGCTATACAGCGAACTCCCAAAAGACAATGCTGGACGTCCGTATGATTTGCTGAATCAATTTGATCCTCGACAGCAAACAGGTTCGCATCAACGTAAATAAATGATAATTAGGTATTATTACAGTAATAAGTAACAGGTTAGCATGTGTTCGCTATCATTAGCACATCGTTCAAACAACCACACAATTGGCTCTAAGTGTCCGATCGCGGGTGGAAAACACACAACAACAACAGAAAAGATGATACACGCAGGCGTTGCCTTTGTAGAGATAATTTAAAAGCATAAACAATGAAAGTAGGTTCGCAGCCGTCTTTTCTCTCTCGCTAACTCGCCCACTCACTCACTCAGAGCTACGTAGCTGTCCGTCTTCTTCTGGCGTGTGAGCACTCTTCTTCACGTAAACAAGTGCGAGTGCGCCCTCACGTGGGCGTGAAAGCGCCACAAACTAAATGCATCCATTTCAAGGTAAAAAAGTCAATAATACAATTGAACATACACTGCCAAAGGCAGAACGCGAACGTGGCCATAGCTATAAGAGTTATTTAGATAACTATAGCATAAGAACATGCTAACAACTTTACAAAACCATCAGTGTCACTGCAAAACACCAAAATAACATGTGAAATTATATCATAATGTGTTAATAATTCCACACATAAGTCGCACCTGAGTATAAGTCGCACCCCCAGCCAAAATATGAAAAAAACGCGACTTATAGTCCGAAAAATACGGAATGGTTTTCTTAAATTGGTATCTATTGTTGATAATGACTACGTATTTTAATTGTGTCAAACACATATTTTTACTCTTTGTAAGAATAATCATAATATACAGAGAAAAAGTTTGCACTCAACTATCTGAGATTGTTTCCCACCATTAGCTTTGCAGTGGAATTGAAAAATACTGTATCACCTTGTGACCAGCTGGACTGTATCAGTCTTAAATGGGTTATTGGATTTTGGAATATGTTTCAACCCAGTTGCATCATAAAGCCCATTTTTCCTGTTACAGAGCATAATATTCACTCACGCTTATGTGGCATATTTAGTCATAATCCCTAGAGAACATCATCATTAACAAAGAGTGAGTGCGTGTTTGTAGATATATTATGTTGAAGTCTCATTTGGAGAAAAAAGAAATTCAAAAGTCAGACAAAAGACAGCTGGGAATTGGCGAGTGCAGTGAACATATGCAATAGTTCACAAAATGCTGCAAAAATCAGAGTGTATGCACATAAGTAAGACTCATGTCTATGCTCGGACTATTTTAAAATACTGTATTACTTCCCAACTTTTTTCTGTTTCTGTTACGTGATGGTAATATCATATTGCAAGTTTAGCCTTAATTAGAGACCGTGAGGAGGCGGCACAGCTCAGCCTCCAAGTGAGCTGGACTAAAACCAAGTTCATGTATGTCAGTGATGGACCAGATCCACTTCCCATTCATATCGGTAGCGACATCGTAGAGCCGGTCAAGGACTTTATGTATCTGGGATCCATGGTGACAGATAACGGGGACCTAAAACCAAACTCACAGATGAGCCCTGGCAACATCCGCCCTGCAGTCTCTCTGGAAACCACTCCGGCGGCACCAGACCATCTCGCGCAAGACGAAGATACGGATTTACAACTCCGCCATCCTCCTTTGGCTCAGAAACTTGGCCCCTGAAACACACTCTTGCCACACGAATCAATGGCTTTGATAGCAGGGCTCTCAGAACCCTCGAGAACATCAGGCAGCCCTAGCGAGTTTCCAATGAAGTGCTTAGAGCCTACAGGCACCAGCCTCAAGCATCTTCCTTGGTTGCACAATGCCACACCCGCTGGTTCAACCATGTCCTTCGTCTGCCTCATTTCAATTCAATTTTACTTGTATAGCCCTATATCACAACAAGGTTGTCTCAGAGGGCTTTACAGAGTCAATTTGATACACAGTCAGATACAGTAGATGAATGAGATAAGTTCATGTCCTGGGCATCCCCCATCCTTAGACCCTCCATGGCGGCAAAGAAAAACTCCAAAAACCCAGTGGGAAAAGAGAAACCTTGGGGAGAACCACAGTCAGGAGACATCCACTCCCAGGACGGACAGGCTATAGATGCACCAGGACTGATGATGGATATTAGCAGAAAGAGTTCCAGTCTGTAGGGACGCAATGAGGTGAGGGAACATGAGAGGGGGCCACCTAGCCAGATGAGACGGGGGGGCGGGTGGTGGTGGGGGGGGGCAACGAGGACGTCCATCCAGCCAGGGGTCAGGATAGTCAGGCGGCTGCAGCTGAAAAAGTAGCCCCTCCCCCAGAGGGGATGGGGGAAAGAGGACACCAGGTGACTAGTAATGAAGAGACTAGTCAACTAGATATTAGAATTAGAAAAGAGAAATAAAGTAAATACAAGTGGTAGGTAGAGTGAAAAACAAGGGATAGGACTCAGTGGCTGTGCTTCCCCCAGCATTATAGCTCCTAGGGCAGCTTAGACTGAACTGTGAGTCCAGTCTGTTTTCAACTAGCCTGACCATAAGCTTTGCCAAATAGGAACGTTTTAGTCTAATCTTAAATGTACAGACTGTGTCGGCCTCTTTAATATTAGCTGAAGGCTGATTCCATTAGACAGAACTCCTGACCTGCCTCCTGACCATCTGAAACGAGCCATCCTTCAGTTTGACCCAAAGGCCACAGGCTGGACACGATCACGTGGGAAGTATCGCTACCGGTGGCTCAACTTCGTCAAAGGCGACCTCCAACAACATGGAGTTACTCCGGAGGATGCAGAGCAGGTGGCACAAGATCGCCAGCATTGGAAAACCCTGGTTCATTTGATCAGTCGATCGCACAGGGATGGGACCCCCTGACCCTCGCTGGAGGACTAATGAATGAATGAGCCTTAATTGGATTAATATCAGAATAATCACTTTCCATATGAGTGCCTCCATAGAAAATGTCTAAAAGTATTCAAATATAAGAAACACAATAACTACATAGCTCAATATTGCAGGTAAAAAGATACATATTGTATCTATACAGTATATATATTTTTATGATCTATAGGTGAAGATGCCAGGTGGTCTCTCAGACCCCATACCATCCGAATCTGCAATCTGCTCACTTTGGCTCCGTTTTTAACATTTCAGATCACGGATACAACTCAAAGAAGCACACATTCAGTATGCTCATTTTGGCTGTTTGCCTGATTCTGCATGTGGTGCTACTTTGTTCATTTGAACAGTACAAACAGTACACAGTACAATACGTATAGGAAAAGCCAACAGGAAACGAGACAGTGGATAGAAACAACATAACTAATACAGTAATTAACCCAGTACCCTAATTCAATACTTTTAACTGCAGCTGTATTGATAAAAACAAAATAAAGTGTGTGGGCTTAGTTTATTTCATTAATAAAACGTTAAATTTAAAAAAAAAAAAAAAAAAAAAAAAACTATGATTTAGTTTGTTGATAACAGGTAGGCCCATACACTAAACAGACTGAAAATTGAAGTGTGAGTAATTTCATGGGATTTAACAGGGGATATGAGCATAACTTGATGAAATATGGAACAAGAAGCACATGAGTTACCATCTCAATTAACCAAAATAGTATTCAGAAATAGTACAAGACAGAGAGAATAGCCATTTTCTGGTTGACTTCAGCCAGTTTCTGATTGAGTTTGGCTCCATTACACTCCAGCCAGGTTTGGCCTAGCTGTAAAGACAACAGAGAACCTGGTTGGAGGCCAGCAGCTCAAAGGACTATGTCTGTGTGCCACTACTATGGAGCCATGACAAAGTTTACCTTCTCTTCCAGCCAGCGAAGTTGCACCAAACTTTGCGTGACACACATAGCTTACAAGTAAAACCTGTACCAGTAAAGTTCAATTTCGTTTTCGTAAAACTGTGTTGTCATTTGATAAAAGAGAAAAAAAGTCAACATACTTTGACTTGGGATTGCATTTTCATTTGAAATAGTCTCGTTTGTAATTTCTTTTTCTGATGCAGCTCATTTGAGGTTTGTGTCTTATTAGTTTAAGCAAGTGGTATTGGGATTTCATTAAAAACATTCTGGTCAAATGTAGTCAATTTATAAAGGAGAGTAACAACTTAATAGAAATAACAAAAGGCAGTGATAATAGTTAATGCACCTCTTTCTTGCACTCACACAACAGCATAGAGAATCAACCATTATGTTAAGTGAATTTAAAAGCAAATGGAACACTCATTTTTAATAGAAGTACATCACACTTTCATCCATTTGTCGTTCAGAATGGTTCAAGCAATTTTGTACAATATTTTTCAGGCCCTTTTAATCATTAAAGATTGAATATGTGTGGTAATGAGTGATGTCAGTTAAAACATTTTGATTGAATAAAAAACCCTCCTTAGACGAAGACGGGAATTAAATTGGGTAGTGAACAAAAATGTCTATGCAAATTATAAAGATGCTCTCTTTTATTACAACTCATAAAACGTTTTTCATTGTTTTTTCAAACTGTGAATATTTAATGCAATTTTCAAGAAGCTTTTTGTGCTTCCCTGATGAACTTCATCATATTAGAAATTGAGCATACAAAGTCCCAAATCTCATAACTGTGTCATTCTGGAATTTAGAGCAGCATTTGGACTGAGCCCTGAAGGTGAGACTAAGTTTGGACTTGATCTATTGTGAAAAGATCCTGCAGGGAGCCTGATGGGAATTGGGAATGCTCACCATGCAGCTGTCACGTCATCCCTTTAATATCATCACTCCCATCCAAGAAATGGATGAAACTGACAGCTTAGAAACTGGATGTGCCGGTTTGATACTAATAGCATTTGCATATCACTGAAGTGATTTTCTGCGAGCTTCACGACAAAATGTGTTCCTCAGGGTGATGGTTTATGCTTGAAATAAAAGGGCAACAAATTGAGTTATATAGTTGTTAAACAATCCTTTTTGTCTTCCCCCTAACACTACCTCCCAAAAGAATCCTTACTGCAATATTAGAAGCAGTATATAATCTTTAATTGTATGAACAACTCAAGTGTTCGAATAAAATTTAAAATTGACATGGGAATGCCAGTTGGAAATACTCCAAAGTTATTAATCCATTGTCATGCAATCTAAAATCGATTTTCATATTAGTAGGAAAAAACTATGTGATGTACAAAGGTTTTGAGTTATAAATGTGATCATGGCACAAATTAAATTTATATCTCAAGGCACTACTTAATAAAATTTCATTTTGATGCATAATCTTTGTTTGGATTTGACTCGGGGGCAGAAATCAGCCCTATACCAGATGACGAGATTTTATGGTAACATATTTTTGTCTCCCTAATTTCTTCAACAGCTTTCTTAATATTTTATGAATGACTTTATGTACAAGAGTTAAGTACTCTTCCACATGTATATGTGTCACTTTTGTTTGATAAATGGGGGGAAAAAACAGTCTTCACCCGTCAGCTGCACCACTTGAAGTCACTTTTTTTTTTCTTTGACACTTCGTAAACATTGACAGCTGGAAGGCCAGATAATGGAGTAGATTGATGGACAGATGGAGAATTTATCTGTCGCTCAAGTGCAGAAAGAGAAAATCAAGAGAAATACCCAAGAAACACTCATGAAGCCAAATATGAGAAGGCTCAGCATTAGATGAGCAATTGGGAATGAGTTTTCTATGCGATGTACTTTATGCATGTGTAGTCAGAGAATCTAATTAGTTGGTTTAAATCACTCTCACCTTACTCCTGCTGGCCTCATTGACACCAAGGATCGGAACACACTATTTCCAGTACCAAGGCTTTAGGCGACTCGCATCCATGGAGATTAAGTTAATTATCTTGCTCGTATCTGCGATTATTGTAGCACTCTTATGCTCCTCCCAGCTGTCTTGCACAAAATTCCATTGAGCACTTAGGAAAAGTGTTAGGATGTTGAAACTGCCAAGTGATGCATCATCTTTTCCTATTGGTCTTTCTGAGAGTCACAATGAACAAAAAAACTCACGAAATTAGCATTGATACATGCAAAGTCCTTTTAAGGATTTTTAAATGCTTCACAATAGTTAGGTTGAACGTTTTACAAACGACAGTGATATAATAATCATCTTTCATGTTGTAAATTAGTGTTTTTCATGATATTTTTCACATCTAATAAAATTAAAATGCTTTTGTTGTACTATTCATTTTTTTTATCGCAACATGCCGGCTTATTGGCACAGCCGTGTTGTTTTGAATAGAACGGAAAAGGTGATCCTTTTTGTATAAATTGTTACCAATCCACAGTTTTGGAAAGTTGCGGTGCTTTCAACTCCGGACCGTGGTCGTGAGTGGACTAGCTATTTACGTGCCTCGTTCGTCGTAGGTTCGTCCGGTGCTTCCTTCAGGAAGGTGGTGAAGTGTATTTGGCTTTGCTGGATACTTTGTAACAAAAAAATGAAACCAGTGGGGGACAACCGATTAACACCACGCCTCCGCGCAATTCTCTGCAACACCTGCTCTCTTGCTCCCCTTTCGCTCGCCCGCTTCTTCCGCGTCTCAAATGAGACAGCGCGGCCCCTTGGAGATGCCAGTAACAAAATGTTGACCGCTTACTTTGTGAAAATTATTATCCTGTCAGCAATTTTATCACAGAAAATGGTGCTAAAATTAGCATTGTGCTTTAAACACGAGTACAAGAATTTTCCCTAGATTTTACAGGTAAATTTTGGGTGTGCGTTATATTCGGGAAATTACGGTAATACTGATTAAGTTTTTCAGCTTCTTGAATATATTGCTGTATTTTTCTGTTTTTTTCTGTATCTTATTGTTTATATTTTGTGTTGGCATTCCTACACTGGCACTTCTCTCGTCAGTAGGAAACATTGGGCATCACCTTATCCTTCTAGAAGGCCCTGCTGATTCATCCTGAAATCTGATAAGTGCAGATTGGTACAAAAAATACAGCAATTTCAATTATAATATAGAGTGCTTTTACCAATGCTCAAAGACGCTTTACAGTTAGGCCAGTCGCGATAACAAATTTTAGTGTGCGATAATTTATCTCATAAATTATTGCAATGTGCGATATCATTGCGCCCCCCCCCCAAATTTTTTTTAAACCAATTTACAATAACACAGTGAGAATACAGTATATATTAATAGATCAAGTACACCCATTTAAACGCATTAAGAAATCACAACTAAAAACAATAGACCATGCCTCTTCAGTAAAAGACAACAATAGTAATACCGCACAGAAACACAGAATAAATAGAATGTGTTTATCAAGAAAAAAAAATGAACTTTTGAAAATTGCACTTAATAACTTAAGCATTTAGGCAAATGAAAATTTTCCCCCTCATAGCTTCTGCAATGGTGTTCCATAGGGATGCAACGATACAGTTAAGTCACGGTTCGGTACGATTTTCGATATGGGGGACACGATTTTCGATCCGGTTCAATAATGCTCTGAAATAAAAATTACTGTGTTTTTTTTTTTTTTTTTTGCAAACGAGCAAAAATTGCCATCATTTCAAGATGCATTTTAGTGCATAATATCTATGTGCTTACTTCTTACTGATCTGAAAAAATTTAGTATAAAAGTGCTGAGAACAATCTTTACTGTTTGTAAAGTGCGGCGGGGAACACTGTTGATTGCTACAGCTCTCTTAGCAGCTAGGTTTACTACATGAGCAAGACATCCTATTTGTGGTCCGAATCCATCTGTGTCACGTACTGAATTAACTATAATTGCAGCATCATCTATAGTCACTGGTATGGATTGATATGGCCTTCTTAACTTCCATTCGGTCATGGTGGTTTATAATTCATCGATGTAGTATATGGACTACGTGTCCCATAATCACTCTGGGCTCACGTAGCCAATGGCATGGGACGAAGCACATGTAGTTTGCTATTTCATGATATCTAGTGTGTGCCCGCATTAAAAAAAGTTAGCAAACAACACACAAGTCACATCTGCTCATTACTGCTCAACACCAGCATATGAGAATCGACTTTCATAAACAGGACGAGTTTGAAGCACAGCGCTCTTAATTTGCCACTCAAATATCTTGTGTTGTGCCAAAAAATAGCCGCCCCGCGTGAAATGTCACCCCTGACGGGAGCGCCCAGACGTCAGCAACACCGGCACGCCGGAGATGGTCCGCAGTCAAACCGGAGCACTGATGCGGCCGGTATACGTTGAACAATAGGATATAATGGAAACGATTGGCTATTTTTTGTCGGGCCTGGAACGAACTTCAACGAAGATGCATTTTGCGCAGTTGGTAACTAGGAATCCGAACTTTTAACAGCATGTCTGATAAATTGCAGCGGAAAAATTACCGCCTTCATTTTTATTTATCGTGTGATAAATGGAATTATTGCATATTGCGACAGACTTATTTACAGTTGAAACAAAGAAAAGGCCCATACAACGTGAGCAGTATAAATCAATAGAGAAAAGAATTCTATCTTAAAAGCCAGTTTAATAATGTACATTTTAACAATTTTTGAATGTAGGAAGATCAGAACAGGTGCGGATAGGTTTAGGGAGTGAGTTCCGAAGGGAACGGGCAGCAACGGAGAAGGCTATGTCCCCCCAAGTACGGTGTGTTATTTGTGGGGGCAGTGCAAGAGCGTTTCCATTACATGAGCGTATGTCTAATTGGTATCAGCCAGAAATTGCTAGTCAAGATATTTGCATTGACATTTAGCAACAACATAGAAGCTGAAATCTGATTGGACTAAACAAAACCATCAAATGTAGGTTGGTGAAATGCTTCAGCCAGCATAGAAGGCTTTGAAGGCCTTCACGGCACACTGGGGCCTGATTAGCTTTGCGTGAAAAAGGCTTTTCTTCTATTCGAGGTCAGTGTCATATTGTGCAGGGCCATGCTGTCCAGCGTAGTTGTGCCATAGCAGTGGTTCACTTGGATGTTTTTTCTCTGCGCACAAGTACTGCCTTCACTTTGCATCTATTGTTTCATAGACTAATAAATTATGTCATGTTTCACATCTCTTCAATCGTGTTTCAAACAAAAAAGAAAGTGGTCTTATTAAATATACATAGTTTTAGTCGAAAACATTATTTTCAGATTCTTAGGCTAATACTACGCCACTCTTGCCATTTCTGATTTCTTGCATTTCAGTTGAAAACAACATCAATTTGTGTATGTATGAAGAAAACCACATGACAGCCCCTGACCTACAAAAGTCCTTGGGTAGCTTTTTCAAAGAGAGTGCTACCTCTATGATGTAGATTATGATGTCAAATGCATAATATGACATTAGGCATTACTGCGTGTGTGTCGCTGAGAAATTTAACGCTTCTGCTGAGAGGTGATAAGACCTTTAATAATGAGCTTCTTCATTCTGTCATTAGTCAATGTACTGTCACTATCGGGACCATATTTAGTTTTCATTTACACACAAAGACAATAACAGAATGAGTAGAGAGGTTGGGGTGTTTGAGTATACGGCAGTGATAATGGTTGAGATGTGTTGAGGCATTGATTTAGTCTCTCACTTTGAGACATACAAACACACATGCGAGTGAGGTCATACTCATTAAGTTTAAATTACACACCTACGTATCACAATTCATCATCATCACCACCTCTTCATTTTCTAAGCGAGGACTTTGATGATGAGGATAACATAAGGATCACGTTTGCGTTCTTATAAAATGCAACTAAAGCTTTATACTGTACGTATTTATTTTAAATGCACGTTACTTAAAAAAATATACGTATCATTTTCATGTACTTGTAATTCGATTAATATAAGTTGACCCTATGAGGTCAAGCACTGGAACGCGTGTACGTAGTGCTTCTTAGAATTGGGCTCGTAATTTATGTTTTTTCCCAGCAAAACATGCACCTTTGCAAGCAAGGAAAGAATGGAATCCATATTGTTTAACTTGGGCATAAAGAACAATGTAAGCATATCAGCCATATTCTACACCCCCATAAATGCAGATGACAGCAACCAATCAAGAACCGTACGCATGCATTTTCTGATTGATGGCATCTGTCCCCAGGCCTGGTATCAACCAAGCTGTGGTGCATGATGGGTAATTATTCAAACACTTGCATTTACATTTGTTTTAAAAATATTCCCTGGCATCTATTCTATTACATCCTTTTACTCGTAAATGCTGAATTAGTTTTTGATAACGATATGTGTCTGAAGTGGAGCCATATGCATACACTTACTACATTACACCACATTATGGTTGTAATGCCTCACTCTGGTTGTTTTAAAGGGATCCAGGATAGAAAGACTTGTAGTTCTTAAAAGATAAACGTTATTATGAGTTTAATAATTTTGATACGAAAACCCCTCTTGATGTTTTCGGTTTCATACCATTTTTAAAATTAGTTTAACTAGTAGGTCGCCATTGTTGTTGACGTCACAGAGCAGTGACTTCACATGGTTACACTGCCGGGATTCCAGAGTATGACTCTAGTGAGATAAACATGTCATCTGTTCAACCCTTTCAATTAGAACCCGATAGGAACATTAATGAGCATGACAGCACTGTCAATATTTCACAAAAAAGAGCAGCAAAAGCAAAATGAACAGGATAAACGGGATGAGATGAGAGTATGACAAAGCCGGTGCTCAGCCAAAATGTGCTAATATTCTAATAATATCTAAAAAATAATATTTCTAATAACATATTTTAGTAAATGAGAACAATTGTGGCTTATTAGAGCTTACAAGTCTTTAAGTCTCCGAGGTCTCCTTTAAAACTAAAATACCTTAGTTTTACCTGACTATTCATTGTGTCTCCTTCTCCATTTTTTTTTTTTTATATTTCCTCTTATATGTATATCTACATTATCTGAAAAAAGCAGTGTCTGCTCTTGGACCCCTCTGTAAAATAAACTGCTGTATTTTAAGCCAAAAGAACTGTTGTGTTTGATAGACCGATATCTCTATATGCTACCATAGCAGATTCATGTCGCATTAAGTCCCCGAACTATTTTTAATTTGTCCGTTTTACCCTGGAAACCCCCGTTTACAGATGTCGTGCAACCACTTTTGTTTCAACATAGCCATAAAAAGAAGGTAAGAAATCGTATTTATTATTTGAAATGTCTGTCATTTTTAGCTTAGAATCATTAATTGATGTCTAAAATTTAGTTTGAAAAAATAAAATATTCACTCACATATTTTAAACTTGTGAACAAATTAGCGTCTGTAAAAAAGTCACGGATACCTACATCATAACTATAGCTTAATTGTATTTTTTGCATTACTGTCGCAATTTCGCCAATATTTTAGATGATAAATAATCGATCCAAACAAAGAACATTTTAAAAAAAAAAACTTTAAAAAAGGGTAAATATATGAAAATGGAAATCTCGACCACTCCTTGATGTCTGCGATTTCTGCATCGCGACCTTGTGTGTATTATCATGTTTCACCCATAAAATCCCCCCAAAATCCGGCTGTGGCAATTCACAGCTGTGTCTTTACACTCGGTGATACATTCTACATGGAGTTTTTGGATTGAAAAGAGGTAAGTACGCGATAATGTCTTGTTAAAATCATGGCGTCTTTAATTATGCTCTCATGTGCGCTCACCTTCATTTAGGGTTTTGCTGTTTAAAAAATTAATTTATTAATTAATTTTTTTTTTAAATGCCCTCCTGTTCAAAATTTTTCTTCACCCAGAAAATTGAGATTTTAAGCATTCCAATGATGTATCACACACACATAGAGGACAATTTTAAAATTTGGCCAAATTGAGGGTCTCAGTGCGGAACTTCAAGTCACCTGAGTTTTTTCCGCCATATATATATTAATCTTCATCTAATCTCTTTCTTACTTTTTCTTACTCTCCTGCTTATGGAAAATTCCCAGAGATCACTGGGGTCATGGCCAAATGGATTTATCATTGTTAGACTCTCAAGATCAATTTATCCTGAAAGAATCATCAGCAGCCTGCTTGAATTGCCTTTATTGTATTGAAGCGCATTTCAGTCTGGTCAAATTTGATGCTAAATTAGATTATCCATTGTATGGTTTTGTCATCAAATCCTTCTATCTCGATGTTATATGGCTAAAGTCTGAGAATCATTACACAGTTTGAGACGTGAAATGAAGTGATCTTAATTGAAATAAAATACATTTTATTGCCCATCTACCGGAGTCTTGAACTCTAACAGTTACACAAATGACGCCAACAATCGTTAAAGGAACACTATTAGACATTACCCTCCACTTCAGTCACCATTGTACATCAAATACTTATATATCTCCTTTACCGAGTTTCCTGTCATATTGTCGCTGCACTATATTTTATCACATTAGTCATAGTACACATCTTCCACATTGAACAATTTTTTTTATGTCCCAAATTAAGTTATCATACAATTTCCTTCGAAATATCCAATCGTATCATGTCTCATTTTCCTAGCAGCTTTATTCCCTCCCCTCACAACCTTTAATTTGCATTGCATCCTTTTGATCTGCTAACTGTGTGTGGTGGATAAAGGACAGAGAAGGTCTCCTTAATCAGGTTCCGCTGCAGTGTGGTCCTTGGTTGAAGTGGATGGCTGTCTGCGATCATCTATAATATATTCTTTATGAGTGTGTGTGTGGGGGTGTGCGCGTGCATGTGTTTAACTCCAGTTTTGTCACATCAGCATCTGTGTCATGCTCACATTAGACCTTCAAATACACATTTGCTTTTGACAATTTGATACACCCTCAGGTCTCTCCAAATATGTCTCCCAAGAGTGGCTGTTGTATCAGAACTATGCTAATTAATATTTCAAAAAACACCAGATCCTCATAATAACATTACCTTTTAAGATGGATTTGCATAATTTCTGTGTATGAGTCAGCCCTGTGTTTATCAGAGACTTTTTAGCTATTTTGAATGACTCATCTATCAGATATTCTTGGCACATGTTCAGATGACATCAGAGATTTCCGGTGTCAAAGCAGCTTGGTAATGACTTTTTAAAGAGGTGCATGCGGTGGTGACACTACATCAGGGGCAGAGGGACAATACTCCACCAAATCAAGCAGTTGGCATTGTTTTTTTTCCTCTCCACTTTGGATTTAACACACAGAAGCAATTTACTTTTTTTTTTCTTTAGGCATAAATCTTCGATTTCTTAATTTAATTTCGATTACACCAGAATTTAAAGAGCATGCATTTAGCACCTGAGCCAGCTCTTCTAGAATGAAGTCTACCTTTGCTCGTTGGTTATTGCATCATATTTCGCCATATAAACATCACATATAAGCACATATGTTAAGTTTGCGGTGTGGATTTGAAATTTCCTAGAATATTTCTGACACAGCTCAACCGCCATTTGTGCTTCCAAAAGAACAGGCATTGAAAACAATGTCAGTTTCTGTGTCAACTGTTTCTATGAAAGTTTCATGTATATTGCAAAATTAATGTAATTTTCTGTTTCGGAACAAATATTCTATTTGAAGTAGTCACTGCTAAACAGTGAAAATGGATAGTATACTCAAAAGGCAAGCGGACCAAAATTTATGGAAATGGGGATTTTTCTTTTTAATTGGAAAGAAATATTACATTAATTATTAAAATCCCCCCAAAAAGATTCCGGTAACAGATATAACAGGGGAATTGACTCATCACCACAGACTACATGACACACATTGTAGAACAAGACATGACCTACAGTATGACAGAGTGCATGAAAACAAACACAAAAAAACTTAATACAATCTGATGAGACAACTAGACAGAATTGATCGGACGACACAACAGGAGCCGGACTGATAAGACTGCTTTGTAAGAATGATATGGACAAAACAGTATCATCACATTTCAAAAGATTAACAACAACATAGCTCATGACAGGTGTTTGATTTAACATTCCCATGCTGCTTCTATCAATTTCTCCCAAACCCCAGGTTTCTTGTCTTGTCTTAGTGCAGAAAACATGGCATATCTGAATGTTTCATATCGTATTTCTTTTTTTTTTTTCTTCCCACTGTAACAGGGATACAAACTCCACTGCTTTTTAAATATATTACAGTGACAAGTTGATAACGTTTTTTTGTTTGCACATGAATTCTAAACCCAGCTTATCTGAGTGCACTAGCAATAAGTTTCAGGTCCCTTCCCAAATTCAAGCTAGCACAGGTCTTAAAGGTGTGTATCGAGTGAGGTTGACTAACCCTAGTTTCGTACAGCGCTAGCCAGTGTCCGTTATTCATTGTTGCACCAACTCTAGAGTTTATTGTACAGAACTCAGTTTCAACAGCAGAGTAAAGTACGATATCCGATTTATGTTTGCTAAATAGTGCATAATGGCATAATGTTTTTGTAAATCTTGTCTCAGTTAGGCTTGTGTTTCTCTGAAGGGCATATTTTACTGATGCTGACAGTCTCATTAGATGTGTTTTGTGAACTAAAAGGCCCCCAAATAACTTGGATGTACATTGGAGGCCAATTCACACTGACACAAGTGCAATGAGTGCATTGTATGCACAGTCTAATAGTTCTTTTCAGATGCTAAGGAAATGTTTTGAAAGAAAAGCTAAAAATCAAAGTGTGGTGTGTGAGTGGATACGAAAAATGCAACAACACAACTCAGAGCAATTATCCATCTGAATGAAAACTATAGTTTTCAAAGCAGAACGCTGAGTGTAAATCTTTCTGGTCCTGACTCGTACTTAAAGTTTGACGTAAAGAATATATAAAGTGTAATATAACAAGCTTTTAAAAAGATGGTACATTTGGTTTCACTTAAGTCAAGCAGCAGGTCTCAAAGAAGTGTTAATTTCATCTGCAGTGCAAAAACATATGCCACAGAGCATGAACAATTTGCATCTTGCTGGGAAGCTTGGTTCGGGAATCTGAATATCGTTTCAAATTTAATTAACACCCTTTGTCGGCTTTTTTTTAATGATTTCTGTACTGAGACTTGAAAAATGAAGCATGGAAGCCAGCTTACATGGTGAAACTAAGGAAGTCTGTTTGAGGTGGCAAATACAACACAAGATTGTTTGTTATGGTCTTCTTGAAACATCTGGTGTTGTCTTCAGTCAGGTAAAAGTAACTTTCATTGCTCTAAAACTGCCAGGCACTAGCATATGTTCTTAACGGAGGACACACGTACAAGTACAGACATATATGCAGTATGATTTTTTTTTTTTTTTTTTCAATGAAAAAAAAGCACATTTCTATTTTGCAATGACTGCTGTAAAAGCTATTAAAGCAGACTGGTGATTATTGCTCTGTCTGACCTTATGTTCTGAACTGCTCTGCACTGCCTGCTTGGAAAAGGTCAACCTTGATTTGACAAGAAAAGTCCTTATGAAGTAGAACTCCTCTGAGACATTACTATCCTGGTCTTAGTAATTAACTGGGCTGGTCAATAGACACAATTAGGGAGTAGATCACATGAGGGTCCAGAGTTATAAAGAGGAATAAATACTATATAATTTTTCAAATCTTGATTTCGACCTCTCAACAGTAGTTATTAACAAAAATTCCGTATTCTTCCATGAAAGACTGATTGTATGTTTGTTTAATCAAACTGTATTTGCAAACATCTGCCTTTACTTTGAACAAGAGTGCACAATTTTGCTTCTTCTGACGTCTGACCAAATGGTTGACTCAGTCATAATCAATATATTTGTGTGTGTTCTGCACTGCCAAGTTGAAGCGATACTGTTTTCTAATAATGGATTTAATCGGGAAAAATATGACTGATTTTATTAATTCTTAAATTGATTATCCGTTGCAGACCAAGTATTGTACAGTGGTGTGAAAAAGTATCTGAATCTTTTGGAATTGCTTACATTTCTGCATAAAATCACCATCAAATAAGATCTGATTTTTGACAAAATCACACAGATGTAAAAACAGTGTCTATTTTAGCTAAAACCACCCAAACATTTAAAATTTTTCATATTTTAATGAGGATAGCATTCAAACAATGACAGAAGGGGAGAAAATAAGTGAACCCTCTGCCTAAGGAAAGGCAAATTAAATTAAAGAGCAATTGAAACCAATTTTTACCAAATAATGTAAGTCAGGTGTGTGCCCAATCACTGATAAGTGGTTTAAAGCTGCCCTGCCCACTATAAAAAACACGCCTGGTAAGACTTGTCTTGATGAGAAGCATTGTCTGATGTGCATCATTGCTCGGTCAAAAGAGTTTTCTGAAGACCTGCGATCAAGGTTTGTTGATTTGTATAAAGCTGGGAAAGGATACAAAACATCTAAAAGTCTGGATGTTCATCAGTCGACAGTCAGAGAAGTTGTCTACAAATGGAGAGAGTTTGGTCTGTTGCTTCTCTCCTATGGAGTGGCCGTCCACCAAAGATGATGTCAAGAGTTTAGCGAAGAATACTCAGAGACGTAAAAAAAAGAACCCTAAAGTGTTTGCAAAAGATTCACAGAAATCACTGGCACAGTCCAATATCTCACACATCAACAATACGTATAACTATGGCCAAGAATGGTTTTCATGGGAGGACTCCACGGAGGAAGCCACTGCTGTCTAAGAAAATACATTGTTGGTCGTTTAATGTTTGCAAAAAGGCACTTGGACACTCCACAGAGATTTTGGCAAAATATTTTGTGGACTGATAAAAACCAAAGTTGAATTGTTTGGGAATAACACACAATGTCATATGTGGAGGAAAAATGGAACAGCTCACTTACATTAACACCTCCTCCCCACCGTGAAGCATGGTGGAGGGAGCATCATGATTTGGGGCTGTTTTGCTACCTCAGGGCCTGGACAACAATCGTTAATGGAAGAATGACTTCAAAAGTTTATCAAGATGTTTTGCAGGAAAACTTGAGGCCTTCAGTCAGACAGTTGAAGCTAAAAAGAGGATGGATGCTGCAACAAGACAATGGTCCCAAACACAGAAGTAAATCAACTCCAGAATGGTTTTAGAAGAACAAAATACGCATTCTGGAGTGGCTAAGTCAAAGTCCAGACTTGAACCTGATCGAGATGCTGTGGAATGACCTAAAGACAGGGATTCATGCCAGACATCCCAGGAATCTGACTGAACTACAGCAGATTTGTAGAGAAGAATGGGCCAAGATTAGTCCTGATCAATGTGCCAGACTGATCTGCAGCTATAGGAAGCGTCTGCTTGAAGTTATTAATGACAAATGGGGGGGGGGGGGGGGGGGGGGGGGGGGGCTGGGGGACAAAATATTAAATCTGATGGTTCACTTAATTATTTTTCCCCCTTCTGTCATTGTTTGCATACGATCCTCATTGAAATATGAAAACCTACAAACGTTTGGGTGGTTTTAGTTAAAGCAAACACTGTTTTTTTTATCTGTGTGATTTTGACAAAGATCAGAGCACATTGGATGGTAATTTGATACAGAAATGTAAGAAATTCCAAAAAGTTCGGATACTTTTTCATACCACTGTATAATCTATTTTTACACAATTATGTGAAAAATCAATAGGATATTTGATAAGCCCCAGCCTTAATCATGTTGGATTTATGATCTTAAAATGCTCACACACTCATAATCCCTGCTTTCCTGCAGCTCTCCAGACCACCCAGCCACCTAAAGTCCTATTCCCTCCAGAGAGACAAGATACAGTGATAGAGATCACACCCGGTAAGTACCAACTCCTCTATACTTAAACCTGCTTTGCATTACACTGTACACTTCTTCAATAAGTTAAGTATGTGCAAGTTCTTTTTCATCCATGATGATTTATAGAAGGGCAGCATGTCTGCCTCACAGTTCCAAGATTTTTGGTTCAACTTCCGGCTTTGGCCTCCCTGTGTGGAGTTTGTATGTTCTCCCCATGCCTGCATGGGTTTTCTCCGTGCACTCAGGCTTCCTCCCGTATCCTAAACATATGAATGGTAGGCTGATTGAGCACTCCAAATTGTCCGTAGGTGTGCGTGTGTGTGAATGGTTGTTTGTCTATGGTTGCCCTGCAACTGTCTGGCAATCAGCTCAGGGTGTACCTTGCCTCCTGCCGGTTGTTTGCTGGGATTGGCTCCAACACCCCCATGACTCTTGTGAGGATAAGCAGTTCAGAAAATTAATGAATGAATGAATAATTTATAGAACCGATTTATTCTTTTGGTTATTTCTTCTTAAAACCCTTCAAATTCATGGGACGTGACCATGCTTCCGGTGTGCATGTCATCTTTGAAACATCGTCATATTATAATTGCGTCACTCACATGCCGGTGGGTTGTCTTGTTTGAAAGTGCGGAAGTTAAGGTTCACTCTCGTTTTTACTTGAAGTCATTTGACCGAGTAAAACGGGAAATAATGTCATTTGAGTTTTACAGTTTTATTGCCCTCATAAATAAACATTAAAACGCTGCATGGACCACGTGTTTATCGCCATATTTCCATCATTTCTTGTCCTATACAAAACCGAAAGCACCACAAAAAACTACGTATCCCAGGAGCCATTGTGAGGTCACGAAGGATGGACGTAATGTTTTCATTTTTAATAAATTGCCGAGTGAGGAGTCACCTAAGGAGAGGTAGGCGAGGTAGCGAGTGAGGGCCGGTTGGATTGAGCGAGTGATTTTAAAACGTGTGGAATGAATCAAAAACTAAATTTAGTGTAAGCTAATGCATTATTTCATAGACTCGAGAAAGAGGATGGACCAGATTTGTCATAGTTTTCTTCGGACGACTCGGCGAGTTAAGAGTGACAGGCTGACAGCAGTGTTGTGTGACATAGTGTATGACATAGCCCTTTGTCTAAGTCGTCGCCTTCGTCAGAGAGTCACTAGTGTTGGTGTGACGCATTTTTATCAGCTGATGGATGAAGGTGTGACTTACCTGTCAGATTGACAGGCGAGTCCCACCCTCTGCTGACCATTCACTCTTCCAGGATGCTGGTCCAGGTTGTAGAGCGCATGTACGCCCCGCTCGTGCCCCGCTTGTGGATCTCAATGGCCTCCCATTTGACTAATCTATAAGTGTAGGCAAAATTAACTTTACTAGCCCTTTGTCTTGTTCAGATAGAAACTGATTGGCATGCCTGAATATATTGAACTGAACTAGTTTATTGTCAATATTTTTGATAGATGTTATATTCGTTTTTTCCCGACTTTGTCTTTTCGATTTGTATTTACTAGTAGATGTGTGTGTTCGAGAAGCTTGATTGTATGTATATACTTTGATAAGGTGGTGGGTGCAATGCCTAACCTCACAGAGATATCCTCCAACCCTTTTTGGGTTAGATGAGATTATATTATTATTATTATTATTATTATTATATTATTAGGGCTGTCAAAATTATCGCGTTAACGGGTGTTAATTAATTTGTTTAATTAATCACGTTAAAATATTTGAATCAATTAACGCAGATGCCCCGCTCAGACAGATTTAAATGACGGTACAGTGAAACGCTCACGTGTTAATTGTGTTTTATGGAGTTTTGCCACCCTCTGCTGGCGCTTGGGTGCGACTAATTTTATAGGCTTCAGCACCCATGACCATTGTGTAAGTAATTATTGACATCAACAATGGCGGGCTACTAGTTTATTTTTTGATTGAAAATTTTACAAATTTCAATAAAACGAAAACATTAAGAGGGGTTTTAATATAAAATTTCTATAAATTGTACTAACATTTTCTTTTAAGAACTACAAGTCTTTCTATCCATGGATCGCTTTAACAGAATGTTAATAATGTTAATGCCATCTTGTTGATGTATTGTTATAATAAACAAATACAGTCCTTATGAACCGTATGTTGAATGTATAGATCCATCTTGTGTCTTATTTGACCATTCCAACAATAATTTACAGAAAAATATGGCATATTTTATAGATGGTTTGAATTGCGATTAATTGCGATTAATTACGATTAATTAATTTTTAAGCAGTAATTAACTCGATTAAAAATTTTAATCGTTTGACAACCCTAATATATATATATATATATATATATATATATATATATATATATATATATATACATGGCGGAAAACACAAACAAGACTGAAAAAGCCGTTTCTGCTCTTGCACTCCTCTGTAAAAGAAACTGATGTATTTTAAGCCAAAACAACTGTTGTGTTTGATAGAACAATATGTCCATATGCTGCAATTGCAGATTCATGGAACACCAAGCCCCCAAACTATTTTTAATTTGTCCGTTTTACCCTGTAAACCCCCAATTACAGAGATCGCGCAACTGCTTTTGTTTCAACCCAGCCATTAAACGAAGGTAATTCATTATATTTATTATTCAAAATGTCATTTTTAGCTTAGAATCATTAATTGATGTCTAATATTTTGTTTAGAAAAAAAACAACAACAACTTTAAAAAAAAATTATTCACTCACATATTTTAAACTTTTAAACAAATTACGTCACAATGAAAAAAATGGTGTCCGTAAAAAAGTCACGGATATTCACAATTGTCGCTTAATTGTTTTTTTTTTGTTGTTGTTGTTACTGTCGTATTTTCCCCAATATTTTAGATGATAAATAATTGATCCAAACAAAGAAAAATTGAAAAAAAACTTTTAAAAGGGTAAATATATGAAAAAGAAAATGTCGACCACTCCTTGATGTCTGCGATTTCTGCATAGCGACCCTTGTTATATCACCATGTTTCACCCATACAATCCCCCAAAAAATCCAGCTGTGGCCACTCACAGCTGTGTCTTGACACTCAGTGATACATGCTACATGGAGTTTTTGGATCGAAACAAGGTAAGTATGCGATAATTTAAAAAAAATAATAATAATTAAATACCCTGCTTTTCAAAATTTTTCTTCCCCCAGAAAATTGAGATTTTAAGCTTTCCAATGATGTATCACACATGTATATATGACAATTTTGAAAGTTGGCCAAATTGGGGGTCTCAGAGTGGAACTTCAAGTCACCTGAGTTTTTTCCGCCATATAGATATTGTTTTTTCAACTATTTTGTACTGCTGGTCTACTGTATATAACCGGTTTTGACCATTGTATGTGTAAAGGCCAAAAACTCCTATGACCATACCTGATGTTTTTGTTGAATTATCAAATATAAAAATATTCAGTCTCATTTTTTTCTGTTGAATGTTTATCCTAATGAGTCGAATAAATATTATCAGGTTTCAAAACCTGTACGTCGAGCATGTTTGGTTGTCAATAGGACATCAATATCACAAATTTTGACAAAAATTTTGGGGAATTTTTTTTGTCTTTTTGGGTTCAAAATGTTGATTATAATTGGTCAGTGGAGAAAACAACAGTTTGGACATGAAGATTATGGTGTCCTGAAAAATGGGACTCAACCAGACTATTGTCAACAATTTTATCTTTGAAATACTGTCTAAAGTCAATATCAAAGGCATGTAAAATTGGACAAAATAGGCCAGGATCTTTAAGGGTTAAGATGTCTGTTTTTCATACTTCGACAGTATAATCATATTAATCTTTCCATACATGTCTCACATTCATCAATACTTCTTGAAAAGTGTGATTTATAAAAAGAGTGCGGTGAAGAAATAGTTTACATTTTTTACTTTTTTTTTTTTTTTTTAACTGCAAATTCAAATTTGTAATACTATGATTATGAGTATAAAATAAAATTGCTGAATTCCAGCCATTCTTTTTGTTGGGAAGATTACATGAAATAACAGGCAATTTAAGGAAAGAAATGTAAGGTAGGTAATTATAGTGGAAAAAAGACGGACAGGGTCTCATTATGTCTGTTTCAGACTTGCTTGTGTTCTAAATTGTACAGTGCCTGTTTTGCTGCAGCACTGGATGACTGAGTGCACGTTCACATGCCCACATGCGCGCAAGTCCTGCTGTGCAGCGGTATCTGCAAAAATGTTACCACTGTAGGCAGAAAGGTGTTTGGGTGCATGTACTGATATGGCTCTTTGTGTGTTTCGATTAATTCCAAAGTCATGTAGTTTCAAATAGGCCTCAAGGAGCCTTGTACACTGTTTGCACATTCTAATGGGAACCGCACACAACCTATAGCAATATTGTAAACACAATTGTGTAGACTGTAAATGCAGACTTGATGCTGTGAAGCTTGCATACCCACACTTATTTTTAAATATCTTGTTTTAGCTTCTGATAGATTTACATCACTGAGTTCCAATCACATCTGTTATTCACGCACGTCATTCACTTTTTTTTCAATTGCTCACACTTTCCCTTCATTTAGGTTGTTCCTCTGTTTTGTTTTTTTTTTGCTCCACCTCTCATATTGGCACCTTTACTGCCCTCCATCATGCCATAATTCTGTGGGTAATCAACACAATTCCTTTCACTCATTATTATTTGACTAATGTGGGCTAGAGGCAGATTAAATATGTAATTAAAGATTGATTTAAGATATGAGGACACTGATTTTTCATTGAATCAAGGTAGCTTGAGGTGTTAGAGGGATATAGTCCAATACAAAAGCAAAAACACAATCTATTTGCAGCTTAAAGAGGTTTTGAAGCTTTTTTTTTTTTTTTTTTTTTTTTAAGATATTTCCTCAATTTTCATGATCTGCTTACAAAATGCAATATTTGAAGTAACGGTTTGTGGGGTCGGACTTGTGTCTTTTGAAAATATTAAACCACTTTGCACTTACTGCATCTAGAGGGCATCATATCGCATTTTGCTTTCAATAGAGTTCTTATAAATAGTTCAAATATAATGGATTAAAACTGTTATGTCTAATTGCTAATCAGATGTCTTCAGCAGATTTGTCAGAAATGTAATCTGTCCTTCATCAGGCACCACTTTGTGTAATTTTAACATGGTAACTCCAATACAAAAGTACTTTTTTTCATGGTTTGGGTAGACAGTGTTGACAGTAAACCACCAAAAAAACATGTCCTACTTGAATTTGATGGAGCAGCATGTAGGTATCAATATTTGATGCAGGTATGTCTGTGATAGACTCTCTGAGACGATATAGTAATTATGATATTCACATTCTTTTGTCTCATCAAATATTCATGAGATCGGCTTGCGTAAATTAAAACAGTCTGCCAAAAGGTCCAGTGGGTAATTTTGGAGATTTTGTTCCCCATACATGGTAAACATGTTCAATGAATATTAATGGCGTGTAGACCAAATTCTATGAATTAGCAACAACAGTTTTTCGAATACATGCTACATCTGGCAAGTGTGCCAGTTGCTGGCAGGCAAAGTTCCTATTTATTTTCGTTTTTCATGTGTGTTTGGTGTCAGGAAGGTTGAGAACAGATTATTCTCCCGGCTACACAATAAGCACTTTATTTTTTCGGGGTCACTTAAGCCTATTTCTCAAGTAATGTCTGTTGCTACTCCCTCAGGACAAATTCCTCTCCATCCTTACCCTCATTCCATGAAGTATATTGAAGAGGAAAATAACACACATTCACACATACAGAAGTGTAAAAGGTACCAGTGAGAGTTTGGCTGTAAAAAGCGGGTGAAGATAAGGTGGCATATTTTCTGCCCCCCACCCCCATCCCTGTCTGTCTCGGTCTTACCCCCAAAGCATTTATCTCAGTGTGGCTGTCGCCTTCTGTCCCTGTGAGGTATCTGCTTCTATCGTGCTTTTTCCATCTGTCTGTCTTCCATCTAGTACTGCCTCTATCTCAAACAGTTCTACTGTCTTCCTTTCAGCTCATTCTATCTCCTCATTCACATCGTTTAAAATGGTTATGTGCCTTGTCAGTATCCCCTTTCAGATTTCAGAGAGAGAAGTTGGAGTGGTATGCCCTAGACTCTTCCACGTTGAATTTTCAAGGCCTACATTTGAGATATTGCATTATTTTAGTTTTTGTCAACCATTTATAAGCCTCTTGTGCATGTTCAAACATTAGCTGCATTTCCATTACCTCTAGTAATTCGCAAAATTGTAATTTTGCAATGAAAAAGCGGAAATGGAAAAGCCTGTCCTTTGAAAGAACACTCAAATATCGCAAAAGAAGTGCTTAAGCTTTCAGGTTTTCAGACATTTTGATCTTTACTCATTCGCTGCCAGATCGTTATTAGCCCTACAAGTCAAAATGGATGACCCGTATATTGCCGTTAATGGCAACCAGTGAGATAGCACAGTCACATCCTTGTCTTTCCTGTCCTCTCGCATGAATGTAAATCACAGTCAATGGCAGGGATTGAGTCAAAATATATTGCAAGAGCACAATGCAAACATCCTTTTTTTTTTTTTTTAATTTAAATTACCGTATTGGCCCGAATATAAGACGGCCCTGATTATAACACGACCCCCTCTTTTTCAAGACTCAAGTTTGAAAAAAGACTTTTTGAACACCAAATTAATTTTTATACAGAAAATAATTACAGTACATCTGAAACAAATGGTTATAACAATATATTTTAGAGAAAAAGCATGATATTCTGCCTCATTCAAATCTTAATATCTGAACATTTAAATATGTACACTAAAGTGCAATCACATTCGTAAATGAATGGCTTCTGGTTTTTGAAATGTAAATAAACCAATCTATTGTGATAAAACAACAAAATTGCAATAACTGCATTAACCATCAAAGTGAAGTCTAACTGTAGTCTTGAAACAAATCTGAATAAGGAAAAACATTGCAATAAAATAATGAAAACTGGTTAAACTTGAGAGTAGCTGAGATCTATCATGACAGAACATCGCTTCAATGAGATCTGGCACCATCTAGCGTGAATGGGATTTAACGTCTAGACCGCGAATATAAGACAACCCCCACTTTTTCAGTCTTATTTCAATGCAAAAAACACCATCTGCGTCACCAGTAGGTAGATGGCGAGATAGTGTAAAGCGCTTTGAGCGCCTTGAAAGGTGGAAAAGCGCTATATAAGTATAACACCATTTAACACCAGCTTATATTCAGGCAATACGTTTTTTTTTTTTTTTTTTTTTTTTTAATTTATATGCTACAGGACATTATGTACCAAGTGACATAATTACTTCGTCACACGCAAAAGCTTTGGGTGTCCATCTTTCTTCAGTAAAATTTAGCAATTTTACGAGAAATACGATACGAAGTACGAGAGATACAAGCCTTTTTCAAACAACAGCCTCAATTGGAAACATGCTTAAGTTTGGAAATTTTAAAAATCTCGTATTATGTAAAAAAAAAAAATTACAATGGAAATGAAGCTATTGTTAATGTCATGAAATCAATTTAAGAAAATAAGTGTTATGAAATGATGCATATTATGGTAAATTTACCCCATTGCCTTGTTGATTGTTTTTATTTTAGCCAAGTTTTTATGCACAATGCACTGAATCTGAGCGATGTAAGATTCATAGCTTTTAAATGGAAGAATTGTGTGATTTTACTGTGTTTTAAAACAAATCATATGCACTGTGGCATTCTAAATGTCAAGTGGAGACATCCACAGTCTGCATCTTCTCCTAAATCAAAACATACAAATGGAAGAAAACACTTAAGAAAGTATAATACATCACAAGAAACAGGATTTGTCTTGGTAGAGCGATAGAAGGAGTTTGACAGACAAAGAGCGCAAGAGAAAAGAGGGTCACGAAATGCTGTTTCCAACGAATGAGTCATGTTTCATGGCTTTCTCTATCATTAAAGTGTGCCACGAAAATGGCATGCTCTTTCATTTCATTTCTCATACCGTAATCTGGTATTTTGGATAGTGTTGGTGCATGAAAGATGGAAAAGGCCCAGAGATGTATCGGATGGTAAAATCAGTGTTTACCTTCACCTTAACTGCACTGCTATGCGCACAAAGTATGAGCACTTGCAATTGTAGTCCACATCAAACGTATCTATTACATGTTTCAGTAGTTAATTCATAACAATTATTTTGTAATTTGAGTATAAACCCAAAAAAGCGACTGTGAATCATGCAATGATTTTCTTTTCGAAATACTTTTCAGAATCTGTCGAAGTGTCGAAACTATCACCTGAAGGAGCACTTGTTAGTCGGTCCACTCTGATTCAGTATTTATATCAATGTCCAATTTGTTGTCTCACCTCTCATTCATTTGTTTCACAAGTCGTGACTTTTTCTGGAGGATAACAATCCTGAAATCAGAATCAAGATTTTTATTTGGCAGGAATTCCCTTTAAAATTTTATTTTACCAGGGTGTGCAAGTGTGGGGGTGCGTGTGTGTATGTGGTGGTGGGGGGGGGGGGTATTTTTGTGTCTGCGAGAGAATAATGAATTGAGTGTGAGTGAGGCAGTGTGAGGTTGGCTATCTGCCATACAGCCCCAACAACACCTAGAGCAACTGCACAGGCTTGACATATGTTGCGAATCTGCATGTCAGTAGTTATTATGTCATAAAACTGCTTGTTCTCCTGTTTTTCTCTTGTTTAACAAAAGTCTTCCACATCTTTGTGATTTGAATGCTTGATGAACTTTAATGACATTAATCTGTCTGAGAGTTACTGTGAATGAAGAAAATACAGTACAACCAATCAGTTGTCTTAGCTACAAGTTATACCGTGTAGAAAGTTAGAAGTTATTTTGGACAAACTATAGATTGAGTCATGTATTGATCTACGAATAGGTCATATTTTACATGTAAGGGCTTACTTTAAAAGGCATTTGGCAGAGGCTGTATAGCACAGTCTATGGGGACATAGTTTTGGAACAGGAGAGGTTTTAATGCAGCAACAGCCAAAAATATGTACTAGTCCTAAAAATATTAGCATATTGTGATAAAGTTCAATATTTTCTGTAATGTACTGATAAACATTAGAGTTTCATATATTTTAGATTCATTACACACAACTGAAGTAGTTCAAGCCTTTTATTGTTTTAATATTTATGATTTTGACAAAAAAGTCAAGAAAAACCAAAAATCCCTATCTAAAAAAATTTGCATATTTCATCCGACCAATGCAAAAAAGTGTTTTTTGTCTTTATGACTAACTTTATGACTGCTACATTGTGGCGTGGCATGGAGGCAATCAACCTGTGGCACTGCTGAAGTGTTATGGACGCCCAGGATGCTTCGATAGCGGCCTTAAGCTCATCCACAGTGTTGGGTTTGGTGTCTCTCAACTTCCTCTTCACAATATCCTGCAGATTCTCTATGGGGCTCAGGTCAGGAGAGTTGGTAAATGGTAAATGGTGTTATACTTATATAGCGCTTTTCCACCTTTCAAGGCGCTCAAAGCGCTTTACACTATCTCACTATTCACCTACTGGTGACGCAGCACCAGGAGCAACATGGGGTTCAGTATCTTGCTCAAGGATACTTAGGCGAGTTCATCAGGGCGAAGAATCGAACCCACAACCTCTGGGTTGGGGGACAACTACTCTACCACTGAGCCACGCCACCCCAGGCCAATTGAGTCCAGTAATGCAATGGTCAGTAAACCATTGACCAGTGGTTTTGGCACTGTAAGCAGGTGCCAGGTCATGCTGAAAAATGAAATATTCATCTCCATAAAGCTTTTCAGCAGATGGAACCATGAAGAGCTCCAAAATCTCCTGATAGCTAGCTGCATTGACCCTGCCCTTGATAAAACACAGTAGACCAACACCAGCAGCTGACATGGCACCCCAGACCATCAGTGACTGTGGGTACTTGACACTAGACTTCAGGCATGTTGGCATTTCCTTCTCCCCAGTCTTCCTCCAAACTCTGGCACCTTGATTTCCGAATGACATGCAAAATTTGCTTTCATCTGAAAAAAGTACTTTTGACCACTGAGTAACAGTCCAGTGCTGCTTCTCTGTAGCCCAGGTTAGGCGATTCTGCCGCTGTTTCAGGTTCAAAAGTGGCTTGACCTGGGAATTGCGGCACCTGTAGCCCATTTCCAGCACACACCTGTGCACAGTGACTCTGGATGTTTCTACTCCAGACTCAGTCCACTGTATCTGCAGGTCCCCCAAGGTCTGGAATCGGCCCTTCCCCACAATTTTTCTCAAGGTGCGGTCACCTCTTCTGGTTGTGCAGCATTTCCTCCCACACTTTTTCCTTCCCACAGACTTCCCACTGAGGTGCCTTGATAATGCACTCTGGGAACAGCCTATTCGCTCAGAAATTTCTTCGTGTCTTAGCCTTTTGCTTGAGGGTGTCAATGATGGCCTTCTGGACAGCAGTCAGGTCGGCAGTCTTGCCCATGATTGCGGTTTTGAGTAATGAACTAGGCTGGGAGTTTTTAAAAGCCTCAGGAATCTTTCGCAGGGGTTTTGAGTTAATTCGTTTATTCAGATGATTGGGTTAGTAGCTTCTATAGAGTACCTTTTCATAATATGCTAATTTTTTAAGATAGGGATTTTTGGGTTTTCTTGACTTTTTTTTTTCAAAATCATCAATACTAAAACAATAAAAGGCTTGAACTACTTCAGTTGTGTGTAATGACTCTAAAATATATGAAAGTCTAACGTTCATTAGTAGATTACAGAAAATAATGAGCTCACAATATGCAAATTTTTTGAGAAGGACCGTATATGTGAGGTAGGCCAATAAAAGCACTGTTTTGTTTCTTTTGCATCAAGACACAATTAAAAAAAAAAAAAAAAAAAAGTCAGTCCTTTAAGTACATAGTAAGCATATCATGTTCTGTTTTATTATGATAATAAGGGGGAATTATATATTGTTCTAAGAAATATCATTTTACAGTGGAAAACACTTGAAAGTTACAATAAAGCAAAACCCAGCTCTGGCTGCTCTTTCACTGTCAGTTTAGATTTTACAAAGCCCCTATGAATGGTCATTTAATTAACCTTGTCAAGCATATCGCCACTAATCTCCTTTCTAATTTCATCTGTTAATTTAAAACATTTCTTAACGAGGCCAGTCCCCGAGCCAATCAAATGTCTAGAATAGGTATGTAAGAGCAAGGAACTTTTTTAATTAGAGCTGTCGGGAAATTACCAAATATGGGCAAAGACGGAGATTTGATTGTCTTTCCTGAGAGAGCTATTAAGAATCACCTTGGGTTTTGAATATTTGTGCTCCCAAGACTAAAAAGGCAGGACGTCTATTGCAACTGATAAAATCGATGACAGACGGTACGATAGAATGATGTGGATGGAATAGTGAAATCTCATTTTCCTGCTTTCTGGCAGCTTCATTTCCTGTGAGAAAGAAATGTTTTAATATTTGCAGAAATCATTCTAAACCACATATTTATTAAATCCTATCACGCCAACAATACTGCACTGTCAATATTACTGGCTCTCTCAACAGCCTTTTTACAGCATGATAACTGCCTATACATATGAATCATGCAAAACGTATATACTGTATTGTGATATTCTATAACTACTTGTAGTTCTAACTTTTCATACTGTCAATATACAAAATCCCAATGTTCAAAGTGTTTCTAATTACTAATGTAATGAGTATAGAAATACCACAATAGTCTTGTAATTATTGTTTGATTAATATTCATTTCATTTATCGTTCTTTTATAGCTTTAGTGGTTTAAACTAGAATCTTTGACTACCCGCTGTTGGCCTGTCACTGAGTAGAAGAAATCACTTCACTTGTCAAGTTCAAACCTTGCATCCAGGCAAAAAGTTCAAGTGACAATCAGAAGGAGAGGGTATTGAAAAAAGTGACTAGGAGAGACATGTACAAAAACAGGACGATCACTCATAACTTAAATAGGACAACAACAACAACAAAAATGGGAAAAATATGTTCTTAAATCTTCAGAAAGGATTACCATTGACAATTCGGGAAGCTGCAGTTGGCTAAAATGATGCGATTTTAGAAAGGTGTCACTGCCGTGTACACAGAAAGGATTTAATACTGAAGCATTTGAGGATAAGAGAAAAAGAAAGGATTTAACATTAAATCATTTGTTGGAGGCAGGATGGAACTGGATGAAATGAGAACGTGTTGTCATGTGCTCCCATTGAGCCTGAGACCCAAACGTCAGCTTTTACCAAAACACATAGGCACACTTTTCAAACCACCAAATACATGAGACAGGTGTTGAATGTTTTAGATTGAAAAAGGGTGTGCTTTGTTTTGTATCACTGTGGTTGAATTTTTCATTACATTGACTGATGACAATGTGGCTGGGACCTTAAAGGGATCCACAGATAGAAAGACTTGTAGTTCTCAAAAGATAAACGTTATTATGCTATGCTATGCTATGCTATGCTATGCTATGATATGATATGATATGATATGATATGATATATGATATGATATGATATGATATGATATGATATGATATGATATGATATGATATGAAAACCCCATTTGATGTTTTCGTTTTTATAGAATTTGTAAAGTTTAACTAATAGGTTGCCATTGTTGTTGACGTCGCAGGGCAGTGACGTCACATGGTGACGCTGCTAGGCTCCCAGAGTATGACTCTAGCGACATAAAAATATCATCTGTTGAACCCTTTCAATTTGAACCCGAGAGGAACATTAATGAGCATGACAGCACTGTTGATATTTCACAAAACGAGCAGCAAACGCAAAATGAACAGGAAAGACTGGATGAGACGAGACGAGAGTAGGAAAAAAATGGTGTTCTGTCAAAATGTGCTACACCGGCAAAACGTCTACAAGAGGAGAATTTGACATCAACAGTACTACAGTGCGCTTTCAGCTTTTTTTTTTTTTTTTTTTTGCATACAGACAGAACATACTAAAGATAAACTAAACGTAGTAGTATAAAATAAGTGTGATTTCAATATGCTACGTTACTAATGTGGTCAACAGATCAACAATCTGCTTTAAAGAGCATACGACAGGAGAAAAAAACTCTTAAATAGCATTATTATGTGAATTAGAATCATATTTTGAGACGATTCGACTATATACAACAATTTAGCAAAGCGCAGATGACAAGAAATTAGTCTTTTAATCTGCCGGTTAGCCACGCCTACCGTTATAGGGTTCTAGCGTCCCCAACAGGTGGATGACGTCAGCGGGAGACTGGGCTCATCAGTTTTACTATACAGCCCATTGAGGGGGAATTATTCAGAACGAGGAAAACGCGACGAAGAGAGCCGCAAAATGTCATTGTTTCAGTCTCTCTACTCCAATATTTTTACAGGATATTCTTTTTATCCAAGTATTTTTCCCCAATAGCTATAAATGGCTTGAGAAGGACCAGTCAGCCAGTCGAGGGGGAACTATTCACAACGAGGAAACCGCGACGAAGAGAGCGGCAAAATGTCATTGTTTCTGTCTCTTTACTTC
Organism: Corythoichthys intestinalis; assembly: GCF_030265065.1. Classification (NCBI taxonomy): domain Eukaryota; kingdom Metazoa; phylum Chordata; class Actinopteri; order Syngnathiformes; family Syngnathidae; genus Corythoichthys; species Corythoichthys intestinalis. Next base: position 25,695,745 of record NC_080405.1, read on the forward strand.
AATATTTTCACAGGATATTCTTTTTATACAAGTATTTTCCCCAATTGCTAAATAAATGGCATGGTCATGACAAATAACAGTCTTGTACTAAATGGAATATGAAATAATAAAAATGCACTTATCCAGGACGACATGGCAAAATTACTCCATAATGGTTAAAACTGTCGACTTCACCTTTACTGTCGCACCTCCCGAACGATATTTTATGACACCTAAATCGGACATATGTCATTTCCCTTCCCCGGTTTCGGAGAATGTAAACAAACCAAGAGGCGTGACAGCTAGCCGACATGCTAACCCGAACCGAGTGCTGTTTCAAAGTCTTCGAAGCGGAAAATCACACATAACTAGCCCGGATTATTTGACATGACGACTGGGTTGTCGATTGTCTTCGCGGATCGGCAAACCGCCCAGCAGAGAGCAGTTTACAGTTCGTTCCCGGGAGGAGGGCGGCTGCATTTGTGTGCAGCTAATGTGCATGAGGAGAGCTTTTTATATGCCTATCAATGATCAAACGTAAGTAGTCCTTTATTTAAAGAAAGTTTGTAGTGTTTACTTTGTAATCGCTGTATTCGTATTTGACATAATACAAAACAATGGTCCCACAGTAGGAGGGCTTGTTTTGGCCAATATCCACGGTGAATGGGAACCTTTTGAAACTCCAAAAAGGCGCACACGCCCCTCCCTCATAAAGCAAGATTTTTCTGCAGCAGTTTGGCTGGCGTGATGCAAAAAATAAACGTATTAATCCGCAAAATCAGCTGAATCCTTAGTCCTCATACACAACAGTACGGCTGTTTAGTGAAGAGGACGCCTTCACCCGTACACGTCAGAGCACCCTCCTCCTCAATGCAAGACCGAAGCCGGAAGTCACTCATTTTCTCGGGATTCAAAAAACTAAATAAATATAGCGATCGCTTCCACACGCATCCAAGCGGTCCATATCATTCAGGAGCATAAAATACCGCGTGTATTATGAAATAAACATGCTTTTTCGTGTAACATGCACTTTAAAGCTACCACAAGAAAATACAATGCTTAAATCTATAAGAAGGAAACACATGCAATGAAAAGGTAATGAAAAACTCATTAAAAACACAAATAGTAAGTACTCGCCGCTTTTAACCAATGAGTGAATGTATTGGACGTCTCGCCACGTAGAAGGAATTGCAGTAACACGGTAGTATTCGTCGAGTGACAGTTACAATCTACGTCATCACCCCAAGGGTCCATTGCACGCATAAAACATAGCGCCCACTGTAGGTCCTAAATATTATAAATTTTTGAATCAATGGCAATACTTTGTGTTTGTAATAACACATTTTAGTAAAAGAGAACAATTATTTGCTTATTAGAGCCTACAAGTCTTTAAGTCCAATGTTCCATTTAAAGTCAGATTTATACTCTTTTGGTTGGTTGAAATGGCTGCTGTTAAGTCAAGCTCAAATGGTGGCCAAAAAGGAGAGACACGAAAGTAGGGATCGTCCGAGATGGGTTTTTCAGTACCAATACCGATTATTAGTAGTTGAGGGGCCGATAACCGATTTTTAGAGCCGATATTTATTTGCAGTAAAAGTGCAAAAATTGTCGTTAAAAAAAAAGAATAATGCAAACACTAAAGTTAATTGAAATGCCTAAAGCATGTTTATTGAATCACACAAATAGAAAATAATAGCTTCAGAAGTGCCTGAATTTCCTCAAATCAGAAACATCTCTTCCAAAGTTGAATGAAAGGTTAACAAATAGCTGGTATACTTCAGCAAGATACTAAACCCCACGTTGCTCCTGGTGCTGCGTCACCAGTAGGTAGATCAGGATATAGTTTGAAGCGCTTTGAGGGCCTTAAAAAGGTGGTAAGGGGTAATACAAGTGTATACAGTGGGGTAAATAAGTTTTTAGTCAACCACTAATTGTGCAAGTTCTCCCAGACAGAATGTGGAGAAAAAAAAAACAGAAAATCACATTGTTTGATTATTAAAGAATTTATTTGCAAATCATGGTGGAGAATAAGTATTTGGTCAATACCAAAAGTTCATCTCAATACTTTGTTATGTACCCTTTGTTGGCAATAACGGAGCCCAAACTTTTTCTGTAACTCTTCACAAGCTTTTCACACACTGTTGCTGGTATTTTGCCGAAAAGGTGACAAAATCCGGAGATTAAAAAAAAAAAAAAAATGTAAAGCACGAAAAACGTACAGATTTTGAACGTACGGTGTACACATTCAAAAATCAGTGCTCATTTGAACCAATTACACTGAAACCGTACAAATTGACAGGTATGCAAGTGTAACTCCATTTACCATTACCATTTAACCAATCAGAAGACTAGTGCAGGAGACAGCAGGCAGGGGGGAGAGGCACGGCTGCATCTGAGCCGAAGTAACCCACTTTTAAATTGATTTTTTTCATATCGGCCGGTCGGATTTAAAAAAGCCCGATACCGATATACGTCAGATTTCTGAATATCAGTTTATCTCTAGACAAAAGACAATTGCATATTCCGGGTGAATAACAGGCAACATGAGTTGACCGTGTTCTTGCCCATGTTTTGGCAATGAGGGAAGCAGAAATGGAGCAAGTGCAGAAAAACCAAGGCAGATTGATTGTATTAGAGACATCAACATGTTAATGTTTTTTTTGGTTGTTTTCATCAGATGCATGTTTACAGAATGATTATACAGTGCTGTACACATAAAAGTGTTCCATTAAATTGTAGTATGCAGGGTTTTTCAAAAGGAATGTAGATTTTACTGTGCATTGCTTCAGTTTTCAAGGAAGGAGTTGTCATGGAATAAATGAGCAAAGAGGAGCTGTTTTGCCTGTCAAATTTCTTTTTCTTGTGGGGATACATGAAATATCGAGTTTATGTTCCATCACTACTCAATAACATAGATCACCATGCGTTCAACTCATCATTGATTATTATACACTAATACACTCCGGGAGGTGTTTGATTATCGCATGGATGTTGTCCATACTGCAGATGTTGGCCACATTGAAGACTTGTAAAACAAAAAGTAAAAGTTGTGATTATAACTTGACCTGGCTGGAGTTGTCTACTCTTATTAATATTGAAAATGCAAGGTCAATTCCTTTGTCTTAGTTTTGTACTGAGGACATTTTGTCCAGGTGACTAATCGCTTGTACAAATGTGCTCTGTGATTGAATGGTGAAGGGTCCATGTTGGACCCCACGTCTTGCCCAAAGACAGATGGAATAGGCTCTAGCTCACCCGCAAACCTAACGAGCACAAATTCAATAGAAAATTGAGCTTCCTACAGCTTGTCATGAATAAGCCAGCCTCTACATCATTATTCACTGCTTTATCTAGTATCCGCATGCCTTGTGTATCCCAGCCATGAGCCAAAATGCAAAATTAATATTTCTTGTCAAACTCCATTAAAAAAAGTAAGTAGAAATTGTACAAGTAATTTTTATTAAGATAATTAAAACATACACGTCTCTACACACTTCTTCAAAGACCCCCTTGATACCTCTGGATTTCTTAGGGAAAAGGGGAAATTTCAGTAACCTTTATTTAATGTTCGTCTTGGCGATAATTAGGCCACACTGAAGAGGAGGGGGCTGAATTACGAATTAGATGTAATAAAAATAAATTAGATGAGATTGTAGACCTTACATTAAAAATATCTTCAAAATGAATCAAAGCGCAAACATTTCTAAATTTTTCCAGGTCTTTTGGTGTGTATTCTATGCTTCTTTTTTTTTTTTTTTTTTTTTTTTTTTTAACACCCATTATTTTCTTCACCATCATTTTATCCTGATTGCTTTGTTTTCAGTCATTTGTTGCATCTTTATAACACTTATAAGTCAGTGTCTTCCATTTCAATTAATGTTTTTCATTACATTTTGAATTTTAATTAATTCAAATTTATTTATTTATTTTATTTATTTATTTATTTATTTTTATAGCTCGACTTTAGAGTTGTCCAGTAATTAATTTTTAACCGATAACCGATATTCCAATGAGTAGCAGCAACAAAAAATCCAATTCCAATATCAAACTGATACATGCGGTCGTGGACTTATCATGTTATGGCTAATTGTATCATGATGCCCCACTGGATACTTTAATAATGATAAAAGCAACAACTTCAAGGTTTTCCAAATACACCCTCTGTGAAAAATAGAACTAATTGAAGTTATGGGGAAAGTGCCTATATTTCACCTTTATATTTATTGTTGAAATCAAAATAGTGCGAGCATTAGTTTTTGGAGCAAGTGCAAAATGCCAAAAAGGCCCTATGCACATTGGCCGGAAACCAATATAGAAAAATAGATGTCAATATTATCCGTTATCATATAAAATGTTTTTATTGGTGGATATTATCAGGTACCCGATAATATCGGACAACACTACTCGACTTCCTTGGTACCTGATGAATCCACTGTTGTTGTCTTTTGCACAGAATCTACAAAGATAGCTTTTTTTTTTTTTTTTTTTTTTTTTTAAAACAAAGATCCTAACTAGGAGGCACTTTGATGTGTGTTTTCACTCGTTCTGAGATTTCACACATTTCGTTGGCAACTGGTATGAAAGTAGTGGATGTGACTGTGGGTCTAATAGCATTCAGCATGGGATGTCGCAAGCATAAAATCAAGTTTGAAGTGATGGAATTGGAAGTGTTGGAAGACAAGACAAACAAATCAGTTACAGAAAATAAATCGAATGCTCTGATAGTTTTAAGGAAGCCAGCAACCGCATAAATGGAAAGTTTTATTTAATTTAACTTATCCCATAAGTGTTTGTCATCCCATCGCATTTCAATTATTGGCTTTTCTCTATGCTATCAAGCACTTTATCAATTTGTGGTACGAGGGTTAGGTTCTGAAAGTGAAAATCAAGTGAATCATGTGGGAACATATAGTAGTCAGAAAACATTAGTAACAGTTGCTTATTTAATGATAATAAATGAATGTGGAACATGAGTTAGATGCTGGGCTCCATGGAAGTACAACTCAGTGACATTTCATATTTTGGCTAGTGTGCACAAATCAAATAAATGTGCAGTGGGAAAAGAAGTCTGACAACAAAGCTAAAATCACACAATTTTGCAAGCAAAAAGAAACAGATGCGAACATCTGATAACCAGCAATTTTCATGCTTGGATTGTGGCATCAGATTAAACACAAGTCTGATATAATGCTCATATTCGGGTGCTTCTGTATGTGCATGTCTCATGGGGGCTACATTAAACAGCACTGACATGTTAGTCAGGCATAATTAAAGCAAGAGCGTTTAAATTTTTATTGACTACAGTGTTATATGACATCTATTTTTAATGTGCCTTTTGTAAAAATTTTGATAAGGGAGACGCAATCAATCCAGCATCACTCATACACAAACAAGATAGATGTGTCATGGCAATGATGCACTGGAAATTATGATTTGCCAGCTTGGTTTACAATGCCTCAGTAACATTATTTTCAGGAGAACAGCAGGATCCTTTCATTCAAACTCTGTTAAATATCCTCTCATTCCAACCCAAAATGATAATGAACAAATCAGTCTCACACATTTTCTGAGTTTGTAGCTTTGATTAAACAAACAAGCTATACTCAAGCATTTTACACGTACAAGGAAAAAAGCCAATTTATGATTTTGATCACTAGGACATGCTGAAAACACAAAATATACTCACGGTCTTAATCAGTTATGACACCCTTCATACACACACCTGCTGCATTGCCCCATCAGAATTGAATAGCTTCAGCAAGCATACAGTGGGGCAAATAAGTATTTAGTCAACCACCAATTGTGCAAGTTGCCCTACTTGAAAAGATTAGAGAGGCCTGGAATTGTCAACATTGGTAAACCTCAACCATGAGAGACAGAATGTGGAAAAAAAAAAAAAAAATCACATTGTTTGATTTTTTTAAAAGAATTTATTTCAAAATTAGAGCAGAAAATAAGTATTTGGTCACCTACAAACAAGCAAGATTTCTGGCTTTCAGAGGTCTAACTTCTTCTAACGAGGTCTACTGAGACTCCACTCGTTACCTGTATTAATGGCACCTGTTTTAACTCATTATCGGTATAAAAGACACCTGTCCACAAACTCAGTCAGTCACACTCCAAACTCCACTATGGCCAAGACCAAAGAGCTGTCGAAGGACACCAGAGACAAAATTGTAGACCTGCACCAGGCTGGGAAGACTGAATCTGCAATAGGTAAAACACTTGGTGTAAAGAAATCAACTGTGGGAGCAATTATTAGAAAGTAGAAGACATACAACACCACTGATAATCTCCCTCGATCTGGGGCTCCATGCAAGATCTCACCCTGTGGCGTCAAAATGGTAACAAGAATGGTGAGCAAAAATCCCAGAACCACACGGGGGGACCTAGTGAATGACCTACAAAGAGCTGGGACCACAGTAACAAAGGCTACTATCAGTAACACAATGTGCCGCAAGGTATTCAAATCCTGCACTGCCAGACGTGTCCCTCTGCTGAAGAAAGTACACGTCCAGGCCCGTCTGTGCCACGTTTGTGTGCCTTCTCAGTTATTTTCCTTTCATTCCAGCACATGAATCAACTAGATTGGCGGGGCTGCACAACACACCTGCGACGCATCAGGAGCACTTATTATTTAAGGAGTCCTGTCACCATACACAAGTGTTGGACTATTGCATATGCTTGTTACTTGCTTTGCTTACCGCTGTGTGCTCATCGTCATCCTCGGTGCTCCCCGACATTCTTCGGTCGTGTTCTGGTTTGATCTTATTTACTTTTGTGTTCTTTTGGATTTTGTAGTTAGAATTTTGTACTCAGTTATATTCACGCCATCTTGGGTGCTCTCTTAGTTGTACTTGGTTATACTCGCGTTTTCTAGCGTATTCTCTCAGTTGTACTTTGTTATACTCGCGTTTCCTAGCGTGCTCCCTTTGTTGTACTCATTAAATACAAACATTCGCTCTACTGATCTCCTGGTCTGTGTTTTGGATCCACATTAACGGCTTGCCGTCATAACAGAATAGTCCGACCGTGGATCCCACAGACTCGGTATTCGCCATGCGCTTGCCGGTCATGGCCATATGATCAGCAAGCATGAACAATCGTTAAATGAACTAGTGAACGGGATCACCGCGCTAACCACTAGAATAGAAAATATGGCCCCACCTGTACAGTCCGGTGGCGTAGGTAACGCTGCCGTGGCGCCCGATTACTCCGCCCCGTCTCCGGTTGTTCCACCGGCTTCTTTCCGGGAGCCGGTGTTGCCACACCTCCATCGTTACGAGGGAGAACCCGGCGCTTGCCGACAATTTCTGCACCAGTGCTCCCTTGTATTTGACCAGCAGCCATATACGTTCGCGAGTGACAGGTCCCGTGTAGCGTATACTATGAGTCTCCTTGCCGGTAAAGCAGCCACTTGGGCAATGGCAATCCGTCAGTCATTCGAGACTTTTAAAACAGAGTTTGTGAGAGTTTTTGATCACCCGTTCAGAGGCAAGGAGGCAGGCAGCCGCCTGCTGGATTTTTTTCAAGGCAATCTTAGCGTGGCGGACTACTCCATCCAATTTCGCATTTTGGCCGCGGAGTGCGGTTACGACGAGGCAGCGCTGTGTGGAATTTTTTCGGAGGGGGCTGTCATCTGCGGTAAAAGACGAGTTGGCGGCCCGGGAGGATTCTTCGGGCTTGGAAGACCTGATTTCTTTGTCCGTGAAATTGGACAATCGACTGAAGGAGTGCGAGAGGGAACGAGCCTTGGAGCAGCGGGGACGTCGTGGGTCGTCGTCGCGGTACGGTCCGGCAGCGGTGCGTGCGGACGGCTTCGTCGAATCACCATCTGCCTCTACGCCGACGCGGAGTCCGGTCCTGACGGGGGAGGAGCCAATGCAACTCGGCAGCGGTCGTCTTTCTGCGGAGGAGCAGCGGAGACGGATGAGGGCGGGCTTATGTCTTTACTGTGGCTTGCCAGGGCACCACGTTGCCGCCTGTGACGCGATCTCTTCACGTCGCCCTGGATCTTCGGCCCCTGGGGTTCCTCTCGCCCGAGGGGGGACCAGGTTCGTACATGATGGCAATCAGTCAAATGATTTGCCTCGCAACCAGTTGAATGAACTAAAACAAACTCGAGGTGAAATGAGACTGCAATTGCCGGGAGAAGTTTCGCATGGGGGGGTTAATTTTAGGTTCACCGCTTTAATAGATTCAGGGGCAGATGAATGTTTCATAGACCAGAGTGTTGTTGATGCTCTTAAATGTCCATTTATAAGACTCTCTACTCCTAAGGAGGTTTTAGATCTCGATGGGCGACCCCTGGCGGACGTAAGGTTTATAACGCCCCCGCTTAAAACCAAGCTGTCCGGGAATCATTTTGAGGTCTGTAGCTTCTTGGTTATGCCATGCAAATCTGCTCTGGTTGTGCTAGGGCTCCCCTGGCTAAAAGTGCATAACCCTAATATTGACTGGGCTAAGACGCAAGTAGTGACTTGGAGTTCCTTTTGTTACGCGAACTGCTTACGCTCGGCTTGCCTACTTCCTGATCAAGCCCAAACGGTTGCCGAGCCTGTTAATTTGGTAAATTTTCCTGCCGAGTACCATGATCTCCAACAGGATTTTAGTATAGACCAGGCTAGGACCCGGCCTCCGCACCGCCCTTACGACTGCGCCATTGACTTGCAGCCCAATGCCCCACTACCTAGCTCGAGGTTATACCAAATCTCGAAACCTGAGCAGGAGGCTATGAGAGAATATATAACCTCTTCCTTGGCAACTGGCCTAATTCGCCCTTCGTCCTCACCATTGGGAGCAGGGTTTTCTTCGTTGGCAAAAAAGATGGTGGTCTTCGGCCGTGCATTGACTACCGGGGCCTTAACGAGATTACTGTTAAAAACAAATATCCGCTGCCATTATTAGATTTGGCCTTCGCACCGTTAAAGTCAGCCACCATAAATACCAAGTTAGACTTGCGCAGCGCTTACCACTTGGTTAGGATTCGGGATGGAGATGAGTGGAAAACCGCTTTCAGAACCCCGCTCGGACATTTTGAATACCTAGTCATGCCTTTTGGTCTGACTAATGCACCCGCTGTTTTCCAGAGCCTCATAAATGATGTGCTTCGTGACATGCTAAATGTCTTCTGTTTTGTTTATTTAGATGACATCTTAATATTTTCAAGAAGCTTGCAGGAACACCGCCAACATGTCCGCATGGTCCTGCAAAGACTTCTGGAAAATAGGTTGTTTGTCAAGGCCGAGAAGTGCGAGTTCCACCGTGGGTCAATGCAATTCCTTGGTTTCATCGTGGAAAAGGGGCAACTACGGCCTGACCCAGCCGTCATCTTGACAGTGATTGATCGATTCTCCAAGATGGCGCACTTCGTCGCTCTCCCCAAGTTGCCTTCAGCTCTGGAGACCGCTGACCTGCTGGTAACACACGTGTTTCGAACCCATGGCATTCCGTCTGACCTCGTTTCTGACAGGGGACCCCAGTTTGTGTCTCGGGTTTGGAGAGCGTTCTGCAAAGCCTTGGGGGCCACATCAAGTATGTCTTCCGGCTACCACCCACAGTCCAACGGGCAGACAAAACGGGTCAACCAGGAGCTGGAGGCTGCCCTCCGTTGCGTTTGCCAACTGCATCCGGCCTCTTGGTCCTCACACCTGCCTTGGGTGGAATACGCCCACAACACCCTCGTTTGCTCAGCCACTGGGAGGTCACCTTTTATGTCAGCATACGGGTTCCAACCACCACTGTTCCCTTCTCAGGAAGCCGAGGTTGTCGTGCCGTCCGTCCAAGTGCACCTGCGGAGGGCCCATAGAGTCTGGAGGGACGCAAGGGCTGCACTAGTCCGCACTGCAGCCCGCAACCGCCTGATTGCTGACCGCCACAGAAGGCCCGCTCCAGTCTATCGTCCGGGTCAGATGGTCTAGTTATCAACGCAGGATTTGCACCTTGCTGGGACTTCCAAGAAGTTGGGCCCTAGGTTCATGGGCCCTTTTGCTGTGGACTCTGTGGTGAACCGCATCGCGGTCAGGCTAAAGCTTCCCGGTTCAATGAAGATCCACCCAGCCTTCCACGTGTCTCTGCTCAAGCCGGTCTCCACCAGCCCCCTGAACCCTCCACCAGTGCCTCCTCGTGCCCCTCGCGTGGTTGACGGTGGGCCGGTATATACGGTGCGTACTATTCTTGATTCTAGGAGGCGGGGAAGGGGGGTGCAGTACCTGGTCGACTGGGAAGGTTATGGTCCTGAAGAACGCCAATGGGTCCCCCGCTCCTGGATCCGCGACCCGTCACTTCTGCAGGATTTCCAGTGTCTCCATCCTTCGAAACCAGGTGGTCCGCCAGGGGGCGTCCGTTGAAGGGGGGGTTCTGCCACGTTTGTGTGCCTTCTCAGTTATTTTCCTTTCATTCCAGCACATGAATCAACTAGACTGGCGGGGCTGCACAACACACCTGTGGCGCATCAGGAGCACTTATTATTTAAGGAGTCCTGTCACCCGTGTTGGACTATTGCATATGCTTGTTACTTGCTTTGCTTACCGCTGTGTGCTCATCGTCATCCTCGGTGCTTCCCGACAATCTTCGGTCGTGTTCTGGTTTGATCTTATTTACTTTTGTGCTCTTTTGGATTTTGTAGTTAGAATTTTGTACTCAGTTATATTCACGCCATCTTGGGTGCTCTCTTAGTTGTACTTGGTTATACTCGCGTTTTCTAGCGTATTCTCTCAGTTGTACTTTGTTATACTCGCGTTTCCTAGCGTGCTCCTTTTGTTGTACTCATTAAATACAAACATTCGCTCTACTGATCTCCTGGTCTTTGTTTTGGATCCACATTAACGGCTTGCCGTCATAACAGTCTGCGGTTCGCTAGAGAGCATTTGGATGATCCAGAAGAGGACTGGGAGAATGTGTTATGGTCAGATGAAACCAAAGTAGAACTTTTTGGCAGAAACACAGGTTCTCATGTTTGGAGAAGAAAGAATACTTAATGGCATCCCAAGAACACCATACCCACTGTGAAGCATGGGGGTGGAAACATCATGCTTTGGGGCTGTTTTTCTGCAAAGAGACCACAACGACTGATCTGTGTAAAGGAAAGAATGAATGGGGCCATGTATTGAGAGATTTTGAGTGAAAATCTCCTTCCATCAGCAAGGGCATTGAAGATGAGACGTGGCTGGGTCTTTCAACTTGACAATGATCCCAAACACACAGCCAGGACAACAAAGGAGTGGCTTCGTAAGAAGCATTTCAAGGTCCTGGAGTGGCCTAGCCAGTCTCCAGATCTGAACCCCATAGAAAATCTGTAGAGGAAGTTGAAAGTCCATGTTGCCCAACGACAGCCCCAAAATATCACTGCTGTAGAGGAGATCTGCATGGAGGAATGGGCCAAAATACTAGCAACAGTGTGTGAAAAGCTTGTGAAGAGTTACAGAAAATGTTTGGCCTCGGTTATTACCAACAAAAGGTACATAACAAAGTATTGAGATGAACTTTTGGTATTGACCAAATACTTATTTTCCACCATGATTTGCAAATAAATTCTTTAAAAATCAAACAATGAGATTTTCTGTTTTTTTTCCACATTCTGTCTCTGATGGTTGAGGTTTAACCATGTTGACAATTACAGGCCTCTCTAATAATTTCAAGTGGGAGAACTTGCACAATTAGTGGTTGACTAAATACTTATTTGCCCCACTGTACATCTGAATGGTCTCAAAAATCAAGAAGCTAATAATCAAATGCCCCTCAGAATTGTCACATTTTGTACATTTTTCGGTTTCTGTGGTTTATCTGTGTATTTAAAACAGTGTTGTATGTTGCAGGCATGCCTCTCAGTCTGGACTGCAAGGCATTTTTTGGGTACAGTGGAGAAAACAGGAGACCTATAATCTATTGGATGAAAGGAGAGAAGTTTGTTGAAGAACTTGCTGGACATATTAAAGAAAGTGACGTCAGGTAATTGAAATTATTATCTCAAATTTGGAAGCCATGACGGCAATGCGGGTAATTCCTGTGAAATTAAAACATAATTTTTCTTGTGAAATGTGCTCTCGTGTAGTAGACAGAATGAGACCCCCCCACACACACACACATCTATACCTGTCGCAAGGGCATAGGTTTGGTCTCAATATTGGTAGGGACGATATAACAGCATAACCTGCATGTACACTTTTTGCTGGGGACGGGACATTAATAAGACCAAACAGATTAGGTGAACGGGGGTCAGGCTACATTTCTCACCTATATGAATCAAATTACTTGATAGGCTAAATGATTAATGCAAAATAAATCTGTATTGAAACTACTGTAATTCACTTAATGATGGTATAGTTAATTCTATCGTTACATCATGGGAAGACAATCTAAATTACCTATGTATATAATTGAATCATTATATAATGCAAATAAGGTTGCATAAAAGTTGGTAGGGGCAATTTGAGCATCCTGAAAAGTTGGTAGTGTTATGTCCCTACCGTCCCTATGCAAACCTACGCCCTTGACCTGTTGATATATTTTTTGCATTTTCTGTAATGCTACATCATGATGCCAAAACACCCAGCTCACTGAAAGGCACGATAGTTTTGTATTTTCTAACCTGGGTTTAAACCCAGGTCCTTATAGTATTTGATAATGGACTCACCACTAAGCCAGTGATTGGCCTGAGAAAGTGTTCTGTCTCAGGATAGTAGTGAACAAAAGAGCAGAGTGTGTATTTAAATTTGAAACTAATCATACCCTGTGGTATTTAATTAACCTATGCCTGATGAGTTCTCCATCTCTTGATTTAGTCCTCTGGCTACAAGATCCAATCATTTATTCTTCCATATCCGACATGCTACATTAGTAGAGCGAGATTCCTGATCTGATGTTTAGGCGGTGTATACATTACGCAGTTTGTTTTGACATCTTGCTAACAGGACTTGTTGACCTTCAGTATAGATTGCAACAAAGGTTGATCCCATGTGTGGATATAGAATAAGATGCGATTTAGACACGTTTGATTTGTTGAAATATCATGAAACAAATATCAATATAATACGAAAGTAGTTTTTATGGCATAGTAATGCCAAAAGCAGAGAAGGACTTAAATTATACAGTCCTTTGCTGTCCAGCAACTCAGCATTTGGTATTTCGCATACTAAATTGTTTTCCTCCATATGTGCGTTGAAGTGCAATAGACCTACATAGATTTGAACTACTGTATTTTTCAGACTATAAGTCGCACCTGAGTGTAAGTCGCACCAGCCATAAAATGCCCAACGAAGAGGAAAAAAAAACATGTAGGGCCTATAAGTTGCATTTTTGGTGGAAATTTACTTGATAAAATCCAACACATAGAACAGATATGTCATCTTGAAAGTCAATTTAAAATAAAAATACAATAGAGAACAACATGCTGAATAAGTGTAAAGTATAATAATGTTACATGATGCTTGAACAACAACATGCGAATATACTGTCCTCACCAGGACGCTACAGCGCGGTCGTGGCTATACAGCGAGCTAAACTCCCAAATGACTACGCTGGACGTCCGTATAATTTGCTGACTTTATGTCGTTATGACACCATCATTTGAAGAGTGAAACTAAAAATGGAAATAATACAAATCCATTTCGTCCTCGATACGAAACAGGTTCGCATCAACGTAAATAAATGATAATTAGCTGCGATTACAGCAATGACACAAATGGTTAGCATGCGTTCGCTAGCATTAGCACATCATTCAAGCAACCACACAACTGGCTCCAAGTGTCCGATCGCGGGAGGAAAACACACAACAACAACAGAAAAGATGATACACACAGGCGCTGCCTCTGTAGAGAGATTTTACAAGCAAAAACAATGAACGTCGGTTCACAGCCGTGTTTCTCTCTCTCTCTCTCGCCCACTTGCTCAGACGCTGCGTAGCTGTCCGCCTTCTTCTGGCATGTGAGCGCTCTTCTTCGCGTAAACAAGTGCGACTGCGCCCCCACTTGGGCATGAAAGCACCACAAACTAAAAGCATGCATTTCAATATAAAAAGTCATACAATACAATTGAACACACATTGCCAAAGGCAAAACGCGAATGTGGCCATAGCTATTAAGAGTTATTCAGATAACTATAGCATAAAGAATATGTTAACAAGTTTACCAAACCATCAGTGTCACTCCAAAACACCAAAATAACATGTGAAAGGATATAATAATGTGTTAAAAATTTCACACATAAATCGCTCCTGCGTATAAGTCGCACCCCCAGCCAAACTATGAAAAAAAAAAATGCAATTTATTGTCCAAAAAATATGGTAGTATGTTCATATATTCACCCAGCATTGGTCATCTGTTGTCAAAGTGTAAACAAAAAAAAAAGATAAGACTTGATTAAGTCATTAGATGTAGATAAACATTAGCCACGTTTACATGCTGACTTTTATTCATACCGATTCAAATCATTCCGAATGGAAATTTCACATCAGCTGTTTACATGTCACTTCATCTATTCCGATCCAGCGTTTACATGTGACTGCCTTTATTCCGAAAGGACGTTTGACAACTGCCGTCTGACATGCGCAGATTAATCAAAACAAAGTGTCACGTTGCAAAACATGGAGATCGATCGTCGGAGTGCTGCTGTTTTAACTTTAACCCACTTGTTGTGTTTGTGGGGTCGTATCCGCTTCTGCTGTTTTGCTCTTTTGCCTTGTAGTAGCCGGTTTTCCACCGGTTTCTAATCTGGTCAACGCTCCGGTCTAGTCCGGCTTCGTGTAACCTCTCGTGAACTTTTTTAAATAGTTCATTGTTCCTCGTTTTACGCCCGTCTAAGCGAGCAATTATATTCAATTCTTTTAAAGTTTGAATTAAATACAATCTTTCCGCCGGACGCCAATTAGGTGCGCTGTGCTTGGAAGCCATGTTGCAAGTGACGTTACTTACATCACAAATTGACGTCACCACGTCAGTACGGAGCATGTGCAGAAAGAACGCAACCAGACACCATTCCGCTTCCCTGTTTACATGATATAATTTTACTTCTAATCGGTTTGGGAAAAGGAATATTCCACCCCTGTGAATCGGAATGAAATTCCATTCGGTTTGGGCCTGTTCATTCCGAATGAAGTGTTTATATGGAACACATTTATTCGGTTTGAACAAATATTCTGATTGTAATTGGAATATTTGGCTCCATGTAAACGTGGCAACTGACAATGCTGTGTTGGAGGCAGATGAGACATGGCAACGTTTAACTCTTTTAGTTCCACTGATGATGATGTGGCTCTTTTTATCCACAGTGAATTTACATGAGTTTATCACTTGTAGATGTCCAATCCATTCATTTATTCATTCGCTGCCAGCCCTCCCATTCTAGAGCTGTCAATGGCAGTCAGTGAGTTTGACAGAACTCTTTTCTCCTACAGAAGCCATAAAATCACACTGACACTGAAACTAATATCGTGGATATAATTTGCTTTCATCCGTAAATATTTAAGTATCACATATCTACAGTATTTGTAATGTGAAACTTCCAATTAAATTACTCAAATTTTCATGTAAATTTTATTTGCATTCATATGAGACAGTTTAATTGCATACAGAAACCCAAAATGCTTGAATGTGGAAAAACATTTGAGGATGACTGAATTCATTGTGTGTTCAAGGCCAGGGGTTAAAAACTGGTTGCCAGTCAATCAGTGTAGAACAGAAGAGAACAGAACAGAATGCCATTTATTGTCATTGTACATCTCTGTTAGGCAGTGCACACCTACAGATTGCATTTCCCCAATAAAATTCAATTGCAGTATTCCTCTACCAGCTAGGAGGTTGCAGGCACTAACTGGCACTTTCCAGGCTTCATGTTTCTATTGTTTTCTGTCATTACGGTACGGCCAGAGTGGTGTTGGACTTAGAACCAAAAGTGCTGTTTCAGCAAACACCATCAATGTGCCTTTCAGTAGTAATGGCTCATTGTGACCCTAAATCAGATTCCAAAAGACTGGGTCAACCCCTGAGCAAGTTCAGTCTGTCTCCTGCCATCCGCCTCCTTGCAGGCTTATGCGATATCCGACCTTACCGTAAGGACAGACGCTTTTTGCACCTGCTGCACTGTTTTCTACACATGCCTCATACTCCATCTGTCCTACTTTTTAATGCACTCTACTCTGCTGCACTTAACTCAACTCAATTTCTCTATGCATCATTTACTCCTTTCTATGTTCTTATATCATGTTCCTCTTCTTTTGTCCCGACTGTAGCCTTTTTGTCTTCTTTAACTATGTCTCCTTCTCAAAAATTTGGCAGAGCATTTTGGAACATGTGCCTTTACTTTTAGTGTGCGTTCTTCTTCTCTTTTGTTAAAACTACATTTCATGCAGGTAAAAAAAAAAACACTGCTGACAGTAATTTAAATGTTGTTTGATTTTCCAGGATTTTAAGGGAGCATTTGGGGGAAAAGGAAGTGCAACTGTCCTTAACTTTTGATGCTCTCGAGGAGACTGACCTGGCTAATTACACCTGCTACGTGGAGAACCACATAGGGCGGCGCCGCGGGAGTGCTATACTACAGAAGAAAGGTACAAGCGTCTCACTTTCTTCCAGTTCAAGTGCAACTGTTAAAAAATTGTTCTTGATGAAACATTATGTCCTTGATGTTAATCAAGAAAGATAATTTTCCAGTTTTACAGATAGAATTTAAACGAAACATGTATTCTTGACTCATTTTGGAAAGGCAGCAATGTAGATTTTTGTGAATACAGTGGTGTTGAAAGAGGGTTTACTTTTAAACCTGAAAGTATTTTTGTTTTTTATAATAATATAATAATTATATATTATTATATTAGATAATAATAATTTATTAATATTCTATCTCGTGCTAACCAAAGGGGTCCCTGATCCCTCTCCTTTTATTCTGTACATTTGTCCCTTGGTCAAACTGTTTTGTTGCTCCTGCCTTGCCTGTGACATCTAGTACCGCATCTCCACCAAAATTATCGCCACTCACTAGAGCGTCACTAAGTCATTACCAAAATCTTTAAAATAGGTCTGAAATCACTCAACATTTGTCAGCTATATTGATTTTCATTTAAAGCGCCACTGTTGTTACTATTTCCTCACACGTCATTTTTGACTTTACCAAGAGGTGGCCTCCAGGTTGCACTTAAGCAAAAGGCACTGTTACGGTGAGAACCAGGTAACACATTTTTATTCATGACTGCCTGTGTGAAAATACACAACCAGAAAAGTATTGCATTGTAAATAAATAATAGTACCTTCACTATTGTTATTATAAAAGTATAGTTTCTTTATATCATTTTAGCCCTGTTATTACTAGCATTATTAGCATTAACCCTATATAGGGCAAGTAACTATTTAGGTATTTTCAAATTAAAAAAAAAAACAGCAACAAGTAAAGACAAATACCTGTTACCCACAATTAATAATATTTTACAATATTTAACTAATTGACTGCCATTTACGATAATAGACATCCAATTCATTTAAACTGCGAGAACTGGCTGTTGATGCGAATTTTTAGTGCCATTAAGTGCATTAAACATCCAATTCATTTTACTGAGGGAAGTTAAATTAATGTCCAACAAAGGGTTCGTGCAAAACAAGTCTCTATACACTATTAAAACGATTTTTGTGGGTAGTAATTATGGTCCATATAAATTGTATAGATTATACTAAAAGTATTTAGGTAAGCAAGTGAACTGTATTAAATGTGTTAAAATTAACACTCTTTACGAAATCTGAGTCAGTAAAAACTTCAATTTGACCGAATAAGATAATATCTACCCAAAAATATTAGGTGTGTGCTCAAGGCTGCGCATGTGCCTACGTGTCTTCTTTGAAACTGAAAGTAGGACCATTTCATTTGGCGGGACACTCCAACTTGAATTGCATCGTACAGTAGCAGGTAAGTTTGAACTTACTGTTTCTTTTAAGATTGATAAATGTGAAAACGTTAACAAGCCTGGTATGCTGCGTGTTAAATTAAGAAGCCCCTATAGCAAAAATATTTTTATATTTTATTCCTGGCTTCTGACAGCGATTCCTGGTAGCTAGCTAACAATGTTTTTCAGAGCACAGCAACATGAGTTGCTGGTATTGATGTGGCACAATTTGAACCATTAACCTTATTTTCTAATTACCCTTTCAGTTAGGGTGTACAGTATTGTCAAATGTTTCGCCCGTCTGTATAAGGGTGACGCTGGGCTGCTACTGAGGCATGTAAGCACCCAGTAATGGCTGCAACTACTAGAGGCCAGCAGAACTCAGATTAGTCAATATGTGTTAAGCAACAACTCATTAGCAAGCTGTCCAATAGCCTGATTATTTTATTCAGGTGTGTTGGAAGAGGGAGACATGAAAAAAAATGACTTTATAGGTCCCCCTTGAGGATTGGAGTTGGTGACCCCTGCTCTAGGAAGTCTTTTCTGCTAATGTACTTCTATTACATTTGTTTCTTTAAATTTGCACTAATTTCATGAAACTATTTTGCACTGTAGTTTAACATGCTACTTTAACATAGCACTCCTGTTGGGTTCAAACATCTATGGTACAGCATTTTTGCCTTATTTGTATCTCAAACTGAAAGATGCTAGATGAACTCGTGTTGTTCACTGTTCAGATAAAACTGTTCTTAAACTCATGTTGTTTGCATATTACTTATTTTGGACTGATGCCCTAGTGTTCTTCACTCAACTCTACAGTTAATACTGTAGTCGAATTCATACTATGAGGAAAGAATTTTTGCATGCAATTTACAGTGCCTTGCAAAAGTATTCGGCCCCCTTGAACCTTGCAACCTTTCGCCACATTTCAGGCTTCAAACATAAAGATATAAAATTTTAATTTTTTGTCGAGAATCAACAAGTGGGACACAATCGTGAAGTGGAACAAAATTTATTGGATAATTTGAACTTTTTTAACAAATAAAAAACTGAAAAGTGGGGCGTGCAATATTATTCGGCCCCCTTGCGTTAATACTTTGTAGCGCCACCTTTTGCTCCAATTACAGCTGCAAGTCGGGGTATGTTTCTATCAGTTTTGCACATTGAGAGACTGACATTCTTGCCCATTCTTCCTTGCAAAACAGCTCGAGCTCAGTGAGGTTGGATGGAGAGTGTTTGTGAACAGCAGTCTTCAGCTCTTTCCACAGATGCTCGATTGGATTCAGGTCTGGACTTTGACTTGGCCATTCTAACACCTGGATACGTTTATTTTTGAACCATTCCATTGTAGATTTGGCTTTATGTTTTGGATCATTTTCCTGTTGGAAGATAAATCTCAGTCCCAGTCTCAGGTCTTGTGCAGATACCAACAGGTTTTTTTCCAGAATGTTCCTGTATTTGGCTGCATCCATCTTCCCGTCAATTTTAACCATCTTCCCTGTCCCTGCTGAAGAAAAGCAGGCCCAAACCATGATGCTGCCACCACCATGTTTGACAGTGGGGATGGTGTGTTCAGGGTGATGAGCTGTGTTGCTTTTACGCCAAACATATCGTTTTGCATTGTGGCCAAAAAGTTCAATTTTGGTTTCATCTGACCAGAGCACCTTCTTCCACATGTTTGGTGTGTCTCCCAGGTGGCTTGTGACAAACTTTAAACGAGACTTTTAATGGATATCTTTGAGAAATGCCACTCTTCCATAAAGGCCAGATTTGTGCAGTGTACGACTGATTGTTGTCCTATGGACAGACTCTCCCACCTCAGCTGTAGATCTCTGCAGTTCATCCAGAGTGGTCATGGGCCTCTTGGCTGCATCTCTGATCAGTTTTCTCCTTGTTTGAGAAGAAAGTTTGGAAGGACGGCCGGGTCTTGGTAGATTTGCAGTGGTCTGATGCTCCTTCCATTTCAATATGATGGCTTGCACAGTGCTCCTTGAGATGTTTAAAGCTTGGGAAATCTTTTTGTATCCAAATCCGGCTTTAAACTTCTCCACAACAGTATCTCGGACCTGCCTGGTGTGTTCCTTGGTTTTCATAATGCTCTCTGCACTTTAAACAGAACCCTGAGACTATCACAGAGCAGGTGCATTTATATGGAGACTTGATTACACACAGGTGGATTCTATTTTGCATCATCGGTCATTTAGGACAACATTGGATCATTCAGAGATCCTCACTGAACTTCTGGAGTGAGTTTGCTGCACTGAAAGTAAAGGGGCCAAATAATATTGCACGCTCCACTTTTCAGTTTTTTATTTGTTAAAAAAGTTTAAATTATCCAATAAATGTTGTTCCACTTCACGATTGTGTCCCACTTGTTGTTGATTCTTGACAAAAAAATTAAATTTCATATCTTTATGTTTGAAGCCTGAAATGTGGCGAAAGGTTGCAAGATTCAAGGGGGCCGAATACTTTTGCAAGGCACTGTATATCGGGCAGACAATTTGTTGAATGTTAAAAATGAGCAAATTGTCAATAAAAAAAAACAATTATGAGTGAATAATGCTCAATTTTAAGAGGTATTAAATGATACAATCTGTTTCAAAAGGTTAAGTAAACCTTACCTGAATTATTTGAGTATATTATTGTTGACACATTTAGGTAATATTTACCAAGTAAAATTGGCTAAACTTTACACTATCAAACTGAGTGCAAATTGTTACCTCAATTTTATTGAGTAAATTCTATAGGTTGTTTTTACAGTGTAGTCAGGGTTAGGATGCCACAGTGGACTCTTGGAAAAAAACATATTGGACTGACAGGGGATGCCCAGAAAGCATATACCCAAGCATATACTGTACATACTTGAATAACCAAGGAATATAAAAAAAAAAATTTTTTTTTTTTTTTAAAAAACATCGCCACATTTGAAATTTATCTGAAAAATGAATGAGAGTTCCCTGTGTAAAACATTTAAAACATGCCTTGTTGGGTCTGTGGGCACAAGCCAGAAAAAGAGAGAAAACGAGAGACAAAAAGAGGTAGAGAATAGTGACACACTGCAGAGGTGGAGGGGATTCTCTGTTACATCGAGTTCATTGGATAACAGGGCTGAAAAAGCTTGTGCAATTGGATATAAATGTGCAGGGACATGGGTTTGGGAGTGAGGGGGTGGATGCTATACAAATAGTAAAAAAAAAAAAAAAAAAGACTGAACACCATAAACAAGAAATAGTAATTACTACACACAAGCTCAATGTACAGTTTGGAAGTAAAGTAAGAAAATGCAGAAAAAGATTTCATTTGAGTGAAAACGGAGGCAGTGAACTGAAACCAGGTCCTACTGTCTTTTGCCTTGGGTGTCAAATCTATCTTAATATACTTACCTCCCACACTGGAGACTCTAGGACACACACATAAACACATACATGCTTGTCTTGTGTGTGCCAAGCAATATCATACTGACTTACTCTTCCAGTGGGGGTCATCAAGGTTGGTCATCATTGTTTAACACAGTAATAACAGTGATGAAGAGAAACATGCTTATTTGCGCATGTTTTTGAAAGGGGAGTAAGACCATTCAGTGACACGAGCATGGTGCAGCTACACAGAAACACAGAATTTGCATATAATATTGCACAAAAGATGGTATCAAATCCATTGCATTAAGTAATGACATGTGCATATGGTTGTAAAATACAGTACAGTATGTTGATTTTGTGAGTTTAGTTTGCATCACTGCAGCAGACAGATGCATATTGTTTTCTGTGTAAAAGGAAGTAGCAAAGAAGAAAAGAGTAAAATAGTAATATAAATAACAGAAGAGGACAAGCTGGATTGGACCCCTCACAATATTAAAATCTAAGGTTCATTTTCTTTACCAGGGCACCATTTTTGGTATTTTTTTAAACATTAATTTCTTAATTTTGCAGGATTATTGAGGCTAGAGGGTGTTCTCTATACCAGACATGTCCAAAGTCCGGCCCGGGGGCCAAATGCGGCCCTCGGTCAAATTTCATCCGGCCCCCAGCCTCTGTCATAATAATCATTAACTTCTGGTCCGCATAGACTTAATATATTGGTCAGCAGTACTGCTACCAGCATATGAAGTAGCTTAAACACTAAATGCTGCTCCTCATTGACCCACTAAAAGGCAGCAGCACCCTAAGCAACATTACCCCGTGTGACCCTTTACTCCCAATTTTCTAAAATGGCGACAATCAACAAAAACTGTTGACTGTGATGGCCGACGCTTCAGGGATAGGTGGAAATTGGACTATTTCTTCACTAAAATACGCAACAGCTGTGTCTGCCTTATTTGCAAAGAGACAGTGCGCTGTTTTTAAATAGTTCAATGTTAGGCGATATTACCAGAGCCGATATTACCAAACAAGACACGCTGACATGTACGAAAATATTACAGGGAAGAAGTGAGAAATTGAAGCAATTTGAAGCTAGTTTAATTTTACAGCAGCATTATTACATTACATATAACAGCAGTATTTCGCAAGAGCCCGAGAGTCGAAAGACAACGCCACAAAAGGCCAGTTGCGAGATTGTTGAAATTATTCATTTAAAAAATTAGGGCTGCAGCTATTGATTATTTTAGTAGTCGATTAATCGATGAACTAGTTAGTTCGAATAATCGAGTAATTGGATAAGGAACATGAAAAATTAAAATACCTGAGCTGAGCCTCAAATAAATAAGGATTGACAAAAGAACAATGGCTAACTTACATAGCATATGTCTGCTAGCTTAAATGCTATAAAATACTAACGCTTTTTTTTTTTTTTACAATGCTCTTGACAAATGGTTCAGACACATATATTCCCACAAAAAAAAACTGCTAAATATTCCAATACACTAAATTACGAATGCATTTATTTAAAAAATAATAAATAAATAAATAAATAGCTCAAACAAAAACTTGGCTTATGTTGGTTTTAACATGGAGCAGCTGGATTCAGCCATGTGAAATGAGGCAGACTAGAGGGCAGTGTATCACTTTAATTAAACGAATACTCGAAGCAGCAAAATTTAATTCGAATCTTTTTTCTTTAATCGAATACTGGAGTTAATCGTTTCAGCACTAAAAAAATAAATAAATAAAGCAAATGTGACACACAGAATGACTTGCTAACATTTCCTTAAATATATTGTTCTACGTAAAGGAAGTCAGCCAAGGTCGGCCCTCCACATTTTTACCACACCAAATCTGGCCCCCTTTGCAAAAAGTTTGGACACCCCTGCTCTATACACTACATACATATATTGTTGGTGTCCAATATAAGACGTGCAAATTACCAAGTGACGTCACCACGTCAGTACGGAGCATGCGCAGAAAGAACGCAACCAGACACCATTCCGCTTCCCTGTTTACATGATATAATTTTACTTCTAATCGGTTTGGGAAAAGGAATATTCCACCCCTGTGAATCGGAATGAAATTCCATTCGGTTTGGGCCTGTTCATTCCGAATGAGGTGTTTATATGGAACACATTTATTCGGTTTGAACAAATATTCCGATTGTAATTGGAATATTTGGCTCCATGTAAACGTGGCAACTGATTACATTTGCTCTCAGTGATGTAACTTTTGCTGCCCATCACTACCTTTCAGCAGTTAATGGTCTGAGACACCAATGTCAGACATAGTTTGGCAGTGCTCTTTAGTGGAGTGCTGTGCTTTTAAAAAGTGCTTTCTATCAAACTTTTGCAAGTCAGCTAAAGGCAGTGTGATGCAGCGGTAGATAATATAATTATTTATCGTAATTCAATTGTAAATATTTGTTTTTATTGGTGATTTGTATATATTGACATATATCACTAATTATTAAACTTTTTTTTCTCTTCTTTGTTTATTTCGTTTCTGTATTTATTTGGTTGCTCACTGAACATATCTGGAATTCGACCTAATAACAGGGCACACCCTCTAATGAGTCTGTCAAACGTGCACAGCTGAACAGTTCCCTTTGCACATTCTGGAATAGTACACAAACAATTTGATTTATTAGACGTGTGACAAATTGCAATGGCAGATTTTTCAAACTGCACTGCTGTTTAAAACCATGACAAGGATTTACAGGCACAATGAGTGGCAACAGAAAGCGGTTCACTGAAAAAAGTAAACATTTAAAAAAGATTGGCTAATCAATCACACCTAAATTTTTACTGCTAATAGACAAGTTTCCTGAGTGAAACATGGGTGGCGCCATCTTTGTTCATTTTTGCTCTGAACTTCAGGTTTAGACAAAACAACATGAAGTGCGGTTGAAGTAAACAGTGTGCTGACAAAGTTAAAACTGCAAAATCAAATCAGAGGAACCCACGGAATCTCCAAAAATGGATTCAGCACAATCTAGAATGAGACTCCGAGACTTTCTGTGCTGTGTGTGAACTCCTGTCAGCGCATAAATAGACCCCACTCACGTGACGTCACAACTCCGCCCCCCTGACTTGTGCCGCCATATTGTCCGTCAGCTCATCGTGTTTACATATTACCGCTACGTACATTCCTCCTATTACTGCGTGTTTTTCTGCTTGTCTAAGGATTTACCGCCTAGTAAACGAACCCAAAAACCTTCCTGACAATCGTTAACATTGATTAATCAAAATGGTGAAGGCATGTGTGGCGGTTGGTTGCAGTAACAGCGAAGATAAATGGTCATTTTAGTAGTTACTGTGTGCCCATTGTGAAAAGGGCAAATCTCTAAAGCAGCACGGTTTGTTTATCTCGGTCCATGGTGCGTTTGTGTCGACGGCTGTCAGACAGCGGCAAAAACATCAATAGTCGTGATGCCAAAACGATCGCAGACATCATCAGACGAAGACTACGAAGCTCGTCGCCACGGTCACGCAGCAAGAAGGTGAACGCAACAATAGGTGTTGTCCCGCCTGACGGTAGCGCCCACACGGAAACGACTTTCTTGTACCTTGAATATGTATTATTTTACTCTGCTTGAACTAATAAATCTTTTACTGTGAATATGTATTATTGTACTCTGCTTGAACTAATGAATGTCATACCTGTGTGATTTTCATTGGGATATGGTCGTGAAAACCTGTAGACTACTACATTTCTGTTCAAAGATGGTTATGTGGCCCAGTCCTAGGTTTGTTGCTAAAATACAGTACTAATATTTTGTGTAATTTAATTATTTATTTAAAACTGATTTTACAGTCGTTAATCCATTACTGTAATGCGTCCGTGAAAATATTTGATGTTTTCACTTCAATAAAGCGTTATAAATAAGCGCTCCCGTCAGGGGGTACATTTCACGCGGGGCGGCTATTTTTCGGCACACACCGGCCCGTTGTCGAACCGCCGATCAAGTTTCATTTTACAATCGTGACAATGGTGACGCTCAGCTGCTCAAACGTCGGTTTATATTCGGGCCTGTGCCAATTTTGGGTGCCTGACGCCTCATCGTGAAATCAACTGGAGTATGGAGGTTTTTACACGGGACGGGACCGGACGGGAGAAAACATTGATTTGGGCATCAAATATGGATCTGGCGACTGGATCGACCGAAGCTTTTCCAAATAACGGCTTTTATGCAACTCATCCAATGAGTTTACAGCATCTGAAAGCACCGGGGCTTCCATAATTTGCAAGTGAATCCACCTTTAGAAAACTACGATCATTGACAATACAGACTCACAATGACGGACAATATGGCGGCACAATACAGCAATCACGTGATTGTGTGACGTTGGTGATTGGGGTCTATATATGGTTGGAAGTGGAATGTTTTGAACAGTGTCCAGCTTCAAATCACCATTGTTAATCTAACTTGCCATACACCTTAAATCGAACCAGCTGCATACAATAAATTAAGGATGTGCTTTAAACCTGAGGATCTACCTAAAACATTGTATATTTGTCCTCATCACTTCGTTGATTAGTCGTGAACAAAATAAAAACAACCTTTGCAACCTGTGTTAACGTGATGTGTATATTGATACGCCGGCCACTTGAGTAACCAAAATGATTTAAAATGATTATTACAAATAATATTACAGCTGCCGAATGCAAAAGGGCTGACATGGATTTTGTTATTACAAGGAAATACTACAAGGTTTGTACATATATGTAAACAAAAATAGTATGGCATTCTTTTTGTATTGCAGACATTGATCACAATAAAACATTTGGAGTACATGATTCCACTTCTTGTTTTATTTTAAACGATCTGTGCATGTGCAAAACAGGTCAATAAACCACAAATTATTAAATCATTACAAAAATATTAACGAAAGTGGAGCATACGTCGAGCCTTGCATCATCAAAGTAAAATGCACGTAGTCTCGATATATGTCCATCGATGTACAGTAAGCGTTGTTGTGAGGCACATCAATTTGTCTTCCCTTGCCAACAGCGTTTTCCACCTGTAAACAAATGAACAAAAAACTTATCACACTTGCATTTACGCGTTTACATAATTGTGCCATCCTACATGTACTGATTAGCAACCGGCTAGCAGCAGATAGCATGTGTTGCAGCCATAGCAGTATAGTAGTTGTAGTAAATAATATTAAACATCATCATAATTACAATCATCATTGTAAATAAATAACAATATTAGAGACAACAAGTCATTTCATACACAAGAGTTTAGCTTCAGTTTTTTGGGGAGCACCGGACACATGAAAATGCAGGCATAGGAAAAACATACCTCCATAACACCATCTGCAACTTGGCTACATAAACACCTGGTCTTTGTGGTGGCACGGGCTTGGTTCCACATCTGCCTACATTAACATGTTGCCCTCCCATGTCATGATGATGGCAGATGGAAGCGGTATTTCCAAATTGTCTTTTTTGAGGGCTTTTGATGAGTAATGTTACTCCAGCTCCACTGTTGTTTTGGTTGGAGTAAAACATGAGTCACGAGCAGAAATGCGGAAGTACCTCCGAAACTTGTCTATACAATGTAAGTAAAATATATTTGTTTTATATTGTACAGTATTAGCAGTAAAATCAATTACACCTAAAATTTTACTACTAATACAATGTAAATAAATTAGTTTTTATTGTATTAGCATTAAAATCAATCACCCAATTGATTAGCCACTATTTTTTAAATTGAGCCAATGTTTAGTTATTTTAGTGTTCATTTCCTTTATTGTAATCTCTTTTTTAATGTGGGTAAAATAAACATAATAATATTAATATATTATTATTATATATATTGACATAATATCTATTCATAAATACAATTCTGGCCAGGTTGTCTAAATCATTTCAGAACACTGTGGCAATTGGTGCTCTCAGGTGTTCTGTCAACCAAAGTTTGGAACAGTTAAGCAGAATGATCGGATGCATCCAATTGTCACAAAAAATCCTCAGAGAATGTGGTGTCAGGTCGAGCTATACATTGGAGTGTACAGTTTGAGAACGCAACCTGTGTGCTCCAGTTGGTTTCTTTGACGTTCAGGCTACATGGTGTTGAAAGCACTCAGGAAATTAAAGAACATGATCCTGACAGTGCAACTATGCTTCTCCAGGTGAAAGAGAGCTCAGTGGAGTAAGATGACAGCATGATCTACTCCATTGCCAGGCTGGTAGACGAACTGCAGCGGGTCCATCTGGACCTGCTGCCGCCCATGCCTTTGTCCTTCGCAACTCTGTTCTCACCTGGTTAGTAGAGAGGAACAGATTGGTGTAGCAGGAGTGGGGGCTTATGGGGAGACATCATTTCCTAGGTGGGAGGCAGAGCTGCCTGTGTGATCAGACCTATTGAAGAAAAGGTTTAGATCACTCACCCACATTTGCCGCACCATTGTGTCAGTCGTCTGTGGCCGGAGATGGTCGTTGATCAACTGCAGTGGAACCCCCATTTTTCTCCTGCAGGTGGCTACCAAAATGCCCCCTCTGATTTTCCTCTTCAGCTCATTCTGCACAGTGCTCAGCTTTTCCTTCTTGACACATGACCAAAGGTCGTCTAGGGTCAATGAGAGAGCTTTCATGATATTAACAATTCAAAGCATTTTTGACTGTAGTGTGGGCTTTTTTTCTTTCAAAGTTCAGTAGCCATGCTAAATAGCTATCTCTGTTTCCTTTGCCTTCTGGTGCGACGCCGTAGCTAGGTCATGTCAGAGCTCCTGAACGCAACACGACAGCCGAAACAAAGCACATGTTATGCTAAGTAAGCACACATTATCAAAGCTTGATTTCACACACTATGTGCGATTGAATTATGAGTGCGCGCTAGCTCCAGTCACCCAGTTGTTAATTGATGAATGCATCTATGTTTTATGTAATCCGCACACACAGATAGGCTTTGTAGTTAGGCAAAAAGAGTTGCCTTTAACCATTATAAGGCGGTTTTACTAGACGGAAAAAAGCAAGGTTGGAGAATGAGAATGGTAATCACTTGTTGTCATATTTGTATTTTTTGTTTTGTGATGTCATCATTTAAAGGTCGCAGTGGTAAAATGAAAACCTAAATGGCTGTGGGAAGAAATAAAAAAAAGTCCATTTGCAATATGATTAATAAAATAACTAATTACATATCATATTAGCAAACATAGGCTCTATTTTTATAGATGGTGCAGGTGTGTGCTTGGCATCAAAAGCAGCAGAACTGGACTTTAAAGTCAGCACAAAGCTAGCAGCAAGTGTTTTGCAATTTAGCAGACTGCATAAACTCTTCTAGGACTACTTATAAAATGTCGGCGAAAGGATGGCAAAATGAAAGTTTGATTTTAAGCAAATATGATAAAGGAAATTTCAGATTCCAGAAATCTTATAATACACTGCTCGAACTTAAATGGGAGCACATTGAACAAGAGATTACAACAGGGCACTTACTATATACAGAACACAGTACTGTAGCCTACTATTGTATAGAAAGCACACTACAGTGGTACCTCTACATACGATCGCTTCGACACACGAACTTTTCGACATCCGACGTAAAATTTGACTCGCCATTTGTTTCTACATCCGACGACATGCTCGAAATACGACGACAATGGCAGCACCGCTGACGAATGCATGGCGGATTTTCTTGTGTGACAAATCAACACAGGTTTCAGAAAAGGTTGGTACAGGTGGTGCAACAAGGAAAAAGTTGACGCTTACCTTCTAAATGAAGATGCAA
The DNA here is from genome assembly GCF_030265065.1 of Corythoichthys intestinalis. Taxonomy (NCBI): domain Eukaryota; kingdom Metazoa; phylum Chordata; class Actinopteri; order Syngnathiformes; family Syngnathidae; genus Corythoichthys; species Corythoichthys intestinalis. The sequence goes on from NC_080405.1 coordinate 25,724,693, forward strand.
ATGACAGAAAAATATGAGCGTAGGGTGGGCATCCGTGAAATGGCTCAACAATACATCTCCACGGTCCTCCTCTGACCATCGTTCGCCAGTCTTTATAAGTTAAGCTGACAATTCTTATTGTGGTAACATCTCCAGAGAAATCGCCAGCTTCGCCACGTTTTCATCATTTCTTTCACAACTTATTCAACACAAAACGCCTGCTGTCTGCCGCAATTGACGATGTTCTCAAGAAAGCATTGAAAGCGAAAGTAAACTTTCACCCGCTCCCCTCCCTCTTTGTCACGTCAGCGCCGCGGTGCCTTCAGGTACAGAAAAAAACGTCCGCCTTATTAGAACCCGTTTCGTTACACTATTACAGGAATTATTATTATTATTAATCCGATTTTTATTTATTATTTATTTGTTTTGCTATATGTAATCGCCATTTGTAATAGTACCGGCAGTATTTTTTAAGGATTTAGTGCAGGTTTTTGGGCTGTGGAACGAATTAATGGAATTATAATGTATTCCTATGGGAAAATCCTGCTCGACATACGACCATTTCAACTTACAAACAAGCTCCTGGAACGGATTAACTTCGTATGTAGAGGTACCACTGTATTACAAAAGTACCAACAATGGGCATTGGCATTGTACAGTGCTTATTATAAAAGTCTAGGCATCACTGTTCAAATGCCAGGTATTTGTGATTTCTATAAACGTAAAATTGGATTGGTGTGACTGAAGTGATTCATTTGTAAAATAAAATTGTGCAACAGTTTGATGAAATGTAGGTAAATGAAAGGGGCAGAAGTACTGTAAGGAAAATGAAGGTGGAGGATGGATGAGAGAGCCAGATGGAGATAAACTGGGGTTTTTAAATGATAAAGTAATCTGATGTTATGTAACTTTATTGCAAATGTTTAGCAATTAGTGAAATCTCAAAATTCCATCGCGACTCCCATCTCCTCTGTCACTGTCCTATTATATTGTGCAAAACTGTCAACGTGATCACAATGGAAGTCAGCTGTCACAGCATTGGAGAGACGTCTGCTGGTGAAAGTTGGTAAAACGACATTATGTAATGCAATCCAAGAGGCTCATATTTTCCATGCATAAAGTGACAGCTGGACAAATGCAAAATCCATAACTGACAAAGGTGGCACTACCTGTGTAGTTACATATATGTAACATTGATCTGTTGAGACTAAGTATCAGGACACCTGACCATCACCTTTTGAGTTGGTCTTTACTTTGCAGTTATAACAGCTTCAACTCTTCAGGCTCACCATCTGATCTCGCACATCTGAGAGAGTTTGATGGGGTTTAAGTGAGGCTCTTTATAGGCCTTTTAGGTTTCTCTACAGAAAACTCATCTGACCATTTTCCCTCTCATAAAATTTAAAAGCACAAAACATCACACTACCACAAGCTATATGGATTTATATTTTTTAATGTTGCTGGAAAAAGTGACCTGCTAAATCATTGGATTGAGTGGTTTAATGATTGTCAAATATGTTTAACTGTGTATTTATAGTTATATCTTTAGTCATATTTTGTGTGTCATGTATTTTCTTCCAGGTTAGTTTTGCTTTTTTAAAACATTCTTGTACTGTTTGAATAATGTTTTGCTCTAGTTTTGATTAATAATTTATAGAATTGAATTACTTGCACAATAAATTTTTGTCTATGTGTCTTGTGCCGAAAAACGTGAGAGTATTAGATATTAAATTTCCACATTTAATCATCCTACGTCTGGACTCGTGTTCAGAAATTGAGATGTCCTTCGAGAAACCGTGCTGAGATCAATTCCTGGGTCACAGGCAGGAGGTCGGAGCAGGGTAAAAATAAAAGGAACAAAATTATCATGAAAATGAACCACTTTGGACTGTTCAACTGCTGTGACTACTAATAAGAAATACATTTGGAGACAGACGTTTGGATTATTAACATATCAGAAATATACTAATTTAACTTCAGACAAAAAGCATCCCTAATGCCTTATAGTACTTAAATGTCTTTTTTTGTTTGTTTGTTTGTTTGTTTGTTTTTTAACATTTTGTACCCTCCAGCCTCAACACTAAATGCATCCATTTCTCTGCTCTACAGTATGGAATGAAATGTGTGAAAAGTTGTGCAGAGATGCAGGAGATCTGGTAAAATCCCCAAGTGCCTATCGAATTTTAAAGTGGTCAGGGTACTTGTTTGTGTGCTGTGTGAGAGTTTTGTTTGTGTGCAAGAGAGCAAGAGCGTAATAGATCACATTTACAATGGTGTCTTTCAGCAACCGTGCTGCATCCATCTCCCATCCACTCCACTCAACTCCTAGAATGATAACACTGTCATTCAAACTCACACTATTTTGTCACTTTTTGTGGGCTGTATGCTGTAGTTGTGTATTATGCCATTTTGAAATGTTCAGTCACACATTTAAATGAAACTTTTTATGTGTAGAGACAAATTTTGCTATTTCAAATACAGTATGGTATCTAATTTAATATATAGATATAGATATAGATATATACAGTGGGGAGAACAAGTATTTGATACA